>NW_027397066.1:22530610-22884719 GCF_003265705.2 Callorhinus ursinus | reverse complement strand
GTGTGTGTGTGTGTGTGTGGTGTGTGTGTGTGGTGTGCGTGTGTGTGGTGTGCGTGTGTGTGGTGTGCGTGTGTATGTGTGTGTGGTGTGTGTGTGGTGTGTGTGTGTATGTGTGTGTGGTGTGTGTGTGTGTGTGTGGTGTGCGTGTGTGTGGTGTGCGTGTATGTGTGTGTGGTGTGTGTGTGTGGTGTGTGTGTGGTGTGTGGTGTGTGTGTGTGTGTGTGTGGTGTGTGTGTGTGTGGTGTGTGTGCGTGGTGTGTGTGGTGTGTGGTGTGTGTGTGTGTGACTGGAATTCTAACTTGAACAAAAGTTTGTTTTTTGCTTTGTTTTACATAACTAAAACTGCTGTCGAAGCCTCCTCACTGGTCAGGACAGGAAATTGAGATTACAGAGGATTAGCCAAAGAACTATCAAGAAAAAACATTAATTTCATATTTTCACACAATCAAGTAAAGATTATTTTAAAATGGGGTTGCATCTTGAAGAGCATGTACTGTTTTCAGAGCTTTTTGGAAATGTTACAGAAAGATGTTTAAAAGCAATTCATTTTGGGGCGCCTGGGTGGCTCAGTTGTTCAGTCTGCCTTCGGCTCAAGTCATGATCCCGGGATCCTGGGATCGAGCCCTGAATCGGGCTCCCTGCTCGGCCGGAAGCCTGCTTCTCCCTCTCCCACTCCCCCTGCTTGTGTTCCCTCTCTCGCTATGTTTCTCTCTGTCAAATAAATAAATAAAATCTTAAAAAAAAAACAATTCATTTCTTTTTCTAGGAGATAGCTAAAAGTGAAAATAAGAAACCGCACCCACCTGCCCTTGGTGATTCCAAGAACATTTACGTTCTTTCTTCAAATTTCCTTTCCATTTTGACCACAAAAACAAGTGCCATGGGTTCTAGGGCCACAATTTTTGTAAGCTGGCTTTTGGGTTTTTTTTCTTCATAGTTTTTGATATACCTATGGCTGCTAGCTTCCCTCGGAATACCTCATTTAGCACAACTTAGCTATTTTCCAATCTGTTCCTGTACCTTTTTTTTTTTCATTTTTGCGTATGTAACATTTCATTGTGGATAAGATGCTAGCAAGACCAGCACACACATGATCTTGAGAAAATAGAGATTATCTTTTTACCTAGAAATTTGTTTTAATCTTCTTAGTTCTGAGGAAGTTCAGTCATATACATAAGCAGCAAGAAATCAAGACTACAAAGTTAAAAAAAAAATATTATACAAAAGAGGTTTTTCTTATTATGGACCTTGAACTCAACAAATATTGAACCAACCAACAATAAAATATTGAATTTCACACTTATTCTCTCTTCTTTGCCTAATTGCCAATTGAAAGCTTTAGCAGCAGATGTGTGAGAAATATCCACTGATGATTATGATTCTCTAAGAGTTGACATAATTTTCTGCTGAAATTAATTAAACTGACATGTTTTGAACCCCGATCCAACTGCAGAATTTTACTGATCTTTATTTACTTGAAAAGCTTTTTCTACCTACTCGTACGTTATTTTTTAATGTTCCTTTTTAACCAGAATTGGCATCATATATCATTTGATGTGTCAGCTGTTAATTAACTGCGTGAGTAAAATTTGAATTTTTATGATTAGAAGCCCCAACTCTTTATTGGAGTTGTATTTGTTATTTTAATTTTTTCTTTGATTTAAAATAGACCTGGCACTGGGTGGTCCTAGAGCAAAGATTTGTTTCCCCTGCCCTTGAAATAGTCCTCTTTCATTATGACGTTTATAGCCACTGAGGACCTTCAAAACCTACAATTCTTAAGTTTAAGCATTTTGTGAGCTATGAAAAAATACTACTTAGCAATGCTCAAAGCCACAAGAATGAACACAGTATTCATTTTTTTTAAGATTTATTTATTTATTTGAGAGAGAGAATGAGATAGAGAGAGAGCACATGAGAAGGGGGAGGGTCAGAGGGAGAAGCAGACTCCCCGCTGAGCAGGGAGCCCGATGCGGGACTCAATCCCGGGACTCCAGGATCATGACCTGAGCCGAAGGCAGTCGCTTAACAATTGAGCCACCCAGGTGCCCGAACACAGTATTCAGAACCATACATTCCTGGGTGCATTTCCCTGCAGCTTTCATTTTTGAATTCTACTCGCCACTTCAATGTGATTATTGACTGAATTATGCTATTCTGTCAAAGGCCAATTTCCACTGCAGTCCTGTGGGAAAGAGGACTTAACATTCAGTTAATTACATTTGTCCTATTAAGCCTGAAAATCTCATTGACTCTCCAAGTTCTCAATTTCTATTGTTTGTAGGGGAGCTTATTGATGTCTTACCACATTCTGCAATCCCCACCCTCCTGTGCACTGTCATTCAATTGTTCCTAATTTAAAAGGAGTCTTAAGTTCAACTCCATGGAATTACAGGGGTCAGAAGTTATAAACATGTTCCTGCCTCTTCTGCCAGTCTGTGCTTTAGTTTGTAACCTATGTCTCAAAAAATGTCAGTCATGTGAATATGCTTCCCTTAAAAGTAAATAGCATCTTATATGATTTAAGGGTTTACAAATAGCTTGCACATATATTGTAGCTCAGTAGTCTCTAAGTATCATTATTATCCCAATTTTATAGATGAAGAAATGGAGGACCAGAGAGTAGAACTATTTTATTCAGGTCACTCAGTGAATGTATATGCCCACAATCTCCCATTTTTTCAAAAAAAGATTTTATTTATTTATTTATTTATTTATTTATTTATTTATTTATTTGAGAGAGAGAGAGAGAAAGCATGAGGGAGAGAGAGAGGGATAAGCAGGTTCCCCGCTGAGCAGGGACCTGAATGCGGGGCTCGATTCCAGGGCTCTGGGATCATGACCTGAGCCAAAGGCCAATGTTTAACAGAATGAGACACCCAAGAGCCCCCACAATCTCCCATTTTTCCTGAGAGATGTATGGAGAAAACAAACTCTAAAACCAGAGTGCCAAGGTGTGAATCCTAGCTCTAGACACTTCTCAGTTGGGTAGCCTTACAAAGTTTCTTGTTGTCTTTTGTACCTGAGTGTCCACATCTCTAATGAGAGAATAAGAATAATATACCTACCATATAAAGATGTTAAAATGAGTAAGACATTGAATTCAAAGCATTCAAAACCATTCCTGGCACATCCTCATGCTATTTAAGAGTGAGCTTTGATTATTTTAAGACTGAATTTCCTTCCAATACTAAACTAGGATCATGCAAGTAAAAGATATGAGAGCTGGATATCATGGATGTCTCAGACCTTCTTTCTAGGATGATGGCCCTCCTTGAAGAGTGGACATTTTGCAGGTGAAAGAGCTTAAAACATACTTTTTTCTGTTTTGAGATAAGTAGTCTAATTTAATGGTGTTCAGTACATTACAGTGGCTTTCCACTCTAGTTGTGGAAAAAGAAACCTAGCACAACTAATTATGTCATAATTATGCCTCAAAGAGCACTTATAAACAATTAACTTGCAAAGTAATGATTGTTATACTTTCACATGATGGTCAAAACTCCAGTAGCAAAAGATGTTTAGAAAATCGTATTTTTTTTTTGTTGTTGTTGATGGATTTTACTTGTTTATGACATGAAAGAACAGAGATTGGGTTAGATGTGAATTTAAATGGCTTTATTTAGTTTTACAAAACTATAAAAATAATAAGTTGTCACCATTGTTAATGGTTTCTTATTCTCCTTTTTGATTTATAAGGATGAATTTGCTAGTTAGTAATGTTCCACCCAGACCTTGGTCCAAGGTAGGAGATTCATGCTCAAGGTAAAGGTAAAGGTAAACTTTAAGTTCTGTGTTCATTCACTGAACACCACAGGGGACTAATTATCATTTCACATTTGGCTTATATTAAGACTTAGCATGGTCTGAATGTCAGATCTGGTACTTGGAAGTTGTTAGAACTGTGGGAAGTGGATCAACTTCCCTAAATCTCAGTGTATAGGCTTACAAAGTAGACGTAGCTATATCTGTCTCAGAGTCTGTCGTGAGGGTTATGCATACAGGATTTGACAAAGTACGTGGTACGTAATGAGACAAGAATTTTAGTACATTTACCTATTTTTACATCATTTTCAATATTATTTTTACTTACCTGTTGAAACCTTGAACATTCATATTATTTTTAAATAATTATATTTGAAAGCTCTGTCAATATTATGCTTAGAAATTTCTCTGTGTTGGAAATTCTCTCTTCTGAATCATACTTTTTTTTTCTTAGTTTATTCCTCATCAGAGGGAAGAAGCTGATCTCTTTGTGTTTTCCTGAGAAAGGGTACCTGAGAAATAAAAGCATTGAGAACTTACATAGATGACAATGTCTTTATCCGTAGTTTGTCAGGCTACAGAATTTATGGCCTGAAATTTTTACTGAAACAGAGCTCCCACTGACGTTGAGATTACAGTGCTGTTGAGAATTTCAATGCCATTCTGATAACCAAATTTTTCCAAATGCCCGATTACCTGCCCACAAATATGAAGAAGGAAGTTTGGTGGACCTTGGGATGGGCTTTTTATCATCCATTTAGCTGGATGCACTTTGGATCAGGAAAATCTGTAATTTCATAACATTCCATCATGAGAAATTATTTTGTTTTTTATAATTTCCTCACATCTGTTTACTCTTCTCCATATTTCTAAATGTCTATTACTTAGATATTAAGTTTCCTGGACTAACCCTCTAAATTTCTTATTTTTATTTTCTTATTTTCCAAATCTTTCTTGTTGTTGTTTCTTACTTTTGGGAGATATCACCAACTTTTATCATTTATCTTTTATTCTTTTGTTGACTTTAAAAACTTTCTTCCTATTTTGCATGTCTGAGATCTTTCTACATTTCCAAAGGATTTTGTGTGTGCTGTTTTGTTTTGCTTCAGTTAGTTCTCCTTTTTTTCCTTTCATGGTCTCTCTAAGCTCTCTGAAGACTATTCTGAGAACTTTCCTTTTTAAATTTTCTTCTTTCTTTCTCATGTTTCTTTCTTCTGATATATTTTCTCTCTCTTTTTTTTTTTTTTTTTTTAGTTTACCCAGGTCACTCTGACATGTTAGTGGTTTTATTGTTTTAGTTATCTATTTTTCAGTTTTTATTTTGTGGCCTCTTTTACTTTCCCTTTGTCCAATATCTGTTGATTCTTGGCTAGCAACTTACATTAAAGATCTAGGAAATAAAATGCTAATTGGAGTCTCTATGTGTATTTGTCATTTGTTATTTGTTGGACTTCAATGTAAGGTAAGCTTGCTGAATTTATTTCTGCCTATCCACAAAGCTTCACACTATGTAAATATTTTATTTGGCGTTTCACCAGAAAGGCATTCCTCAGTCCCCTGCCTACAAGTGTTCTTGCAGTAGAGAAACTGGCTGAGGGAGGTCTCATTATTCAACATAGAGTTTTCCAATATTTCCCTGATTTTATTTGTGATATTCTCACCCTCAGGCTGGCCTGTGTCTCCTAACCAAAGCATCACTATTTCAGTGTCTCCAGTGAGTAAATCTAATGTGTGCCACAATTGGGTGGGGTGAGGTGGGGGGGTCAGGGAGTCATCATGGGTGCTAGGGAGGGTAGGAAGGCATCCAACGTTATTTTCTCAAATACTTAAAAAGAATCCTGTTTTTAAGCCTATCTGAACCACCAGCTTCTGAGATAAGTGGAGCCCTTCACCTACCCTTGCTCTATTTGCTTGTTTCTACTCACCCGGCTTCTGGATCTCCCTTCTGCCAGCTCTCAGATGCCTTTGCACAGAGTCCGTTTCCACTGGCCTGTTTATTGCAGCTTTCAAAATGGTGTGCGGCTCTCTTTCCTTCCATTCTTTGTCCTGTGGCCTTGTCCCTTTATTTATCTGCTTACAGTCATCTTAATGGGAGGCAGGAGAACAAGCATGAGCAGCCAGTAATAAAATACGACGAATATGTGTCCAGTACAAGTGAAAGAGAAATCATTATGGAAATGCGAAGGTACACAGGCCATGCCTACCTTTATCAGATGGCAGTAACCAAAGCTTGGTGTCTAGATGATTTCTACACTTTATTCCAAAGGATGAAAATTTCATTTCTATAAAAATCCTAGTCATTAAAGTGCGGACTAGATAATTGCCAAGAGGGGATGACCATTGAATAAAATACTGGTTTTGTCATCAAATGCCCCCCACAAAATCTCTTCCCCCCAAATTCACAAATTGGAATGCTCTTCCTATAGGACTGATTAGATTTTCCGGACTAATCCTCTAAATTTATTATTTTGTCTTGTCTGTTACACTTTCATGAACTCACTTATAAGGTTTAATGGCACACAGGGAGGAATATGACTAGAAATTAATACGTTTATTACTGTAATTTGCTAAAACCTTATTTTTCTGATAATGAAAATAGGGCGTATGATAACATTCATTGATAGTTTGTGAGGATTAGCTAAAATAATATGTGTGAACACACGAAGCATTGCACAAATAAAAAACTTGCATCTTCAGGTGAAATGGGTCGGCTTACTGCCCTTCCCTTGTCCTCCTGGAGTTGCTGGACTTTGGGAATGTGTATGAAGACAGCAGTACACTTTCCCTAAAACAACAGTTGCCTGGCTTGGCTTCAGTATAAAATCTCTCTCTGTATCTCGTCATGGTATTGAACTAACTAGCAAGGAGGCAAGAGAAAGTGACAAATTCATACGAGATTCAATGTGTTGAGATAAAGTGCCTGTCAAAACCCCATTCCCTAAGGGAAGAGCAAAGCCTGCAGATCAGAAAGTGAGCAGTATGACACGCAGCACTCCGCCCTGAACTGGAAGGAGATGGGCCAGTTTCTGCCCCCAGGTGTTCATACATGAGGCTCAGGGCCACATGCTTAGGTCAGGCTGGAAATGGCAATCCATCAAGGCTGAACCAGCGCCCTGTCGTGCTCGGTTATGATAATTAAATGAATCTGTCTTAATATTTTTATGGATAAAATACAAAGATAATTATCAAAATTTTGCACTACACCATATTACTCAGTCTAACAAAGATCTTAACATTTCACATGGTATGAATTAGATTGAAAAGTGATTTGGAAAAATGAAACCTTTTAATCACGGCACCTCATTATCTTGCATTTTCTTTGCTGCCCTCCCGGATTTCTCTCACTTCGCCTCCGCTCCGTCTTTCCTCTGCCTTTGCCTTGCTCTCTGCCTCCCACCCCACCCCCTCAAATCTGGCTTTCCAGGCGTCTTTTGGGAACACAGAACAGCTATGTGTGACAGTTCTCAACTACTTTAATTCAGACTTTTCTCCTTTCAAATGTTAGATTAAAGCTAAGGCCCCGGCACAAATGCAAGGTAAACTCCGTCTTATCCTACGTGGTTCCTTTGACTGAGGATATGACCAAATTACACCATAAATTGGACAATGGAAAAGCTTATGTTTTATTTATTTATTTTTCTTTCAATTACATTTTTTTTCCCTTTAAAGAAGGAGTAAACCGCTAGAGCCAGGATCCCCCAATTATATCTACCACCGTCCCCATTCATTCATGATTCATTTATTCAACCCCCACTAGGCACTAAGCCCCTGTGAATACCAACAACAAGACATTGTTTCTGACTTCCAAGATCTTACAGGTAGTCAGGATTTAAATGAAGGAATCTTTGGGGTATTATAAGTATTCCAATAAAAGTGTAGGGTTCTATGTTTGGAATCAGAAGATAGGTTTTATTTTTTTTTAAATGTTTTATTTATTTATTCATGAGAGTCAGAGAGAGAGAGAGAGAGAGAGGCAGAGGGAGAAGCAGGCTCCCCGCCTAGCAGGGAGCTCGATGCGGTACTCGATCCCAGGACCCTGGGATCATGACCTGAGCCAAAGGCAGACGCTTAACCATCTGAGCCACCCAGGCGCCCCAGAAGATAGGTTTTAATCATTACATTCAAGATGGGTTCATAAAGGAGGTCAGGCCTGGTTTGAATCTTTAAATGAAAGTGAGAGTTTACCAGTGGGATCCAGAAAAAAGCATGAAAACTGTAAAGTTTGTAGATAGGAAAGAGTTTTGATCGTTAGAAAAAAAAAAACTACCTTTTTAAAAATGTTTTATTGTTATGTTAATCACCATACATTACACCATTAGTTGTTGATGTAGTGTTCCATGATTCATTGTTTGCGTATAACACCCAGTGCTCCATGCAGAACGTATCCTCTTTAATACCCATCACCAGGCTAACCCATCCTCCCCACCCCCAGAGAAAGACGTGTATCATATGACCTCACTGATATGAGGAATTCTTTTTTTTTTTTAAAGATTTTATTTATTTGACAGCGAGAGAGACAGCAAGAGAGGGAACACAAACAGGGGGAGTGGGAGAGGGAGAAGCAGGCTTCCCACCGAGCAGGAAGCCCAATGTGGGGCTCGATCCCAGGACCCTGGGACCATGACCTGAGCCGAAGGCAGAAGCTTAACAACTGAGCCATCCAGGCGCCCTTGATATGAGGAATTCTTAATCTCAGGGAACAAACTGAGGGTTGCTGGAGTGGTGGGGGGTGGGAGGGATGGGGTGGCTGGGTGATAGACATTGGGGAGGGTATGTGCTATGGTGAGCGCTGTGAATTGCACAAGACTATTGAATCACAGATCTGTACCTCTCAAACAAATAATACAATATATGTTAAAAAGAAGAAGAAGAAGAAGATAGCGGGAGGGGAAGAATGAAGGGGGGGGAATCGGAGGGGGAGACGAAACATGAGAGACGATGGACTCTGAAAAAACTACATTTAAAGCATTCCTGGAAAACATGTTTTAGTCTTGAGCTGCCCAGAATAGGACACCTGTTCAGTAAAGTCTTTTTTTGCCAAAAGAAGGGATTTAGACTTTACTCTGTGGGCTGTGAGGCACATGAGGGAGGTCTGTTTTGCAGGGGTGTGTCACGCTGATTGCATTTCAGGAAGGTCACTGATTCCGGTTTGAAAGATATGGGGGAAACAGGTGGGAGGGACACTAGCTAGAGACCTGTGGTGATAAGCCAAGCAAGAGACGATCAGGGACTAATGTGTGGCTATCATTAGAGAGCCAATGGAAGGAGTTCTCATGAATGATATGAAAGTGTAGAATAGACAATATTGGAATGCCAGAAGTAGAGGAGGAAAGGGTTGTGATCAAGTTTCTGGCCGAGATTAGAAACACAGAGAGAACAAGGACAACGGTGACTTCAGTTTTAAGTTTTAGACATGTTTTGTTCATCGATATTCCATTCTTCTTGACCTATTGTCATCCTTTTCCAGACACCAAAGAGATTGAAGCATGGTGGTTTAAGTCCTGGTTCTACCTGCTTGAAGCTGGGTTATTTTGAGCAACCTGCTTAGTATCTCTGTGCTTCAAATTATTCATCTATAAAGTAAGATCAATTATAGTACTTACAGGTTTATTTATAGTTTATTTTCAAGGTCTGGCATATCATAAGCACTAAAAGATGTTTATTGTTGCAATTATGTTGATATTATTATCATTATCATTATCCTTGGCTAGAGACAGGAAGAAAATAGAACTGGTACAACTTACCATTCTAATGTCTCAATTGCTATGAGTTTTCACTTTCTAATAATAGCTCCAAGATTAAACTCTATGAATTATGTTTGTACCTCTCCAAAATAAATTCATGTTAATCTATTTTCTCAAACTTCATCCATTTACATAAACTTCTTGCCCAAAATCCTAAAATAAATAAATTTTCATCTACCTCTCCCCTCTGACCATTGTCTTTATGAAATCTAACCTAGAAGGTCAAAATAAAAATGATTTTTTTTAAAGATTTTATTTATATATTTGACAGAGAGATACACAGTGAGAGAGGGAACACAAGCGGGGGGAGTAGGCGAAGGAGAAGCAGGCTTCCCGCCAAGCAGGGATCCCAATATGGGACTCGATCCCAGGACCCTGGGATCATGACCTGAGCCGAAGGCAGACGTTTAATGACTGAGTCACCCAGGAACCCCAAAATAAAATGATATTTTTCTCAAAAGTCCATTCTGGGCTCTTTACTTAAATATTTGCATGATGTTATGATCAACATTTAATTCTTTGTCTTTTAAGGCACTCATATTTCCATTTTATATCTTTATGTATCATACACTGATGTGCATATATAAATGTACACATATCATCCACCTGTTCTTAGTTCCTTTCCAGCAGATCTCATGCTTCAGAATCTTTTTTTTTTTTAATCATTGAATATACTGAACATAATGCCTTCTTCATAATGGAGATTTGAAAATATGTATTTAAAAATAAATGTCTTAATTAATTTGAGGATTAACCACTCAATTCTAACTAGATTAGGTATATATTATTAGATTTTAAATGAGTTTGAATTAAGTTTTTAGAAGTAAGGAAGTAAGAGAGACAGGATCCAAATGAGATTGGTATGTCTTCCAATCCTGTGTTTTCTCTATTCTACCTTGTTTCATGTACTGGGAGAAAGGGAGGATTATCTTCAAAATCATATTATGTTTGCTTCTGATTTTAATCATGGAGAACAAAATATTCTAATCAACACAAATCCTTTAAAAAGCCTTTTTTTGGCCTGTATATAAAGCTAAAGAGAAAAAAATTAGAAATATGAAGTAAAAAAAGAAAACAGATCAGAGTAGGGATAAAAAAGTAATTAGCAACTAGGAAAATTAAAGAAACAAAAAGAATGCTAGAGACTATTTCAAAATAATTTATGTACAAACCAGTAAATGCAATATAATCCCATATTTATCCTATTTTTACTCATTAGTAGTTGCTTAAGTATTATAAACACTATATTCAATGATGCTTGGGGACCCTGTTCTTATTAACCTGGATAACCTTGACTTGTAGAAATATTTTCATGTTTTATGTAATACCATTAGTAAGCAGAAGTAATTCTAATTCATAAAACTAGGCCAGGAAGCAATTGACCCAATCAGACTGTAGGATTCCCCTATGCCATTTTCTAATTAGAAGTTTTTCAACTTCTTTATAGTTCTGAATTCTAGAGATCTCTTGTATGATAAAAGTCTGCTTATTTTACAAAAGTAGTGTTCCATGAGACCTAGTTCATGTGACAACCTGCAAAATGCAGCTCCTCTAAGTTTAAACTTAGATTCTTTATTTGGTTGCACCAAAATGACTTCTTTTTAATTTTTTTTTTCCAGATGATGTGCATGGATGAGAACCAGTGGATACATTTCTACAATGCTGTGTTTTACATATTCCTTTCTTCTCCTCTGTTTTTAAGGATTTATGGTAAATTATTTCATTCTGAAAATATATATCTATTGAGATATAAAATACTTAAATTTCACTCCAGACATCAGTAATATCATCTTGTTATTGAAAGCCATATGTCTCAAGGGTATAAAAGCCTTTATGAATAAGGAGATAAGAAGAAGGAGGGTAAAGAGGGGGAGGAGGGGGAGGTGAGGGAGGAGAAGAATCATCTACAAGTTTGGAGAAACCATTGAAATATGTAAGATGCAAGATGGAACAGGGAAAGGAACAGAAGGTAAAGACAGGGAATATCACTGAAGGGATTCTAATGGCATTCTTCACATTGGCCTTGGGAAGCCTTCAATGAATTGGAATTAGAGACTGAAATAATATTATAAGTGGCATAATTTTTCTACCTGCTTTTCCACCTAGTGGCCATAACCACTCATGTCTATACTTCAAGACAATAACAACCACCACAACAAAATGAAATTCTTTGAGGAAAATTGGAAAATTTCTCCTTTTTCCTCCAGTGGAAAAATTGAAAAAACTGAAAGGAGCTCACAGAATTCACTAAAGTGTAAATATTTTATGGGAAATATAGTAATAAGAGAATCCTTCAGCCAGAGTATTCTAAAAGCGTCCGCACAGAAACTCTAGATAAATGGAGGCTAAGCAGATAATTCTAATCAATTTTAAACCAGAGAAGCACCAGTCAAGCAGAAAAGTAGACAAATATTTTCTAACTCCGCTCTACAAGTGAACTCTTTTTCCAGAATTCTCCATGATAGTTAGTGGCCAAATAATACCTTAAGTAAACAAAACTGAAAATATGATATCAATTCTGGTCTCCTTCCTCACTGCAATTTGATGTCACTAAGTTTTCATATATTTCCCTGCATCAAAACACATTTGATTATCTACTAATTGGCATGTGCTATTTTAAGAGCTTATGACATGCCAGTGAATCAAAGCCTTTTAAGTATTAAAAAAAAAAATTCCTCTCTTCTACAAACAAATTAATGGTATAGGCCAGTTGGCAAACTATGGTACCAGGACTAAATCTATCTCATTATCTTTTTTTATATGGTCAGCAAATAAAAATGCTTTTTACTTTTTAATTATTAAAAAAATAACATGTAAAATATGAAAATGATATGAAATTTAAATTTTAGTTTCCATAAATAAAGTTTTATTTATTTAATAATAAATATAAATATAATTAAATACAATAAATTATATTTATTTATTTAAACATATGCTCATGTGTTACATTTTGAGCAACAGAGGTAGAGTTGAGTAGTTATGGGAGATATTCTATGACCCACAAAGCCTGAAACACATAGTATCTAGCTCTTTACAGAAAATAAGTTTGCTGATCTCTTGTATAAGCCTTTCATATACAGGTCTGTAATACTGACTACCCTTATCCCGATTTCCTTGCTTTTTAATATATTCTTCTCAAACCCATCTTCTGCAGAGCCTGCAGAATGATCTATCTAAAATGAAAATCTTGCCTTATCACTCTCTTAAAAAAGGCTCCACTGACTCACCAGACTATAGGACAGACTGAGCTTTATAAGTTGGCACATTGACTGTTCAGGATCCAGTTGATCTCCACCCATACACACCATACCTTTAGCCGCACATGAGCAGTGAGACATTCCTGTTTAGAGGGGGGAAAAAGGAACCACGACTAATCTGTGAAATTATGCATCCTAATGTAAAAAGTGTGAAGCGCAGGGGGCGCCTGGGTGGCTCAGTCAGTTAAGCAGCTGCTTTTTGCTCAGGTCATGATCTCAGTGTCCTGGGATCGAGCCCCACATAAGGCTCTCCGCTCAGCAGGGAGTCTGCTTCTCCCTCTAACTCTCTCCCTCTGTGCTTTCCATCTCTTTCTCTCTCACATAAATAAATAAAATCTTTAAAAAAAAAAAAGTGTGAAGAGCGGGAGAGAGAAGACAACCTATAGAGTAAGGGACCATAGCTGAGGAAGGACTCCTGCATCATACGCAAGAGCCCAGCCTTCTTTGATCAGAATAGTAAGGTGTAGTAAAGCCAGTGCTAATTTTCCTGTTGGGAATGGCACTGTCAGCCATGGACATCCAGCAACATCCAACAACAAATAGAAGTTTTTGCTGTTCCAGGCATTATGCTAGGTATTCAGCATCAAACAGAAAATTGTGTAGGCACAGATAAACAAACAAGAATGGTCATCAACTTAGGAAAAGTCCCCCGATGATTGATATACGCTCTGGGTCTCACAGAAATGAAAAGGAGGGGCCCCTACTCAAGATATGGAGTGCCAAGGAAGACTTCCTGGAAGAAGTGACCACAAAGCAAATAAGTAGGAGTTAATCAAGTAAGAAACAGTGTCCCAAGTTGAAGAGTTTTGCAAAGGCTAGGTAGCAGAATGAATTCCAGGAAAACATTCTAAAATTTCCATGACATTTCTCAGAAGTTTATGACTGTCATTTCAGTAGGAATAATGGATTAATGAGGTAAACATTCCTCTTTTCATTTTGTTCCAATGAGAAATCACCCCATGCCAATGCCCCATTTATTTTGTTATTGTCCTATATGTATGTTATCATTTGCAATATTGTGTTTGCATACTTTTGCTTTCTGTGACATTTCATTTGTTTTACACAATTGTCTGAAACTTGGGGCGGGGGGAAGAATCACGTTCCAGTGAAGTTATTAAATGTGAATGATGGCTGTAATATCCCTGTTTGGGAAAGCCAGTCTCTCTGTTTTTTTGTCACTCAGTCAGTTTGGTGGATTAAATAAGGGAGATTTCTGGAAAAAGCTGGGCGGAGCCACTGGCACATAGTTATCATTCAAAGCTTGCTGATTGTATATTAATTCAATATTTTTACTTTTTTATAATTATCATGAGGTTTCCACAATGTGACAAACACTATGAAGTACCTGCTACACCACATATGACCTCGGAAGCTTTGTAGTTTTTTGCGATGTGTTGGATTAGGGGAAGAAATAGCTTATGAAATTACATAATTTTCATTTTAAAGTAATCAATCTGAAATATAATACATCAATTTAAAAGTCTTATTAAGACAGATGAAATACTGTTAAAAATAATATGTTGGAAAAAAGTGTATTGGTGAAAATAAGGTTTCAAGGTCAGAGGACACATATTTGAGGATCTGCTTTACCTCTTTACTGCCTTTTTTTTTTTTTCTTTACTTAACTGACTTTTAAAAAAAAAATGGAGTTTCTATTCTCCATGTTATAAAATCCTTATAAATATTGATATATCACACAAAACAAACAAAAAAGGGTAAAAACCTAAAGCCCAAATGTTAAACAAATAGAAGACTTTTTTTTTAATTTTTCATTGGTTTATTACACAAGACTATTTTAATGAAATTATCTAGCTCTATCCACTTCAACTAATTACTGTGGCATCCTAAGACATGTCAGTTCTCAACTACTTTATCTATGGAAATTCTGGTCCGAGGATACCATTATGAATAAAACAAGTGCTTTGAAGTCAGAAAATTGTTCAATTTAAATCCTATCTCCACCATTTGCCAGCTATGCAAACTTGGGCCATCATTCTGACTCATATCCCTCTTCTATAACATGGAAATACCATCTAAATCATAAGAATGCAGTAAGAATTAATACTTGTAATGCACCGATAGCAGTGATGAGCACACTTCTTGGTACATAACCCATGCTCAAGAATTACGGTACTGTTTGTAAGCATTCTGCTCCTAGACTTCTTCCTCCTCCTTATCATAACCATACAATTCCCTCAGTAAATGCCTGAAAAAATGGAGGGAAAAATCAGCAGAGAGAGCTTTAAGCAAATTATAGCTCAAGGGATAGGTTAGAAGGCCACATCATGGCACACTACATCAAAAACTAATGATGTGGGCGCCTGGGTGGCTCAGTTGGTTAAGTGACTGCCTTCGGCTCAGGTCATGATCCTGGAGTCCCGGGATCGAGTCCCGCATCGGGCTCCCTGCTCAGCAGGGAGTCTGCTTCTCCCTCTGACCCTCTTCCCTCTCATGCTCTCTATCTCTCATTCTCTCTCTCTCAAATAAATAAATAAAATCTTTAAAAAAAAAACTAATGATGTAATGTATGGTGATTAACATCACATAATAAAAAAAGAAAATCTGATGAAAATTTATCCTCTCTAGAATAAATTGCAACCTTGAGATACTAATACTAAACTTACAAAACGCATAAATCTATAAGCAGCAAGCAGGGCTGGGAGATCGAAATCCTTTCTAGGACAGAATAGTGAGTTTTGTAGTAGAAGAGACTACTCAGCTTCCATCGCCAGGTTCAGAGAAGAAAGAATAAAATTTGTCCACTGTCCTGAGTTCTAAAGCATAATTCAAAAAGCATTTTAACAAGTAGTTCAATTATATTATGTGTCAAATAGTCTTCTGTTATATGGCCTGAGGAACTTCCAGGATATTCTTCCTTAGAATATTCTCCCTTAAAAGCATAATTGCTAAGTTCCAAACAATTGATTTATACACAAATGTTAAATCTCAAGTATTTGCTAATTGGAGACAAGATGATTTGATATTAACACATCAGAATAAATAGGCATTTTGAAAACCTAGGCTTCTAAAATTGATGTCTGTTTAAAATGTTTACTTAGCTCCTAATCCCCAAACTTGTTTTAGCTCAAGTGCACCAGCAGGCAAATGCTAACTGCTATGAAGATGTGATATTATGGCATTTAGGCAATTTCTTTATATTTAGGGTCATCAGATAACATAAAGGACTCTCAGAACATCCCATGCATAATTCGCTAAGTCTTGGAACTTGTTTTTGCTGCAGGATATATTATGTATATATACATATATGCATATATCTGCGTGTTTATGTATATTACATATATGTATCCTTTATATATTTATATAAACTCATATATAGGTGCTGTAAAGGATACGTGAACACACACACACACACACACACACACACACATATTCTTTATTGCCTTGTCCAGTGTTCTGCACCAACTGGGAGGAGGAGGAAGAGACTGAAGTGCAGAAAGGAAGGAAGGAGAGAAAGAAGGAAGAAAAAGAACACCTAAAACCATACCACCAGCAGAAGCTGCATTTGAAAAATTTTATCAGCTTTTTTCTTTTACTAGTTTCATTCTGTTTGTCAAGAAGGGATAAAGAGATAGTGTAAATGACTTAGCGTAAGTGACTGGCTTATATTACTGAGACATATAGCTTTGACATCCGGAAGGCTGAGTATAATATTAATATGCATAAGTACATTCAAGTTTTCAGTTTGGAGATTTAGTAATCAATTAAAATTTATTGAGCAGCTATTTTATTTTAAACTTTGATCAGCACAATATTCAGCATTAAATTAAGGAGAGTTTTAAATAAAATCTTGATGATGGATTAACTGATTTTAATACATTGTACCCAGAAACACGCACATGAGTAAATATCTCAGGTTTTATTATCAGGAATTACTCTATGCAAAAATGGAGTTTGCTCACTAAATTATTATTTAAAAAGCCATTTATGGATAAGAAACAAGTAGTCAATTAGTCAATCAGCTGATATTTTTGAGAGTTTACAATGTGCAAGTACAAGAGAGCACTAAAATCATTGACTGGGTAATAAAGCTTTGAAATGCATTTATATCTGTTTGTTGTTTTTGTTTTTCATATTGCTTAATTTTCTGATAACAAAATTAAACTACTTTAGATTGCCTAGAAAAGTAAATCTAGACATGCCTTTCTTTGAGTGATTAGGTGACAGCCAATAGGAAGGTCTGCCTTGGAGAGCCAAGCACAGCTTTCTCGAAGAGAGTATTCAATGAGGGAGTTAAAATAGTTAACATAACAATAAAAAAAATTAAAGAAAAAATAGTAAGAACTTGTCAAAGGCGAGTGAAGAGAAGATGCTGTCATGGCATATGCATGTGTGGAGAGAGAAAGAGCCCATGTTCATCCATTTAACAGCTTTGTATGGAGTCCCACTTATATTCCAGATAAGCTGAAGACACTCTGATGTCCTTCATGTTCAGAACGCCAAAGTCATTCCTTATTTCTGAGACACAACATGTATGTATATACAGGTAAGTGTAGGGAGATGAAGAGGTTGAAAATAAACAAAGTAATGGAGACAGAGAGGAGTCAAATTATGAAGCCTTAGTCTGCCATGAGAAGGCAGATAATTGTACCCTGTAGCTTTAGGAGCCATGGAAGAATCTGGAGCAATAAGCAAGGTGAGCACATTTAAATTTTAGATGAACCACAGGGCAGCACGGTGACAGAGCGATTGAAGGAGCATTACTGGAAGCAGAGATTCTTTTTTTTTTTTTTTAAAGATTTTATTTATTTGAGAGAGAGAGAATGAGAGATAGAGAGCAAGAGAGGGAAGTGGGTCAGAGGGAGAAGCAGGCTCCCTGTTGAGCAGGGAGCCCGATGTGGGACTCGATCCCGGGACTCCAGGATCATGACCTGAGCCGAAGGCAGTCGCTTAACCAACTGAGCCACCCAGGCGCCCTGGAAGCAGAGATTCTAACACAAGAGTTATTCTTACAGTTAATACTTTGCCAGAAGTCTTGCTGCCTACAGTTCTTCCTTTGTCTCCACTGAGGCATGGTCTTTATTGTTCACACCACAACCGTGAGGAAATATAGAAGCTGTTAAGAGAGAAGTTAAGGTCACAGTCTCAGGAACCTCGGGTTTTATGCCTCAACAACATCACTATTTATCTATCAGCTACTTATCTAATCTGTCTCTATCTCTTTTTTTTAATTTTACATACAGGGTTGGAAAATGAGAAAACAAAATGTCTTCTTTTCCCACATGTACATTTCTTACCATCTCTTGCACATACGTCAAGTCCTGGTGACAGAGAATCTAATACACCCGTTTATACTAAGGCAGTAGCATCGTCAGCCCTCCCCCACATATGCACATACATGGCTTTGCAGCTAAAGCCTGAAGCAAAGTGACACTGGTTTATGAAAAAGTTCTATTACACACTTGGGGGAATTTTAGGCATTGCAGCACCACAGTCTAGCTGAGGCTTCAAAGTATACTTTACTTGGTACTTCATAAATCAAAACACACTGGTAATACTTCTCCAGTGTATTCCCTAGGTGTGCAGATTTAGGCAGAAGAAAGCTCTTCATGCAGGTGTGAGAGAGTTACCAGGAAGCCCTTTTCTCTCCCTTGTCAAGAAGGAGAACAAAATCTCAAGAGTGATCATCTAATTATTAAATATTTGATCTTAGAAAGGCAAGTTAATAGTGTTATTTTATTATAAAAACTATTTTTTAATAATAGAAAACACACAGAAAGCAATGTTAGTGTTAAGAAAGCACAGTAATTATAGAAAAAAATCACAAAGCATCTCTTAATTTCAGGAAAATATATTCCTTCATCTCTCTTAGAATGTCATACTGCAAACTTTAAAAACCTTTGTTAACAACTTTGTGAATATTAAAGAATAACATGAAAACTTTTTTTAAAGAAATGATTTATTATTTAATGCTTATATTATTTTTATTATGCATTGTTGCCAAGCAAGCAACTTCCTAGTGGTCAAATAAGAATGTGAATGTTTTCATATTTTAGTGCTACAACATTCATTCATCTATTATTAATACAACTCATAAATACTCTCACCCTCAAAAATAGCCTCAAACAATCTTATCTGGGCAGACTCAGATTTCATTTCTTCCCCAAGGGTTTCCAGTTTCTGGACTGTAATTAGTTATCATCTATTCTGACAGAGAAGATTCTACCAACCTTCTCCCATGTCTCAATAATGTCCTTGACAGATTTTATATCCCAAGGCAACCTAAACAGTTTACTACGTGAAACCCACTAGTGGAGAAGGAAAAGGTAGACTAGGAAAAAAAAAATCTTATTATTTTTAGCTAAAAGTTAATTAGATATTTTTGTAGGATTGTTTTCTTGAAAGCGTTCATATTTGGCCAAATGTGTAACATGGCCTATGTCACCTTGTAAAATAATTTTAGCCACTTGTTTTAACACTATGATTGTACATCTGGATAAAAAAGAAAGAATTTTCTTGCTAATTACAGACACCCCATTAAAATTGTATGCTGTTAAATGATTCTTTCACATTTGACACTCATATGTTCTGTAAAATGTCTAAACTATTACTTATTTCCTAAAATAATTCATTGAGATAATAAAAGCCCTACCCCTGATAAAAAAGAATACTTCAAGCTACAGTTAACATGAAGAAGCTTGTCTTTCTATGACTTTCTCAAGAGGTATATGAACCTTTCTTCTTCGGTGCAAGTATTGGCAAATGCATGCAGAAGAAAGGCTAGAAATAATCATAGCATAACCAGACTAGGGCTTCATTATCAGAGTGATAACATGGGTAGAGAGCATCTTGTCTTTGAAGGCAGAACTTGATTATATCATGGATAGCTGTGTTTCAACATTCTTAATTGTACAAGGCATGCGTGTGAGAATTAAAAATAAGAAATTGAACCCCCACTGTGTTTTATGCACTGTGCTCCTATTCTTGAGGTAAAGCAGTGAATGACACAAGTTCCAGCTTTCAAGACTCAAGGTTTTGAATCTGGAGCCCATAAGTAGATAAGTAAAGGGGACTTTATAGCAGAGTATCATGAGTACTATGGTAAAGATTCCAACACACAGAAGAGGAGCATCCCATACAATTTGGAGGTAAGATGGGGGTGGGTCTTTAGCAGTCCTCATAGAAAAAGTGACATCTAAACTGAGTTCTGAAATATAAATAATAGCTCTTTCAGGTAGAATTTAGGGGGCAGATATAGACAAGTCTTGAATAAGTCATTCCGATCATAAGATTATCCTCCCTAGATATTTTCATTTCTCTTAGAAGTTCTCCTCTCTATAATTCTAATGTATACTGTGCTTTCCACCTTTTCTGCACTCCTCAAAAGCATGTTCTAAAGGAGATCATAAGAGAAATGGCTAGCTTTGAGTGGGAAATCATACTAGTGAAGAGTGTGCACTGAGGTTGCTTCTGTTAGATTCCTGGTTCAAAAGCATCCTTTATGTATAACTTTGAGCAAATTCCTTAATCTCTCTATGCCTCCCCATATAAAATACTGTCAAATCACCAGATTGCCATGAGTGGTGAATGAATTAAAAAATGTACTAAATGCAAAAATATTCAGTGTTAACTGTGATGATGATGATGATGAAGATGATGATGAGGATGATGTTTTATCACCCTAAAAATCCAAGGTAAATATTTAAATGCTATCTCCATGATAATATTTTAGACCAGGTTCTAACAATTTAGATTAAATCAAGCTAAATTTCCTTTTAGAATGAGACAAGGTGAAATGCACTTTCCTCAAAGTAGTGCCCGTATTTCCTCACAGTCTTACTGTAAGATAAATATAGCAAACGAGATACCTCCAGTTTTCTTTAACTAGCTGGAAGTAAAACATATTTAGGAATTTCATCTCTAGCTATAACCCATATCAGACTTCGGCACCCTTTGTAAACAAATATGAAAAGAGACAGAGTATATGAGACCATTATTTGCAAGCAAAGGGCAACAAAGAGTGCAAGGCTACTTTACTGGATGAAAGAAAGAAAGAAAGAAAGAAAGAAAGGAAAGAAAGAAAGAAAGAAAGAAAGAAAGAAAGAAAGAAAGAAAGAAAGAAAGGAAAAAGGAAACACTCCTATAAATGAACTCTGCATTACCCTGACTTCCTGCCGAGGAGATTTTTTTTAGACCACAGCACAAAGAGAAGGAACCCAAGCAGAAAGCTGCATTCTCAATGAATGAAGCAAGCAGAAATCAGAGTCAAGGGCTTCTGAGGTGGAATAATCTTGTGAGCCTAGATGGTAGAAAGGAAAGCTATACAGAGAAGAAAGTCTCATGCCAGCATATTATTCCCCATTCCTTGTAGAAGGCAAGGTTCTGAGTGCTCAGGGTGAGATTCTAAGGCCTGGCAGAGAGAGCTGCTGAGGACTAACTGAATGAAGACACAAGAGGCTGCTCAGTTTAGGGAAACTTTGCAGTATGGTCTAGCTAGAGTGAAGACCTGGGGATCCCAGGTATCCTGTGGGCACGCCAGAAAAGCCATGCCTCCAAAGTAAAATGACAGAGTAAGACTAAGCAAAGAAATTGAAACAGAGCTACTCAAACAAAGCCTAAGATAAAAAGCCCATAATTACCAATCATCAAGGCTCATAAAGACCAATCAATCATTTAACTGTATGGCTAAACAAAACACAATGCTTTAAAGGAAGAAACATAATCCAGGTATCTTACAATATAGCAAACAGTCTGAATTACTAGGCATGAAAACACAGAAACATGTATTCTTCCACCAAAAGCATTAAAGAGCTAGCTATTAGAAACAGACCTCAGGGGTGCCTGGGTGGCTCAGTCGTTAGGCGTCTGCCTTCGGCTCAGGTCATGATCCCAGGGTCCTGGGATGGAGCCCCGCATTGGGCTCCCTGCTCCGCGGGAAGCCTGCTTCTCCCTCTCCCACTCCCCCTGCTTGTGTTCCCTCTCTCGCTGTCTCTCACTCTCTGTCAAATAAATAAATAAAATCTTAAAAAAAAAAAAGAAACAGACCTCCAAAACAGATGACACTGATGATGGAATTCACAGAAAAGGACTTTAAAACAGATATTGTAAATATGTACAGAATTTGCAGGAAAAGAAGCACAACTGAGAGAACAAGTGGAGAAATTTGGCCAAAAAAAAAAAAAAAGAGGGAAATTATAACAGAGAAGTCTAAAGAATTCTCAGATATTCACATACAAAATATTTGAAATAAAAAAGTCGTAGGATGGATTTAAAAAGCCGAAGGATCAGTAGATTTGAATTCAAGTTAATAGACATTCAAAATGACCCAAACAGATAAAAATGTTGGAAAACAAAACAAAACAGAAACTTAATTACTTGAAGGATCAAATGTGGAATACATGCAGCTGGATTCCCCAAACGAATAGATAGAGAAGGAAATTTTTGAAGAAATACAGGCCTCCAAATTTCCCAAGGTTAGTGAAAAAATAAGCAACCACAAATCCAAGATGCTCAGTTTGTATTTATCCAAAGGAAAATAAATACAGAGAACCACACGTAGGCGTATCATAGTCCAACTTCTAAAAACCTAAAATAAATAGAATAGGCAAAGGATGGAAAAGAAAAAAAACAAAACTAGATACAAGATATCAGTATTAAACATTCCAGTATACTTGTCAGAAATGGTGAACGCATGATGAAAATGGCTGAACACCTTTAATGTGCTTTAAAAAATTGTTGTCAACCTATAATTCTATATCTCAAGAAAGTAATCTACATAAAGAGAGCTGAGGTTGACACAAAAAAATACAGACCAACAGAGCTGAGAGAATTACTGAAGTATTACTATAAGAAATGATTAAGGAAGTTCTTCACGCTGAAGAGATGTTACCAGGTAGACACTCAGACACTCAGATATACTGAATAACTGGAAAGAATTGGAAATGGAAAATGTAATAATAAATATAGAGATTATCTTTATTTTCTCAAGATCTTTAAATGACAACTGACTAAAGCAAAGACAATAATTATCATATGTAATTATTATAACATGTATAAATAAAATATATGACAACAAAGGCACAAAGATTTGGAGGAGTGAATGGAATTATATCATTTTGTTTTGTTTTAAAATTCATGTGAAGTAGAACATATGAAATCTAACTAGAATAAAAGAAGTTAACAATACATTGTAATTCTTAAAACAAATGTGGAAAAAAATTATACCATCTAGTAACAATATGTACTATAGTAACCAAGAAAATACAGCTCCACATAAGGATAAGCAAAATATATTAATGGAACTAAAAGGAGTCCAGAAATAGATTACACATATATGATCAATCCATTTTCAACCAAGTTGTCAATGTAATGAAATGGGAAAAGGAGAGTCAGAATAATCATACTAAAAACAAACAAACAACAAACGAAAAACCTTGATCTATACCACATCATACCAGAAAAGCAATGTGCAATAGATCATAAACCAAAATGTAAAAGTCAAAATTGTAAAGGTCCTGTATGAAATAAAGGAACAACTTTGGACTAGACAAAGACTTTTTTGATTGGACAAAAAAAGGTCTAATCATAGGAAACTGACCCTAGAGTCCACAAGACTGCCAGGGCCTTTTGTTCAGAGTTCCCTCATCATTGATTCACCTGCTGTTTCATCGGAAAAATGGAACAGGTTTGAGTCTCTTGCTTATGCTATCATGGTTAGTGATTAAAGGCTTGAGTCTTACTTTCATTTTTGTCTTGTTGTTGTAATGGCTACTTTGATACCTGACAGTTCAGCTCTCTTTCGAGAGCCACTGACCTCCTGACATACAGAGGGACCAAAATCAAACGGCAATAACAAGTAGACACCTAGATGATTGATTGAGACTCTTCTTAAATTAAAGCTTAACATTACTATCAGTATGAAAACAGAATTGACAGGTGATCACACTTATCTTCAAAATAAACTGTGGTAAATATTGATGTGATACTTGGGTGTTTTTTTGTGATTGTTTTTGTTTTGTTTTGTTTTTGTTTTTCGTAGGGGAAGGGAGTGATCGCTGTTTGATAAGTGGTAAAGGCCTTTGTTTTGTCGTAAACCTTCTTTCTGATATATAAACTGAATATAAAAGAGTAAAGATATCAGTAATTTATAGCCTGAAGAAACATCACACGGTGGGGACACACCACATAATTACCAATCAGGTCAATATGTGGAGGAGTAGCTGCACCCATGAACATGTAAACCTTTGCCTTCTCCCAAATACCATTTTCTCATTCTTGCCAAAGTTAAGAATTGTGAAGACATCTAACATTATAGATTAGATTTGTCCATTTTTTTAACGTTATATAAATGAAATCATTCTTTTATTCTTTGCCTCTTTTGCTTAACATGAAGTTTATGCTCTTTGCTTTCACTCTGTCATTTATTCAATTTTTGCTTCTACATATATCATTCCAGATATATATTTTTTCATATTTATGCTATGGTTCTTTTTTTTTGCTTTTTTTTATTATTATGTTATGTTAATCACCATACATTACATCATTAGTTTTTGATGTAGTGTTCCATGATTCATTGTTTGCATTTAACACCCAGTGCTCCATGCAGTATGTGCCCTCCTTAATACCCATCACCAGGCTAACCCATCCCCCCCCCCCTCCCCTCTAGAACCCTGTTTGTTTCTCAGAGTCTATAGTCTCTCATGGTTCATTTTCCCCTCCAATTCCCCCCCTTCATTCTTCCCTTCCTGCTATCTTCTTTCTTTTGTTTGTTTGTTTGTTTGTTTGTTTTAACATATAATATATTATTTGTTTCAGAGGTACAGGTCTGTGACTCAACAGTCTGCTATGGTTCTTAAAAATGAAATAATGAAAACTAAAACTTCATGGATTAGTTTAATAGCAGAGTAAATATCACTGAAGAAAGAATTTGTGAATAGAAAGAGAGACAAATATGCAGCGATTCCTGTTAATCCTCATCAGTTCTCTCCAGAATATTTTGCTATTCCTTAACTTACTAATCAGGTCAATTTAAAGTCTGTGTCTGTAATTTAATTATCTGGATTTCTTGTGAGCCTGTATGTATTTTCTGTTTTTGTCTCTTGATTAATGGACAAGGTTTGTCTTTTGATATGCTTGATTATTATGAATTGAGTGCCAAACACTACAAATAAAAAATTATAGTTATACTTCAAAGTTCTGGAAGAGTTTATATTCTTCCGGAGAGGATTTACTTTTGCTTCTGACAGTCAGCTAGGCTAGTGAACCAGCAATTCTATATAATCTTGATCTAATTAGGGGATGACCAGATTCAAGGATGAGCTTAAGTCCTTCTAAGAACAAGTTAAATTTCATTTCACACTTGTTCCTGGTGTATAGTCATTATGAATCCCAGTGGAATGCCTGACATGTTTCTGGGCTCCCTCCCCTTGGCATTCGCTGAACTCCAGGGAATTTTTATCACTCTTACCTTTGGCTTTATTTGTTTACCAATAGTTCTCAGTTTTTCAGTCTGTCACATACTATTTTAAAAGTCAGTAACTGCCTCAAGGAGAAAACATAAGCATAAAGACAACAAAGCCAAGTGGAAGTTCTAGAATATAATATAATATCTGAAATGAAAAATTCACTGGAGAGACTAAGCTATAGACTAGACATGGCAGAAGAAAAGATCCAACAAAAAAATATCCTTCTATACCTCTGAGACAAATAATACAATATATGTTAAAAAAAAAAAAAGAAGAAGATAGCAGGAGGGGAAGAATGAAGGGAGGGAATCGGAGGGGGAGACGAACCATGAAAGACGATGGACTCTGAGAAACAAACTGAGGGTTCTAGAGGGGAGGGGGGTGGGGGGATGGGTTAGCCTGGTGATGGGTATTAAAGAGGGCACGTTCTGCATGGAGCACTGGGTGTTATGCACAAACAATGGATCGTGGAACACTACATCAAAAACTAATGACGTAATGTATGGTGATTAACATAACATAATAAAATTTTTTAAAAAGTTATAAAAAAATGGGTTCCTGTGCCTATAATCCTATTCCCTTCTGTTTTCCTTTGTCCAATGATACCTAGATGCTACAGGTTGTTTAACTTGGATCCCCTCGATGAGGATGACATGGATCAGAATGTCTACTGAATTACCATAAACATGTAGTTCTAGAGAAATATAAACCTTTGATTTTCAAGTTCTTGAGATTTGGAGGTATTTTTTGCTTTAATTTTTTTGTTTTTTGTTATAGCCTATTCTGTAATATCTTAACTAATAAAGATGCTTTAATATCAGAAAAACTGATTAATATAATTTACTTCATATCCTATCAGATTGAAAGTGAAAATAGAGTGGTTACATCAGTATATGAGAAAATGTATTTTAGCTTTCATCTCACATTCATATTTAAAAAATCTTAGCAAAGGAGGAATAGGAAGAAGTTTAATGTCTTGAAAAGTCCTAATAAAATTTCTTAATATTTTATTTTATTTTTTTAAAGATTTTATTTATTTATTTGAGAATGAGAGAATGAGAGACAGAGAGCATGAGAGGGAAGAGGGTCAGAGGGAGAAGCAGACTCCCTGCTGAGCAGGGAGCCCGATGCGGGACTCAATCCAGTGACTCCAGGATCATGACCTGAGCCGAAGGCAGTCGCTTAACCAATTGAGCCACCCAGGCGCCCCAAAATTTCTTAATATTTTAAGTAAAATTTTTATTTTAGAAAAGTTTTAGATTTTTAGAAAATCTAGATTTTAGAAAAATTATGAGGGTAATACAGAGAGTAACACCCAGTTTCCCTGATTAAGTACAAACATATACACAATTACTGAGCCAGTATTGATATGTTGCCATGATGGTTAATTTTATGTGTCAACTTGACTGAGCTCCGAGATACCTAGATAGCCAGTAAAACTTTATTTCTGGGTCTGAGGATGTCTCTGGAAGAGATTAGCATTGAATCAGTAGACTGAATAAAGAAAATCATGCTCACAGGTGCCAGTAGGCATCATGCAATCCCTTGAGGGACTGAATAAAACAAAAGTGTTGAGGAAGGGCAAATACATTCTCTGCTTGAGCTAAGACAGGCAACCCCTGCCCTCAGAAGTCCATGCACCAGCTTCTTCAGCTTTAGGATTCAGACCAGTATTTATATCACCACCTCCATCTTCCCCCCAGGTTTTCAGGCACTTAATCTTAACTGAATTATACCCCTGGCTTTCCATGTTCTCTAGCTGGCAGAGGGCAGATTATGGGACTTCTCAGCCTCCATAAACATGTGACCAATTTCATTAATAAATATTTATATCCTCTTGGTTCTGTTTCTCAGGAGAACCTTACTAGAATCATTATTAACTAAAGCCCATTCTTAATTCAAATTTTCTTAATCACTACCTATGACTTTTTCTATTTTAGACCCCATTCAGAATAGGGCACTGCATCTAGTCAGCATGTCTTGTTAAGATCCTTGTGACTGTGACATTTTCTCCCTCTCTCTTTTTATTTTATTTTTGTTTTTGATTCTGATAAACTTGACTGTTTGGAAGAGTATCGGACAAATATTTTGTAGAAGACTGCTTCTTTGGAATCTGGCTCATGTTTTTCTCATAAAATTGGGTTTTATGTTTTTGTAATGAAGACCACTGACACAAAGTCCTATTTGCATCACTGCATCTCAAGATTACATGGTACCAACCTGACTTACCATTGGTGATGCTAACCTTGATCACCTGGCTGAGAAAGTGTTTGTCAATTTTCTCCATTGTAAAGTTGGTTTACTTAATCCCATACTCTACTTTGGGGAAGGAAGTCTCTAGAATAGCCCACATTTAAGGAATGGGGCATCATGTTCCTCCTACTTAAGGGCAGAATATGTGTAAAAAATTATTTGTAATTCTTCTGTGTGGGAGATTTGTCTATTCTCTCCCATTTATTTATTCAATCATTTATTTATATTATATGTATTCATGGATACTTACTTTATACTTTGGGTCATGATCCAACATTTCATTATTTTGTTGTTCAAAATACTTCATCTTTGGCCTTTGGGAGCTTTTGAAGTTGACTCCTCTGTTCCTTTGACCTACCCCCATTTTAGTGGGGGTTTTTGGATTGAGCACTTCCTTCCTTTCTGGAAGTAAAAGGCAATTAGTGCCCTTCTTGTACATTTTAATGCGCTAGTCCTAGAATTAGTCACTATGTCAAAGGGCTTTGATTCCATTTAGTGGAGAATGATATGAGAAACAAAATCTATGTACTAGATTTGCTTATTCCCACTGCAGCATAATTGATTCTAGGCCATATCAAGTAACAAAGTTAGAAATATATATGTTCAACAAATATTTTAATGATGAAGTATTATACACATTCTCATTAAAGTCATAAATCATGCATGAGTGCCCACAACTTTCATTTCAATATTGTAAAAATGATCTTAGCCAGTACAGCAAGACTAGACAAAAATTTAAATATCTAATAAAGTTGAAAAAATGCATACACTTAAGTTAGTTTTTTCCTTAAAAAAAAATCTTACCCTGTGTGCAGAAGGATATGTTTAATGGAGCATATTAAATTTAATGGAACATATTAAACATCTAGGAATGTTTAATAAAAACATTGCTAGAAGCACAAAATATTAAAACAATGTAAACATTCATTTTAAAAATAATAAATGCATTGTGGAATATCATGTCTCCTTTTATCTACTGCTAGTTCAAAGGAATGAACTAGAGCCATATATGTTCAATTCATATACATATATCTGAAAAACAGTTGTTCAGTAAAAACAGAAAATGGTTAGATTATAAGAGTATCCCATTTATATAGTTTGAATACATATAAAACAAGTGTATATGAATTATTGATATATACATATGCAGTAAAAATTATTAAATTTGGAAAGAATGAATAATATTTATGATGGAAAGGAAAGAGGTTTGTTTTAAGGTCATTATTGACCCCTACATTGTTTAATTCATGATCATATTTCAGTCATGATCCTACTTGACATATTATCATTTATCAAAGCTAACATTTTCTTTATCCAGGAACTGTTTTCTTCATTTGGCTTCTGGACATCACATTATCTGACTTTTTTTCCTTTGACACTGGATATACTTTGTCTCACTTTATTTATTTATTTATTTATTGGTCTCAATTTTTTAAATCCCAATTTTCACCAATGTCTTAAATTTGAAGTGCCCTAAGGATCATTGTCTTGAATCTTTTATCTGCCTTTTCTTGCCAGTCTCTTCTTCTGGTTCACAATTTCAATTATCATCTATTTAATGAGACTTCCACATTTATACCTCCGGTCCAGACTTCTTCACTAGAATCCATACAACACTACAGAACTCTGCTTAAAACATCTCACACCTGAAGTGTTCAAAACAGAACTGTGGAGGGTTCTTATAGAACCTGCTCCATACCTTCTGCCCCATAATCGGACTGCATCATTTCAGTTCCTTAGAAACAACATCAACAACAAAACAGAAACTTGATTCATCTTTGAAACATTTTTTTTAAAGATTTTATTTATTTATTTGAGAGAGAGAGAATGAAAGATAGAGAACACAAGAGGGAATAGTATCAGAGGCAGAAGCAGACTCCCTGCTGAGCAGGGAGCCCGATGTGGGACTCGATCCCAGGACTCCAGGATCATGACCTGAGCTGAAGGCAGTCGCTTAACCAACTGAGCCACCCAGGCGCCCTTCATCTTTGAAACATTTCATTTATATTCCATATCTGGAATATCTCCTTATCTCCTCCACTCGCAAACTTTCTCTAAGGCACTACTCCTGCTCACTAGATGACTGTGATAGCCTCCTATCCCTACTTCCATTCTCTTCCCCACAGAGTCTCTTTGAAACACAGCAGTGGAAGGTTGCCTTTCAACACATTAGTGCCTCAGCTCACTGTTCCGTGGGATGGCTCCTCAGCTCATGTATAGTAAAGCCAGTGTCTTCTCAAAGGCTTAACATGCTCTGCACAATCCAGGCCATTCAAAACTGTGAACTCATCACAAGCACTATCTTCATTTGCCTTCCTTGCTTTTTCTCAAATATGCCAGATGTGTTCCTATCCTGGGATTGCTTCTGCTATTTGTTCTCTGTCCTTGAAACACTGGGCCTAAATGTCACCTTCTTCTCAATTTTTATCTTGATTTCTCAAAGTTAATTATATGTAATGAATGTGTGTGTGTGTGTGTGTGTGTGTGTGTGTGTGTGTGTGTGTGTAAAATGGGCCAGAAGCCTGCATTATAATGGCAGGAAAAATTCCTTCTTAGCAGATTTTTGGAACTTTCTTTATAATTATTTATTTAAGACAGATAATATAATAAAGGATAAAGGAGCCCACTGTGGTATTAAATACAGTCCTGACTGAAAGTACTGGTTTTCCCTAGAGAAAAATTCTCTCAATTGCAAAATAATAAAAGGATATAAGACATAATTGTATACACATTCTGAAGTAAAAATTTCAGGGATAAAGGAAGTAATTCTTTTTAGGTAATATTCTTTATTTTTTAAATATACACTAGTAAACTGATAAGACTTTCAAAATGTTAGAAAGAAAATAACTAAGCCCTGAGCTCTATTTGATGAGTAACATGGCTGGCCTCTAAAAGTCATCTTTATTATGAGAAGAGCCACTGGAAATATCTCAGCAAAGAATCTCGGGGGATTTTTCCACCAGAGATGGCTGAAACAACCTCGTTGAGCTGGGGATTGGACATGACTAGTTCAAAGTCAGTGAACTGTGGGTGGCATGCCGAGAATAGAGACTTTTTTTGAGAGAAGGTTATAAAAGTTCTTCCAAAGAGAGATGTACCTGTCATTGATTTCTTATACTCTAGTACAACGGAAATGAAAGAGTACAGTTTCTCTCTGGAAGATTAAAAACAGGAGTTTTCAAGCTGGCCCTTTTACCATTTCTATAATCCTTTGTGAGCAACTATAATTGTTATTGTATTTCTTTTGTTAAAGGGTATTCAGTGGAAAAAAATTAATGAAGAACATCGATGGTACAGTTATCTTTTGTTTTCCCCTCTTATCCTGGATAAGTTCTTAAAAACAAAAGACAAGATCTGGAAGTCACTTTACTTAAACTTTAAACTAAATAAACAAATCTGTTCATCTCTTTTGTCCAAATCTAATAGTAACACAGTATCACACAATTTGGAGTAAATGAATCCCAAGTTGTTCATCAAATTAGAAGGGCTTATATAAAATTAAGCAGTATCATCAATTTCAATTGCAATTCATTAACCACTCTATTATTTACAAAGGCGATCATATACTTCTCCACAAAGATATCCTTTTTAAATTACAATCAAGAACAAAATATCATGGTTTACTGTACCCATTGAAATACTTATGACACTTTTATACATCTTTCATGGTTGATTTTAAGAAAAATTACTGGTTCTTAGAGATGTTTAAAAATAAAACTGACATGCTCTGATTCTGTGTGTTCGATTTTAAGTCTTGCTTATGGATGTGTACATATTCTGATGGTTGTTTTATCCCTGTTATCTAATAAATCATGCAAATAACAAAATATACAACTCTGAGCCACTTCTTTTAATGTAGATTCTGATCATCAAATGGTCTACTTAGAGTGAAGTTTTATGATAAATGTTGAAAGTGGAAATATATACAAATAAAATTAGGCTTTTTCATTTGGCACAGTCATACCTAAAAACTTGTTAGATTTCCATCAAATTTTGAAGCTGTATTTTAGATACTGTAAATTGACATGCAGCTTGTGTAGTGTACACAAAATTTGGGGGCAGGTATCCAAGAGGAACCTCAAAGAGTAACAGCAACCACCAAAAAATTAGGAACTTTGTGACAATAAGAGACCTCTGTCACTGCAAGTAAGAGAGACCCCCCATTCAGGATAGGCACTATGGAGAGGGGTTTCAAGTAGAACCCAATGATTTAAGAGTTGTAAAAGTTCATTTTCTAAAGAACAAGTTCTGTTTTATGACCGATCTTCTTACATGGTCAAGTCTGTATAGGAAGCCATTGTATGCTAGGCTCAGAGGCTTATATGATTGTGTTTATGTTTCACAAGTAAAATGAAGAATTTTGTTCTAAATGAGACTCTAAAATGAGGTTAGAAAAGATAAAGAAGGGGTGCCTGGGTGGCTCAGTCAGTTAAACATCTGCCTTCGGCTCAGGTAATGATTCCAGGGTCCTGGGATCGAGTCCTGCGTCAGGATCCCTGCTCATGGGGAAGCCTCCTTCTCCCTCTCCCTCTGCTGCTCACCCTGCTTGTGCTCTCTTGCTCTGTCAAATAAATAAATAAAATCTTAAGGAGAAAAGAAAACATAAAGAAGGCATAGCTGGGGTGTATATCTTAACTATAAAACAATGTTTTTAAAAACTTTTAGAGAAGAGGTAATCTCTAAAGTTTCTATCTCTCCAGTATATTTTCAGGATCCCACATTTTAGTTAAAACTTAATTTGATTCCCCTTAGTACATTACCTCTACAAAACAATCTTATGATTCTGAGATATACACATATACAGAGAAACACACATTATATATCGATATTAAGTATTCTTAGATTAAAGTCCAGTTAATGTACAATCTCTTTAAATCTTCTGAGTTCAGTAAAGTGTAATTGCATCTTTGTGTGTACCCTTGTTTTAAGTTGCACAGTGCTGATAAATTATTTGTTAATTAATAAGTAATTCACATCAATACAAATTTCATATTTTCCGTATTGTTTTCTTTAAGCAATCCTGTTTATTTCTCCTTCCCTTCATATTTCAAAAGGCCATCTTTCACAATATGATGATAAGAGAATGTAAAAAAACAAAAGTTCTTTTCTGGTTCTAAGAATAAAAATCAATATTTTGGTGTACTTCTCCAACCTGTCACTTAAGTCAAACAAGGAGACAGTGTTGGAGCAAATTTATCTTCCAGCTCAAAAAAAAAAAGAAAACCAAATACATGTTCAATAAATTGGAAAAGATTCTGACAAAATCAGGATATTTCATTCTTGGTCTATAGTTTTCTAAGTCTACCAAAATGAAACACTACAAACTGGGTGGCTTAAACAACAGAAATTAATTTCTTCACAGTTCTGGAGGCTAGAAGTCTCTGATCTAAGTGTTGGCAAGTTTGGTTTCTTCTGAAGCCTCTTCTCATCATGTAGATGGTGTCTTCACCTGGTCTTCCTCTGTACCTGTCTGTATCCAAATATCAACTTCTTATAAAGACAAGAGTCATATCTGACTAAAGCCTACCCTAATGACCTCATTTTTACTTAATTATCTCTTTAAAATCCTATCTCCAAATATAGTCACAGTCCGAGGCATTGGTAGCTAAGGTCTTCAGCCTATGAATTTAAGGTGCACACATTTCAATCCATAATATCTGGCCAAGTCATTTTGCTTTGAGTTGTATCCTGATTTTCAACTACATTTTGAGAGTTAAGTCTGAATGAAATGAAAATCTCCAATCAGATATGCACATAACCACCATGCAAAAGTAGAACTTTAGGAGGGATAAGTAAAGTAACTAGTCATGGAAAAATAAATGCCACAAGTCTATTTCATGCCGCAGAATGGAGAAGTACACTTGGCACTGGATGTTGAGAGTGACCAAGAGGGCTAGATCATAACATTGAATAGAGAGGAGTTTATCGATTCAAGAGCATTCTTTCAAAATACTAGATCAAAAGCCTTGCAAGCGTTCCAAGGATGGTACCACTTCCCTAATACAATGGCTACTGAAAGCTTTGAAAAGGCAATGAGTATACTGAGCAAAATTGAAATGCCTAAATTCCCATGGAAGAAGGTGGAAAGGGATTTAAAGGCTTGGCGATATGGCCATGGTAGAAAAGATCAACTGTCCACATCGAGAACATCTATCAGATGATTATGTTTCATGAGAAGGCCACAGCATACCATTTGCCAAGTCCATGAGAAATTTAATTTTAAAATGAGAATTTTATGAGGATATCATAAAAAAGATTCAGTTGTAGTTCTATAGCCAGGCCTGAGAGTAAGAAAAATACCATTGAAGAACATGGCCTTCTGATGGCTATGGAGATAGAATCCAAAAACGAGAGTTGAGAACACTTAACCATGAGAAGCCAGAGGTCACAATTACTGCAAAGGCCACCAAGTCCAGTATGGCTTTTGAAGTGGCCTGATATGTAGATTTATGAAGACAGTTAATAGGATACAACATCCTGAAGTACAAAAGAAATGGGCATAAAATGTGTTAACACTCAGGTTGTGATAGCAGAAGGAATCAATGTTGGATGCCTGGGAGGCAGAGACCAGTCACCCCAATAAAAGTCATGACCTCCTGTAGAGTTTTCAAAACTCAAGGCAGTTTTCAGATCCAGAAACCAATGCATAGTGGCCATATATGCAGGGAAAAAAGCCCCCAAACATCATGTCAAGTAAAATGGTAATGGTTCCCCAGGTCTTACCCTAAGGAACCTTTGGTCATTTACTCAGAGCAAGACATTATCTGTATGTTTCACAGACCTTTGAACACCGAGTGTGAATTGAATTTTTGCCAAGAGTTCTAAAGCATCATCATCCACCACCACCACCAGCCCCAAGCACCCCCTTCCCCCAGTTAGAAAGCGCCCTGCAGAATCCAGTTAGAAACTAGGAGATGACTGTAGACTACTGCAAGTTCATTCAAATATCAGGACAAATTTTAGCTATAGCGTCAGATGTTTAGATGTAGTGTCTCTGCTCAAGCAGATTAGTAGGACCTCAGGTACATGGTTGGTGGCAACTAACTGCTCAAACAACCTTTTTTTCCACCTCATCCAAAAAGAGAAGATTTTTGCAAAAGAAGAAAAAACATTGTATTTACATAGAATATACAACAGTATACATTTACATATTTTCCCCAGAGAAATGATAACTTTCATACCCTTCATCACATAGTAGTTCAAAAATATCAGTGTGGCATGAACAGAGTGTGATTAACCCAACCCTTCACACATACAATGCAAGTTAGTGTATAAATATTGAGATGTGTGACAAATTTAAAGCATAAATTTTATCATGTATGTGCATTTCATATTGGGTTAAATTATAGAGTAAAAACAAATTAATGGCTTAAAACACAAAGAAATAGGAAATATATTCAGAAAGAAATATATGCAAAAGCCTAATAACTCAAGATTTATTAATTTATGGCACTCAGCTGCATTAAATATTATACATATCTGTTCATTAATATTGGAATCTCACTTATTAAAAAGATAATAATTTATTTAAATTGCATTGCCTCAAAGGATTTAAAGGATTAAATGCATTAATATATGTGCATCACTTAGAAAAGTATCTGGCATATGAGAAGACTGGAGAGCATTAGCTATCATTATTATTATTGCCCTAAAGTAAAGGAAAGTGAACTCTTAAAAGAAATCTAAAATGAGTATCTAAAGAAAACAAACTACTTAGATATTAATTTTATTGCAAAAAAATCTATTTATGTTTTGCACTCAAAAAGCATACCTCTTATTTGATTTAATACTCTTCCTTTTTCTAAAAATAGATTTTTGCTTTGTAATAAATATTCCTCAGATTGGATAAGTAGCACCTTTCTACTAAGCAATTGTTAATGTGTATTTTAAACCATCCACATCAAACTGAGAATGATTACCTCTCAAAACCAGGCATGTCATCCATACCCAAATTTAGCAGTAAACTTCAGCTCCTTGGCTCCTATCCTGAAGTGTGGCTTTCCAGGGGAGTAATTTAACCATATGATTTGTTATTCAAACTGGGTTTTATTCACACATTGCTTCTTGAAATTCCTGCAACTAACTAGGATCTTACCAATCTCAGAATCAATAAGACACAGAGGGGGAGATAAACAGATACACATAATATGAGGCTTTAACATGCTTGTCTTACTCTGTCAGATGAAGGATGCAATAAGTTATTTACACATTAAAATACAGACAACTTTAACTCAAAAACTAAACCAATAATAACGTACAAATATTACTTTGGCCAAAAGGTAATAATGTTAAAAATTGATAACAATATCAAAAACAAAAAAGTCTCTTCCTCCAGGAAACAAAACACAAACAACCACAAAATTTTATTTAAAAATTTATTGTATCAAAGGTGAAATGTGAATTGAAATTGAAAGAGTTGTTATAGGGCGCCTGGGCGGCTCAGTTGGTTAAGCGACTGCCTTCGGCTCAGGTCATGATCCTGGAGTCCCGGGATCAAGTCCCGCATCTTGCTCCCTGCCCAGCGGGGAGTCTGCTTCTCCCTCTGACCCTCTTCCCTCTCATGCTCTCTATCTCTCATTCTCTTTCTCTCAAATAAATAAATAAAATCTTAAAAAAATGTTTAAAAGAAAAATGACAAATGAGGGTTCTAGAGGGAAGGGGGTGGGGAGATGGGTTAGCCTGGTGATGGGTATTAAAGAGGGCATGTATTGAATGGAGCACTGGGTGTTATATGCAAACAATGAATCATGAAACACTACATCAAAAACTAATGATGTAATGTATGGTGATTAACATAACATAAAATTAAAAAAAGAAAAATAACAAATGTAGACAATTGCATACAGATAGATTAAAAAAAACTAAAATAACTGAAACAGAAGAAATAATTAAAGATTAAAGCCAAATTTATTGTGTTAGTAAATAAAAAGTAGAAAAATGAATTGTGCTTTGAACAATCAGAAAAAAATCACGCCATTAAATAATTTAATTTTTAGGGGAGCCTGGGTGGCTCAGTTGGTTAAGCGGCTGCCTTTAACAGCTCAGGTCATGATTTCAGAGTCCTGGGATCCAGCCCCACATGGGGTGTCCTGCTGGGCAGGGAGCCTGCTTCTCCCTCTTCCTCTGCCCCTCCCCCCATTCCTGCCTGGGCACATGCAAGCACACATGCTCTCTCTCAAATAAATGAATAAATACAAATCTTAAAAAAATTAAATGTTTAAAAATAATTTAATTTTTAAAAAGTAGAAAACACAAATATCCAAATAAGAAACTAAAAAAATTAAAAAAATAATTTGTATGAAAATTTACTTGAAAATCTGAACACTACATCAAAAATTAATGATGTACTCTATATTGGCTAATTGGACATAATAAATAAAAAAAGAAAATCTGAATCAAATTGGTAATTTTAGTAGCAAATAAAATATATAAAAGTGATATATTAAAAGTATCTTATAGGCACAACTGTAAGAAGAGTGTTTGAACTTAGTGGAGTTAGAAAACAACTAATTTCCAGATAAGAAGAAACGAGATTAGGCTGAAAAAACCCCTCATAAAAAATTTCCAGGTCTCCTAATAGGTTCAAAAAGACTTTTAAACCTTTAGGACATAGATTATTTTAAATAATTACCAAGAATAGAAAATTCAGGAAAACTTCTGAGATATTTTTTTAAAGAAGATAATAACGTGATTCCAAGACCTGAAAAAAGGTGACACAGTATATTAAAAGTAAAGACCACATTTCACTTATGAATAACAATGAAAATTTTAAATACAGAATTATTAAATGGAATTCACATACATTTTTACTTTGTATTGTAGCAAAACCTCTTTGGGGGAATTGGATGTGAGAAAAGTGGCATATTAGAAGTAAGCTCCCAGATAGTTTCAGCACAGGAATGAAAGGAATGTAATTATTACACACTTCTCTCATAGCTATAGTAGAGATAGGGAAAGGACAAGTAAGTTTGCTGAAACACAGAGTATCTAAATGTCACATAGGGAAATAAATGACCAAACCACATGTATGCCATCTCTGCCTCCCCCGCAAGGTTGAGGTGGCCCATCTCAAGGTGGGCAGTCAATGACTGAAACTCAGTATGTGCCTATTTCAGAGGCAACTGACTACAATGACCTCAGAGTGGTCACAGCAGAATAAGATCAGTATCAACTTGCTTCTGCAAACACCATTATAAGGGTAAGAATGATAGATTGTGCTAATTTCATCCCAATTTTCTGCCATTATCCTAAGGTTGTGCCTTCATTCCATGTACTTCTTCTAATCTCTGCCTTGTCCCTGATTTTTACTGAGTGTAGAGCATATCTGCAGTGATGGTTCCAGAAATAGGAGCTTAATGACACAGCAGTCTTGTGATTTCCCTGAAAAATGGCTGGATTCCCTCAGAAGCACTGGTATACTTGGGTGATGGTTGTGCCATCTGCGGGGAAGAGTCACCACCACCACACAGACAATATAGAAACACCAGTCAAGAAGAACAATGGAGGGTGCCCGGGTGGCTCAGATGGTTAAGCGTCTGCTTTCGGCTCAGGTCATGATCCCAGGGTCTTGGGATCGAGTCCCGCATCGAGCTCCCTGCTCGTTGGTGAGCCTGCTTCTCCCTGTGCTTCTCTCTCTATTTCCCTCTCTCTCTGTCTCTCATGAATAAATAAATAAAATCTTTAAAAAAACAAGGGAAATCCTTTTCCTTGAGCCATATAGATGTTCAGAATTACTCTGATTCATTTGAATCCTAAATATATCTTAGGTTTTTAATCTTGGAAAATAAAGATGCATTTTTTTTTTTTTTGTAGTAACCACCTTGAAAACAAAATATTTCGTGACTAGAAAATAGGTCTGGGGCGCCTGGGTGGCTCAGCGCCCCAGACCTATTTTGATTGGTTGAGCGACTGCCTTCGGCTCAGGTCATGATCCTGGAGTCCCGGGATCTAGTCCCGCATCGGGCTCCCTGCTGTCAGCGGGGAGTCTGTTTCTCCCTCTGACCCTCTTCCCTCTCATGCTCTCTGTCTCTCATTCTCTCATTCTCAAATAAATAAATACAATCTTTAAAGAAAAATAGTCTTCTTAACTACTTCTTCCGAATCATCATGATGTTGAAAAATGACAACATTCTGTAGAATGCGTTTCTACACCTGTGATTATGATGCTACCATTTAAAAGTCCCACTCATTTTGAAAAAATGAATAATAATGATAGACTCATTCTGTCACTATTATGGCCAACTGTGTTCTAAATAAACATATGCTTCAGCATATAGACAGTTATAAATGTAGACTTGTGAATTATGATTAATCAAAACTCCTTGATAAGTTATAAAGTTATACATACACATATACATATGTTGATATGTATATATATACATACATACATACATAGGCAAATATTTATGCAAATATGGGCTGTATTTGTTTGTAATATGTAAATTCAGACAAGAAAAATCACCCTGAGCTAATTTAAGAAGTAAAGGATAATTTAAGGGTATAGAGTCATCTAATGGAGTACACAGAGAGAAATTTATTTATTGGAGCCACAGGAAGAACTTAAAATGTGATTAGAGAGCTAGTAATGGACAAACATGGATTTTAGGGCATGGATATTTATGCACAGGAAGAATATACTATGAAAGACTTTTTGAGGGAAATTTTAAAGAAAGTGTTAACAGGCTTGAAGCTACAACAGGTTGAAACTTAGGGATCAGTGGGATGATAAAGGCTCTAAGTTTGCCTAGTTATTTACAAACTTCTAAATGGCCCTCTCTTTGTCTTCTATCTTCTCATCTGTGGACTTCAGTGCCACCCTCCCTTCCTGGCAGAAGGAATTTCTCTTCCATTCAGTCCATATGGGGACAGAAGTTAAGTCCTCACCCACGGCTCCCAAAATCACATCTTGCAGGTACAATCTTACAGAACAATGGTGTCATTAAATGGTCACAACTTTATTTTCCTGGGAAAGTTTTCCAGTCTAACAGCTCGCTGCTGTTCCAGTCAACTATGGCCTGCCAAAGTGTCATGCTAGGCAGTATAGAAATGCACAAAGGGCTTTCCAGGAGAGCACCCCAAAGATGGGAGAAAGCCATATAAGGGTCACCTGAGTAGAACAGATGCTTACAATGTTATATATTGCATAAACTTAAAATCTTTGTGAACTTCCCCATGGTCTCTGCCCCTAGATTTTTACCTTTATGTCTTGGGAGGTTTGTGAGTTAATGCAAATTTGTTTCTCCTAAAAACACTACCTTATCTTCCATCTTTAGCATCAGTGGATGGAGGACTCCAGAAGCCTGAGCAGCTCCAGCAGCGTGGTCATCATCAGGCATGGAGAGGAGCCTCTCCAGCCACAGTCATTCCTGGCCCTGACACTGCAACTGAGCAGCAAGATCAAGACCCAGCCTCTGCCAGATGCCTTCAGCTTCAGCAGGTGGCTGTTCCCACCTTTCTACCTAAGGATGTCCCTCATTCCTAGACACTACTAAAGGAGAAGTGATAGAGCTTGGTGGCACTCAGTGTCCTGGGAACAAGGGAGACTATGGAGACAGAATATGCATCGGGGTTACAGAACACCAAATGGCTGTCCCCAGGCAGCCTAGACAGAATGGCAGTGAGAAAGATAAAGACAATTAAGGTGTCAAAACCCAGGATCTGAAGACACTTTACACAGAGTCCTCCTCCTCCAACATACACAAATTCCCAGGAACCCCTAAATCACAAGATGGTAAAGGGAGACAAGCAGAGACTTACTAGCTGAGACTAGGCTGAACAGAACAGGCTGAGTAAATGCTTACTCAAATGGTTGCTTTTGGCCAGTAAACCAGATAATAACACAGAACTCTCTGTGTTATTTATGCAGCATGGTGTTTATTGATGGATTGACTGACTAACTGATTGTTACAGAAATATTTTAGTAATCACAATGAGGTTTTTTATAAGTTTTTTTCAATGCCTTATTTAAAGTTTTAAAAATTTTTTATATCTCGTCAAGATTAACACCACTTTTAATTTTTAATAAAAAATTAAGTGTGAATTTTAAAAAGTCAAGAAACTTGCAAGGCCCTCTTTAAAAAGGTACTAAATATTGTTTAAAAATGCTATAGTTGGGTGGATGTTCAATCAACTAAAAAACAGAAAGACTAAGTTGTAAAACCATAAAAATTATTTTGATCAGTGTAGCTATAACCTTGAAATGTTAATTTATCACTTTCTATTACTAAAAAAGTTAATAATTATGATATCCAAAGCATCTTTAAAATCTTTAAAGATGAAAGCATTGATGTTATGGTAAGTTTTTTCACCACTTGACTTAGCATATTTAAGAAATCTGGTTTATTGAAATGTGCATGCTTCCTCCTATCCTGGAATCATTTGATTACTTTACTTACCTCTACTTCTCCCTTAATTCTAGAAATATTAAACAAACTTAATATTATTCCTGCAATCCCTAAGACATCTAACAGCCAATGCCTGCACACCTGTGCTGGCTTACCTATTCTTCACTCTCAGTGTGGGGGAAGGAACCTAGGAGAGCAAATATCTGGACACGGTTTTGAGGATTACTTCCATGCTTATTTTGAGGATTTACTTCCTTCTGAACCCTAGGAATAATTTACAGCTGTTTCTTTCCTAGCTTCATTTTAGGAGAGCCCTTTCTTGTGTTAGAATCCATTTACACCTCACCAGAATAAACCATTCACTCTCTCTATCTAACACACAACCACCATATTCTATTGTGTCATATTTCAAAGTGTCTTAGTCCACCCTTGGGACAATGACATGTTTTCTTTTCTTTTTTTTTTTTGTCATGGGTTAAATGTTTGTGCAACAATGACACATTTTCTTATTCAAACTATCACCATCCAAAAATCCAATTTATTTTCCAGAATCAATAATGTCATAATTATGCATTGGTAAATAAAAGATTATGGCAAAAAATTGGTTTAATCTACTGTTGATCACAATTGTCAACCTGTCTAAAGGTGGTGAAAATAAATATGCTTTTCATATAAAGTTCAAAAAAGTAGAAAAAAGTATATTTTTGTAACTAGCATATTAATCAGATTATTATCAAAATGTACACAAATATTTTAAATGTAAAGAAGCTATGCTTGCAGACTCTCCTATTGTATATGAACCAACACACAGATATGGAAGTTTATTTTTAGGAAGATATGTGTATATTAATATACATGGATATTAAATATATAACATATATTTAGTTCAACAAATGTATAAAGCCACATTTGCAACTTTATTATAAATGTATTTTGAAGATAATGCCTATTAGGACAAAATAGCAATTCAGTTTAAGTTGGAAGGGTTAGCTTTCATCAAATTCTTTTTTTTTAAGATTTTATTTATTTATTAGAGAGAGAGAGAGAGCACAAGCAGGGGGAGCAGCAGTCAGAGGGAGAGGGAGAAGCAGACTTCCTGCTGAGCAGGGTGCCCAATGCAAGGCTTGATCCCAGGACCCTGGGACCATGACCTGAGCCAAAGGCAGACGCTTAACTGACTGAGCTACCCAGGAGCCCCAGTTTTCATCAAATTCTATGATAAAAGAGAGATAATAATTAGAATTGTTAGATTAGAAAAATAAAATAATCTTCTAATCTCTTTAAATAAACACAAAATAATTATATGACACACAGATAAACACACATACACATACATACTTGGAAAATTAAATTTCTTCCATAATCAGAAAATTGTCTTTTTTACAGATAGATTTCTACATTTTAAAAAACAATTTTTTCTTTCACTTTCAGGACAAAGATTTTAAGATCATAGCACTTGATAATTTCCCATATCAATAGAAAAAGTGTGAGAAACAAAAAAACAAAGAGAGTTGAAGGAATCTCAGCCTAGGCCAAGTCTTTCCATCTGTCTAAGAAGAAAGTTGGTAAGTCATATAATTAGGTGTTGTTTATTTCCTATTATATGAGTGTTAAAGTTTCAATTAATCTTACAGAAAGCTGTAAGAACTGGAAAGTTTAACATAATAACACAATATAGTAATAATATAATAATATAAAACTATAACAATAATATAAAAGGCTAATATACCTCAAAACATGTAAATCCCATGCTTATTAAGTTATTTTCCTTATAATTCTTCTTCTAGTAAGAAACTGAGTGGCATATCAAGTACTTAAGAACACACATGTGTCTAAAAACCATTAGGAGGTTTCTGAAGTAAAAGGGAACAGATTTACCCTACAGATTTAAAAATAGAAAACTAGGCAAATTTAGAAAACAAAAAATGACAGATAGTGGCCACAGGCAGTAAAGAACTACATTCTTTGAAATGTGATAGGTGGTCATCGGGCCAGGTAAAAGCTATTGTTCCCACGCCTGTGGCTTGGAGGGAGTTTGCATGATGCGGCCCAGGGAGGGGAAACTCAAACAGAGCCTGGTGGTCTCACTGGATTAAGGAGACATTTGAGACTGAGAAGGAGGGGCAGTTAGCGTTGGTGGGGCAGCATACTAGAGAACAGGGCACTCCCCAGAAAGCCCCAAAGAGCTACAGAGGATACCCCTGAATCTTTAGGTAAGACCTTTCTGAGGAACTGACACTAGGGGAGAAAATCAAAATAATGAGAAGATGAAAACATTCACAAGATCAAGGAAGGAACATTCAAAGCTTATGGACTAACAAGGGTGGAAACCGAACCCAGGAATAAACTTGGAATGTTTGAAGTAATAAATAAATAAATTAATTAATTAATAAGAAAAAGTAGCAAAGGCAGTAAATGAAAGAGTGAAAGGGATCACGTAAACCTAGAACAGATGTTGCAGGGCTGTCTAGGCCTTGATTTAAATGATCAATTGTGTTGTTAATATGTTATAAGCCATTGTAGGAACTTGATGTCAGCTCATTTGTACCTGAGAATAATCACACCTGCTGCTCAATACTGGACGTGTTATAGTGGAACAAAAATGAAAACTGTGAGACCAGTTAGAGTTTGAGATAGTCCTGGCGAGGCCTGGTGAAGGTCATGGTGGCGGTTGTAGAGACATTGATAAAAAGAAGAATGAGTATGATATCCGTATTCAGAATATACTTGATATTCATCTTTAGAACATATTTTCCTAGGCGCCTGGGTGGCTCAGTTGGTTAAGCGACTGCCTTCGGCTCAGGTAATGATTCTGGAGTCCCGGGATCGAGTCCCACGTCGGGCTTCCTGCTCAGCAGGGAGTCTGTTTCTCCCTCTGACCCTCTTCCCTCTTGTGCTTTCTATCTCTCATTCTCTCTCTCTCTCTCTCTCTCTCTCTCAAATAAATAAATAAAATCTTTAAAAAAAATTAAAAAAAAAATAAAAGAACATATTTTCCCAGTGAAGTCAAAAGTTTACCAATGGGTTAGATATAGTGTGTGAAGGAAAAAGAGGAGTTCAAGATAATTTATAGGTTTTTGACTGGCACAGATGAGTAGACTGTGGTAGCATATACTAAGATAAGAAAGGTTTTTAGGGAGCTGGGATCTGTCCCTGTTATGATGGCTAATTGCAGACACCAAGATAGATGTAGGTCATAGAAGGTGTCTAAGGCAGGAGTGGTAAGCTGGAAAATAAAAATATTAAACATGTAGAAAAGGATGAGATCACACAGGTTGAGAGCATAGAGTGAAATTAGAAGAGTGCTCAGGAAGGTCCCCAGGATACTCTGATCTTCAGAAAAGGACAAAACTGTATATAAGATTAAGAAGGAGTGGCCAGTGAGGTCATGGGAAATTCTAGAAATTGCCATTTCCCTGAAGCAAAGAATTTAAAGTAGTAACAAGGAAGAAGGGTTAGTGTGTCATACCTGAAGTTATTGAGAGATGAAGTAGAAGAAAATCAGAAAATTAATCACCAGTTTCAATGACTTTAACAAAAACAGTACAGTGGCAAGATAGAGCCAAATACTTAAATAGAACAAGATGATAAGAGAATGAGGATGAACAAGTGAAAATAAATGAATGAGTTTAGGCTACTTCAGGCAACCCCAAAAGGTGGAAAGCATGGGATAAACTTACTTTTAATATGTTAGTTATGGGCGCCTGGGTGGCTCAGTTGGTTAAGTGTCTGCCTTTGTCTCAGGTCATGATCTCAGGGTCCTGGGCTCTAGTCTTGCACTGCAATGGGATCCTTCCTCAGTGGGGAGCCTGCTTCTTCCTCTCCCTCTGCTTCTCTCCCCTGATTGTGCTCCTCTCTCTCTCTCGTTATTTCTCTCTGTCAAATAAGTAAATAAAATCTTATAAATAAAATGTTAGTTACATTTTCCAATAATCTTTTCACTGTTTTAACCTTTAGATGTCTTTTCAGTCATGCTAATTCTAAATCTAATACCAAAAGTCCAGTTGTTTATTCAAAAAGAATATAAAAGGTATGCTATATTCCCAGTATTTAGAGACTTTGGGGACACTCTGTAGTATATCTATGTTTGGATACTCTGTATTTTGAGCAGTTTCTCTTTAAAGCAGCTCAGAAAAATGGAGCAGAATTTGTATGGAGTGTGGGAATCAAAGGACTTTCTCTTTTTATTGCCATCTTTTTGTATATTTTATTCCTCTGATGGATGAAATTAATTCATATTTACAGGCCCATGGGATTCATTCTTTAAAAAGAAATACAAGTAGTATAGAGAAAAAAGATAGGTTTGCCTAAAGGTCATTAAGAAAGCAAGAGCAGAAGGAATAAAGGGTAGATACTATGGGGGGATTAGCTTTTTCTTGTAGAGAATGAGGTATGTCTTCCATTTTAATGTTAATAGAGCATATTATTTTAGATAGCACAAACTTAACTAGCTTGATGAAACTGATAGTGGGTTGATAAAATACTCTTAAAATCACATCAATTTTCTTACGACTTCTATGATGGGGTCACCATATGGGAGTGAGTGCGAGGAAGTAAAAGTTTGATTCCAGAGGAAATTATGAGTAAGTAATCTTGGCAAGGGAGCAATTGATTTTACCAGGGAAGAATGGAAGTATTGATGGACACTATTGAGTTCGTGTCTGAGATTTGTAACCACAAATTTGAAGTGAGTCCAGCTATCCCTGTTGTGTGATATTTCTCCCACAATACTCAACTGCATTGGTTCAGGAAAATGATGAAGGGGTACTTGAGTAAAACCAGAAGTGGAGTTTTGTAAGGTAAGTGATTTGGAAAAGAGATGGGTAAATAAGTTAAGGGAACTCCAAGGGAACAGTAAAGAGCTGAAACATATAAATTTACATGGATTTGGAGGAAAGTGATCACATGCATGAGCTAAAACATAATTAGTAGGAGTAAGAAAGTGAAATGTAAATCTTGATAAGTCAAAGAATTCTTGGTGAAAGGAAACTATGATAAGTTAGCTAAGAGTGGAGTTAATGAACAGAGTGAGATGTTGGAAAATGGATTGCTTTTCATGATGACAAGATCTAGTGGTGGCTGAGGTGGAACTAAAGCAAAGCAAAAGAAAACAAAACAAAACAAAAAAACCAAAAAACAAAAAAACAAAGAAAAACAAACATTGCTAGAGCTAAAGAGTGAAGGAATGGAGACATCAGTGTTGTGTGTATCATTTGTTTGGATTCTGAAACCACGAAAAGCTAAAGTAGTAAGGAGGAAGACCATAAGTTTAGTGATGAAAAAATGGCATGGACATGAGCAGTAATAACAACAAAGAACCATGAGTGGAATGGTCTGAGGGTACATGTTTCACATGGCTTGAGCTTTTGAAGGAGGTAGGAGAAACCAGCATTAGTGGACATGGAGGACATGTTCACCATCTGAAGACCTCATGTAAGTAGAGAGTGGTAGAAAAGACAGATTGCTTTTGAGAGGTCATTGGGGAAATCAGTATTAATAGGAGACAGACAGGTGTCATTTAGAGGAAAAAGATTAAAAAGAACCTTCGGCGGGGGTGGATGATTGCATTGAGCAGTGAATAAATGCTGGCAATTCAGGGTTGATACATTTACTTAGGGTTATATACGTGACAAGTAATCTCAAAGCTTATGAAATATGTTATATTCCATTGAACTAAAGTAGCCTCACTACTTATCAAAAATGAATACATACATACATACATGATTTTGCTTTTACCTAGTCAGTTGAAATAATAATTTCCAAAATGTGTCAGTGTAAAACAAGTTATTAATTAGTGCATAAACTTATTAATTATCTCATAAACTTAAGTGTTAGAAATTTGTACTGTTTGTGTGATATATGCAAGCAGAATCCAGGCAATAAAACAATAAAACAAAAAAGAATTTTGTAACAGTAAAGCATTGTGCTTATTCAGTGTAGAACATGGTGGTGGAGTACTTTAAATCTACCCATTTCCAAGCCAACATTCCACTCTGTCCTCAGCAGCCCCCAGGCTCTTATTCGCAATCTTCAACTCTTTGCCCTAAATAAAAGTGGTTTTATTCATGCTCTCCAGTTCTTGTCTTCCCATCACCTATTAAGCCCTCTCTAGTCAGGCTTTCAAACCTTCACCTCCTCCAAAAGGCTCTTGTCAAGGTCTTTGAAGATATTCTTGCTGCCAAATCCTTTTTTCAATTCTTCTCCATATCCAATTTGAGCTCTTCATTGAGATCAGATGACACAGATGACGACACATTTCTTGAATCATTGTCTTCCCTTGACTTCCAGGACACCATTCTCTTTCACTTCAAGTTCTGTATCTGTGGCTCTTACACCTTAATATCCTTTACAAGCCCCTCCTTGTCTCCATGAGTTCAATTATTGGACTTCTTTTCACTGTCTACTTTCACTCTTCATATGATCTAATCTAGTGTTCAGCTTTACATAGCCTAATCTTCAGATTCCTATATCCAATAATGTTGCAACATCCTCACTTACGTATATAATAAGTAACTTTGATTTGGATATTTTCCAAAAAGAACCATTTGATGCTTCACAAAATAAACACCTTTTGCCTTTTCCATTGTCTTCCTCATCTTTGCAATTGGCGATTCATTTTTTTCCCACTTTTCAGGCCAATAAATATTTCTTGTGCATCTCATATCCAACCTATCAATGATATTTTATTGGCTATATCTACAAATTATATATATATATATATGCAGAATCCCACCACATCAGTCCGCACTGTCCAGTCTCTAGCCATCATTATTTCTCATTAAATTGTTGCAAAAGATTTTTTTTGTCTCCCAGTTTCTACCTTTGCTCTGCTAACATCTATTCTCCACTCATCAGCAAGAATATCCTTTAAAAAATGAAAATGAAATCATGACATTCACATGTTCAGATGCACTCAATAGAAGCCAAATTCCTGCTGCGGCATATGTGATCTCTGCTAAATTTCTGACTTCATCTCTTATTCACACCACTCCTGGCTAACTCGCTGACTTATTTCATAAGCATTCTAAGTATGTTCCCGTCACAAGACCCCTGTACTCTTCCCTCGCTTGAGATGTTCATTTCCTAATAAGTGTGTGGCTTGCTTCTTCACGGTCTGCAGATTTCTGCTCAGTTGTTTCCTTTTCTTAGGCTCTTTCCTAATCAACTTTTATAAAATAGTGTTCCAAAGTATTTTTGTCCCTTTTCAATTATTTTTAACACAGCACTACCGCCACCTGAATATATTATTTGTTCATTTTTTTCCCCTTTGATTAAAAAAAAAAGTTCTGAAAAGGAGAGAACCATTCCTGTTTTGTTCAATGTTCCATTCCTGGCTTGTTAACACCTATTAATATGTATTGAATGAGGGGCGCCTGGGTGGCTCAGTTGGTTAAGCGACTGCCTTCGGCTCAGGTCATGATCCTGGGGTCCCAGGATCGAGTCCCACATCGGGCTCCCTGCTCAGCAGGGAGTCTGCTTCTCCCTCTGACCCTCTTCCCTCTCGTGCTCTCTCTCTCTCTCATTCTCTCTCTCAAATAAATAAAATCTTAAAAAAAATAATAATATGTATTGAATGATAAGTGAAAGGATAAATATAGAATTTTATAAAATTATTAACTTACTAATGGGCATTAGATTTCCAAGGGATAAAAATGTTAAACTATTTTCAAACAAACTATATCTATACCTATTTCCACCCAGGAGTAAACCCTGGATTAGGGTTTCAAAGAACACTCTTTGGGAAGACCTGATAGCTCTCAGATGGATCTGTAGTCAAAACTGTGGTCTCTAGGAGAGTGCACCTGGTACACATAAAGAGGACACTCTTGTCCTCTTTATTCTGCCGTGGTAAGAACATATGTTAACATGTGAAATCTATCCTCTTAATAAATTTGAAATAAGCAATACATTACATTGACTATAGCTACAATTCTGTACAACATATCCCTAGAGTCTGTCTATATCACTTATCTAAAACTTTACGCCTATTTAATAACTCCCCATTTCTCCCTTCCCCCAGGCCTTGGTAACCACCATTTCAATCCTGGATTTTATGAATTTGACTATTTGAGAAATATTTACTGACAAGTGAATGGACATATATATATATATATATATATATATAAAGTGTACACACACACACATACACACACACACACACAATGAAACACTATTCAACCTTAAAAACAGATAGTAAGCCGGCTGCCTAGGTGGCTCAGTTGGTTAAGAGTCCGACTCTTGATTTTGGCTCTGGTTATGGTCTCCAGGTTTTGAGATCGTGCCCTACATCGGGGTCCATGCTAGGCGTGGAGCCTGCTTAGAATTCTCTCTCTCCCTCTCTCTCTGTCCCTCCCTCCACCTCCTTCTCCCTCTCAAAACATGGTAAGCAACATTCTCAGTGGGTTGTTTATTTGGCCATCTTTCTCTGAATATAACAAATATTGCATCAGCATTGAGGGATTTTGTGCAATGGGTTAGAAAATACCAAAGTGAATATAGTTCTTGATCCATATCACCAAAACTGAATGATCCCATAAGAGCTTTTTTATTTTCATTAAAGCAAATGCATTATATATCTACTTTGTTAATATAATTGTATTTATACAGACTGAATAAATAGACTTCAGGATCAGAATTTACAAGATATACTCATCAAAGTTCTTATTGCATCTTATGTTGTCTCACAGCAAGATAAGCAATTTGAATAAGTACATTTTATTTCCATTGAGTTATTGCTATCATTATATAGTTACCCCCAGAATGACACAACTCCACTGTAGCAGGCTTTGTATGACTAAGGGCTTCCATTAATGTAACCTCATAAATTTATAAAAAGCCAAAATGAGAGCTTTTGTTTTTTCAGTGTATTTATCAAACAATGAGTTCATATTGTTGGCTCTAAAAACCTTACTTTAAAGTAATTAAAAGCAGTACTTATGTCACCCAAGGGTAATTGCTGCTTATTTATTTATTGTTTTATAATTTACCTTCATTAGTTCAGAGTGACAAGGCCAGTTGTAGAACAAGCATCAAGTTATTAGCATGTTATGACCATTTGCACTCAAATAGTCAGTGGAGTGAAAATTTCAACAAACAGTATACCAACTTGAATGTGATTCAGCAAGTGATATAGACCTCAAACAGGAAAATAAAAGCACACAACTGAATTTGATCAAACATATTTTTCTGTGCCATTAAGTGGATAAAAACAAAACAAAAAATCACTGAGGTTAAAATTGATCCACAGATGGGCGCTCAGGTGGCTTAGTCAGTGAAGCATCTGCCTTCAGCTTACGTCATGATCTCAGAGTCCTGGGATCGAGCCCCACATTGGGCTCTTTGCTCAGTGGGGAGTCTGCTTTTCCCTCTCCCTCTCCCTCTGTGCTTTCTCTCTCTCACTCTCTCAAATAAATAAATAAAATCTTCAAAACAAATTGATCTACAGATACATGCACCATTATATTTAAGTAATCCATTTGAATCATTGAGGTAAAGATGTTTCATTGGTCAAAGTAACTCCTACCTTTTTTTCAGAGTCATCTGATATTATCTCTATATCTATCTAGAAAACACATAATCAAACATCATTTCTGTGTGCCTGTATTTCTGTGTCTGTATTATCTCTGTAGAAATTAGTGCCATGATCTCAAATTTAAGCATAGATCCAGCTTGAAGCTAAATAAATTCAATTAGTCTTCTCAATTCTCTTCAGAAACTTAAAGATAAATGTGGGTATATGCTTTTGTTGCAAGTCCAAATTCTATTTTTCAAAAAGTTTAGACATATACATAGGTATGAATATAAAGATACACAAGGGAAACTGACCATTGCTGCTTTATTGTACCTAAATGCTAAGTGAATGGAACCATTATTTCATTCTTTTTTTAATGTTTTATTTATTTATTCATGAGAGTCAGAGAGAGAGAGAGAGAGAGAGAGAATGAGGCAGAGGCAGAGAGAGAAGCAGGCTCCCCGCCCAACAGGGAGCCCGATGCGGGACTCGATCCCAGGACCCTGGGATCATGACCTGAGCCAAAGGCAGCCGCTTAACCAACTGAGCCACCCAGGTGTCCCCATTATTTCATTCTTTAAATAAATATGAAATAAGCACCTACGAAATTCTAATAAGGAGATTTTGGATTATTCAGTAAGACCTTTGTAAAATAAAATCTCTAGGCAGATTTCAGTGTTATATTAATAAAGTATTAAAAATAAAAAAAAAATCATTGTTATTGTTATTAGCCATACTGCTGGCTTATTGTGAACTTGGTACCATGGTGAACTTATTACATGTATTAACTCACATACTCTATGAAACAAGTTTTGACCCACATGATGAAACAGCACCGGGGAAGTAAGGTAGCTCCTCTGTGTCCCATGGCTAATAGGTTTCAGAACTGGGAGTTAAAACCACACCATCGAATTCTAGATCCAAATGCCCTAACTACTGTATCCCGCTGTGCCTCTAGTAAAAATCGACAAAATGTGCCTCTAAAAATGTGTCAAAAATACCATGATTACTAACATAAAAGGGCCAGTTTAAAAAGTGGACAGGTCAGGGGCACCTGGGGGGCTCAGTCAGTTAAGTGTCTGCCTTCAGCTCAGATCATGATCCTGGAGTCCTGGGATGGAGTCCCAAATCCCTGCTTAGCGGAGTCTGCTTCTCCCTCTCCCCCACTTTGTTTGTGCTCTCTCTAGCGATCTCTGTCTCTCTCAAATAAATAAATAAAATCTTTTTTAAAAAGTGGACAAATCAAGGGATGCCAAATCTTCTGTATTGACTTGAATAAAGCAAGTCAAGAGACACTTTACACAGCATAGCGCCCAGAGGCTGGATCTTCGAAGATGAGCCAGTGTCTATGACATAGATAAGTTCAAGGGGAAGTGCAACTCAAGAAAAAACTTCAGGTACAAAGTAATCTGGAATCATGAGGGAATTGCAGATTGTTCGGTATGCTGTGATGGAGGTGGAGAAGTAAATGAGAGAACTTTGACAAGGAAGACCGTTCTCATGCTTCCAGGTTTTAGTCATGTATATACTAAATAATTTTAGGTACATCCAGAGCAGAATTTTAAAGTATATGTTTATTTTAATACAACTAAAGAAAAAAATGCATATAAACAGTTACTGAGGTTTTGTTTAATGCATACTGTGAGGCTGAAATAAGTATTTAAATTGAAAATGATGAATTGATTTAAAGAAAACTACTAAGTGTACCATAGTGCATAGCTACGCAAAACATAAAGTCTGAAAGATGGTTTGGAAATTGCATCTGTGTACAAAATGAGGACATTGACTTCAATCCTATGAATGGTTAAGAATAGTTGAAAGATTAAAAGCATTTCCATGTTACACTTTTCATCTTGAAACTATTCACTCAGCAGGACCTGCCTAAGTCCAGGTTTGATGTGGTTGTTGATGAAGCACTGGGACGAAGGCAAAGGACACAGATCAGGTGCCTGGGGTGATTTGGGGTTGGGCAAATGTGGGGCTACTGGTACCAGACAATGAAATGCAAGACACAGAACAACAGTTGTTTGGTTTTAGATTTTGGTGGGGCAGGTTGAATTTCAGATTCAGATATATTCAGATTGAATGCCCAAGCACAAATATGGATGGGCTGGATGTTAAGAGAGCAGCTAAGCACTTGGCCAGGGAAAATAACTTTCACCACGGGAATCATTGCACACATAAACAAAGCACAAGTTGAAATACTATATATATATATATATATATATATAGATTTCATACTGTGAGAAACAGTGATCATACAATGGTTCAAGACCCTTGGATTTAAATATCTAGGACACACAATACAAATAGACTTGCTGTTTATGTTGAACCCATTCAGTCAGAATTTGTATGTGTTGGATGCGTATTTAGTGCCCTTCCCAGTCTTCTTACTAGATTCCCCCTCCTTAGGATTTCCATATTGTATACACCAGTATGATAAGAAAGACTAGAATCATTGAATACCTCATTTGGGGAAGACAAGAGCCATTAAACTGCCAATCAGCATTATCCAAATGTCTGCATCCGCTTACCTCATTCCTCACATTCTTTTCTCCTCTAGCTAACTGCTTTCAATATGTAGTTTGCTTGCTCTCAGACTCTTGTCACAACCTCTTCTTAATTGCCCTAATTCACATCCTGCAACTTTGCAATACAGAAAATGAATAAACTTGCCGTGAACTAACAGTTATGGAGTATGACACGGAACACACTCCTTTTTTCCAGCTTTGTCATTATGCTCCATTTGGAGCAACCAAGGCTCCCCTAAACACAGATTGTTTCTCTCACCTTCACAAAATAATGCTAGAACTCTAAGCTTGAAAGTTCTCTGCTTATCTTTTTAATCAGGCAACTAGCTCAGTTATCAGGAAATTCTTATTTTATTTATTTTATTTATTTTTTTAAAGGTCTTATTTATTTATTTGACAGAGAGAGACACAGCGAGAGAGGGAACACAGCAGGGGGAGTGAGGGAGGGAGAAGCAGGCTTCCCGCAGAGCAGGGTGCCCGATGCGGGGCTCAGTCCCAGGACCCTGGGATCATGACCTGTGCCGAAGGCAGATGCCTAACAACAGAGCCACCCAGGTGCCCCAGGAAATTCTTATTTTAGACAGTGGCTTAGGTTGGGGTGAAATCTGCTTCCCTGTAACTTCCAGTGATAATTTCTAATTCTGTCCTCCTGTCTAGTAGAAATATGTGTGTCCTCTTTTACACATGACAGTCCTTCATGCCATCAATAATGTGGCTAACAAAATTAGGTCATTGTATTAGACAATCTCAATTACAATATACTTACCTAACATCAACATAGTATAAATTATTTTAAATATGTGTGCATATTTTATGAAAATGATACAAGCTTGCCTCAAGGTATACCTATATCTACATGTAACCCAATTCTGCCTTATAATACCAGTATTAAGTTATATAGTGCCTATAAAAAATATTTTTAAGCAAACAATCATTTCTTATTTGTGAGTAAAATGATGTTCTAATAATTAGAAGGAAATAACACATTTGTTTTGAGTGAAATTCAAGTCTACCACTTATTAATAGTGTGATCTTGAGAAAACCATTTAATTATCTTATAATTGGTAGATACAGTGCTTTTATTACACTATTACTATTACTAACAGAAGGACATTTGTTGTTTGCTGGTCTTGTGGTGTTGCACACTTTTTTAAAAAAATCTTGCCTCATATATTCCTCATGTATAGAGAGTATTCCAGGAATACTCTAAAACATGAAATATATTGTTTATTTCCTTTAAGGAATAGACCTATTGTCATATCCCTTGCTATTACCACACATACAAATGTGTAGAGACTTTTTATATGTATAAATATGTGGGCATCTGAGTTAACCTCTTAATAGTCTTCCTTGGGATCATCATTAGATCCAAGATCATGACATGGCAAACACGACAAATGATGTTGGAAAAGGAGTGTGGACTACTTGCTTATACTAGAACACCTCTCTCACATTTGCTTTGGTTTATATGGCCACTTTATTTCAAGAAAATAAAGTCATAATGAAAACTTGAAGTTATTAAATGCATGGCAGTTAAGGAAACTGTTCTATCTGAAAGTATGTTACACTAGGCTGTCAATATCCTTCCTCTTATCACCCTCGCCACTCTAACAATTATTTTTCCAAGGAAAAAAGAGAAAGGAGAATTGGTCAGAAATGGAATATGGTTTAAGCAGGTAAACATGTGAAGTACATACTTTTAAAATTTGCCATAATATTACTTCCACTTCTACTCCTTGACTTCAGCTTTGACAAGTGGAGGGAATCGTCCCACTCTACTTTTATTGGAATCTTTTCTAGATGGAGGCACAAAGGTAAATGCCTTAAGGACAAGGGTCGGTATGGTACTACTGATGCTATTCCCAACTTCTTTCAATGAGTCTGGCACCTATTAGGCTTGTAACTTTTTTTTTAATGAATATGTTACTACCACATCATGACTTCATTCACTATTCATTATTCATTCATCCATTCAGCAGGTTCTAATAATTACTTACTGTGTTCTAATGCACTGTTTAAGGCTTCAGTTTTGCTGCCCTTGCCCTCCAGACTATTTCCAGAAAGTTCTTTTTAACATTTGAATCTCACCATGCCATCCTCTTGCTTAAATCTCTCAATGAATCACTAACACCTTCGTGATAAGTTATATAATTTCCAAAGCACAGAATATGCTACCCTTTATCACTTGAGTTCTGTCCTACCTTTATAGACACCTGTCTTGTCAACCCCACACTTGTTCTTACTCTATTCTATAACTACATCAATTTGTGTTTCCCCAAATATAATGTACTCTCTCACCTCTCTGTGCATTTGAGTGTGTGTGTGTATATTTATATATATACTATATATAGTAAATATTTTTTCAACCTTTCATCATATTTTACTCATGAAATCATATTCTCATTAACATTAAAAACTATTTATTGAGTTCTTTTTCTTTTTTTTTTTTGACCACACATTGTGTTAGACACTATATAAAATGCAGTACTTAATCCTTAAAACAGCCATTCAAGGAAATCAAACCTAACCCTATGCTACAGAGGAAAAACAGAGGCACAAAGATGTCAGTTTATCCACTGTCTTAAACACCCCTAACATAATAGAACAACCTCATTTCAAGGCAGATATTGGATCCATTCTGCCATACTTTCCTTCCTTTTTTATACAGTGCTGGATTTGGTTTGCTAATTAGTAATCTAGGACTTTTAAACCTAATTTTACTCATAAATTGGTCTATAATTGCCTTTCCTACATTGTCCTTCCTTCATTTAGTATTAAAATAAATAAACAAATAAATAAATAAAGTACACACACATATATTAACTGAGATGGCCTTAACTTTGCCCTCAGCTTAACTAAACTTGAGACAGATTTCTTCCTGACTATAGACTCTTTTTTTTTTTTTTTAAAGATTTTATTTATTTATTTGAGAGAGAGAGAGAGAACGAGAGAGAGAGCACATGAGAGGGGGGAGGGTCAAGGGAGAAGCAGACTCCCTGTCGAGCAGGGAGCCCGATGTGGGACTCGATCCCGGGACTCCAGGATCATGACCTGAGCCGAAGGCAGTCGCTTAACCAACTGAGCCACCCAGGCGCCCGTGACTATAGACTCTTGACCTTCTTTTTCTTAGAACATTTCCTTTAGAAAACTTGCAATTGTAAATTCTTTCTCTGCTCCTTTGAAATGTAAATCTTCTTCTAGCCTCTTGCCAGTTTTATAATCCAGGAGTGTTTTTCTCAAGGACCTGGAGGCCATCTCTTTGAAAGGTAATCATAGTGGAAGACAGGGTCTTTATCGTTCATCCTCTATGGGAAGTCAGCAAGAGCTGATCAACAAATAGAGATAGCCTAATTACCTAGACCAGCCTCCCCACTAACATTCTCCAGGACTTGTCCACTGGTTCACAGTGCTTAAACACTCTCCCACCTTTTGTTTCCGTGGACTCAAGTTCCTTCTCTCTTCCCTATAACAACAAGTTTGAATAAAGTCTTTCCTGCCTCTTTAACTTTGTCTGGTGCAATTTTCTTGACAATATACATAAACTTACAGTGTTGCTGTTTTCACCTCTTCCTTGTTTTCTATCCTTGTAGTTTTAGACCTTAAAAAAAAAAAAAAAAAAAAATCGCTTCATTGTTGTATGAAGTGGGTCCAAGGAAGAAAAGTACATGATTTATTTATCATCTGGAACTAAAAATATCCCTCTGTTGGATGTATTCAATTTCTAAAAAAAAAAAAAAAATAGGACTTCTATTTCTTTATAGCAGGAAGAGTATTTATATTAGCTGGGTATGCAGTGTCCTTTGGAGCTGCTACTAATAATTCTTTGAGGAAATAAGATTTTGAACTTCCTTTCTTGATATGAATTCCATGAGCATCATTTTTGTCTTCTATTTTAATATATTTAAGAACCAGCTCATGGGCAGGCGCATATTTGGGACTACACATGTGTTGAATGATTCAATTAATTTACAACTACTCTCTAGAGTATCTCCTCCATGAGGTCATTTTCACAATTACTCCATGCACAGTTCCTCATGGGATTGGTCCAGTGCTGTGAATGGCACTTCTCCTTCCAGATCTTATAACTGGAAATGGGTCCATTCTCCTCATATGATGACACCCACATTTGATAATGTGTTTCTTGAGAACAGTTACATTGACTATCTTCTTTACTTAGTAAAGTGTACTTTATTTGTGTCTGATTCCCAGAGACAAGCTGTGAGCAATCTATGTTCAAGGAAGTAGATGACTTTCTAAGTCCCAATATGGGAAGATAGCTTTAAATACATAAACAATATTTTAATAAGTTTTAAATATTTAAAATAATTTTGCTTATACATTTCACTATACCCCACTATTTTTTCCCCATGTAAAGACTCTGTAGTTTGAGGTGGTTGAACATTAATATTGCCACAAATACTTGGAGACAATTTCTGTATAAAAATTTAAGAAAAGAAGCAATCATATAATGTAAAATTAACCTGTTGTGAGAGTCCATATGATTTTACCAGGAAATCTCATTTTCATAGTAGGTCTCTCCAAGCTATTATCCACCAAGATAATAGAATGATCTTTTAAGATATAAATAATTAGTGTCACTCTTCTTCTTAACAACAACAACACACACATACACACACACATATACACAAAGAAACAACCATAAACCTCCCTTGTCTCATGAAATAACGTGTAAATTCTCTTATTTTGTGTTTAGGCCTCTATCTGGGGCTTTGGTGCCTGGCTTGGGTCCTGGTCTGTGTTATGGATCTCAATCCATAACTACAGGTCACAGGTCTCAATCCATAACTATAGGTCACTCCTGAACCTCTAAATGATTTGGCATTCTTCACATTGTACTTCAAAAAATGAATTTTGAATTACATTTCCTCAATTATTTTCAATGGATATGTAATGTTTAAAAAGTTGAAGGTTTTCTTAATACATTAGACCACACAATTCTCCATCTGGAGAGTGAAAATAATTACAGTCTATGGAAATATTTTTTTATGATATTAAAATGCTGCATGTGGTTGACATTGTTTTCAGGGTCAGCAGAGTTAAATTCAGTTAGAGAAGAAAGGTTTTTTCATTTTGATAATTTGAGAACACTCTTCTAAGGGAGAGAATGATGTCAGTGATACTGCTTCTTTTATGTTTAAAGGATAAAGAAAAGTTTTACTTTTATCAGACTCAGAAAGAAGTGACACTCTACTAAATATTTAAAGAGGGTCTTATACACCTTAGAAAAAGTTTGAATGAATTCTTTGTGGAAATAGCATCTGCAGAGAAAAGAGGAAATACATTAAACTTTAGCATTTATTGTAGTTTATTATAAGAATTTATATGAGACTATGAATATCATTTAATATACCATATAGTAGCATACATTTTAATACATTTAGAGAACATATTCTGAAACTCTATTCTAGTGAAGTATGACACTGCTCTGAGAATAAAACTGGCTCATTTTTACCCTAGCCCTGAATATTTTTTTTCTTCAGCAACGATTTAAATGGCTTTTAGGCACTCACTCAAGGAGTTTTATACATTACTCTGCCCATGATAAAAAATGTGTACTGATCTCCAAGTCTGACTTTATTTCATTGCTAAGCTCCTTACCAACTAGATTTGACATCACTGTATTTGTCTATGCTCTTCAGGCTTTTAATTTAGGTAGGAAATAAAATGCCACACCTTTTCAGACTTTAGGAGGTAATTATCTCTCTCTTCTCAGAACCAACTTCTGCAAAGGATCCGAGGATTGTGTGTGATGGAAACTGAAGACACAGTACTCAAGGGTCTATAAGAATGCTGAAAAGACAAATTTCTGCTCTGTGAATTAGGGATGCATGCAGAAAGGAGGACAGCTTGGTTAACAAGCACAGAAGATAAAACAAAGCCATTGTTTCTGCTTCCTGTTTCTTCTCAGATTTGTCTCAGTCAACCACCACATTTTTGGAGGAGGGAACTGTTTTGAGGCTCAGAAAGAGAAATCTTTGTATAGTGGTGACTATGTCTTTTCCATTTAATTCAACTTTGCTTAGTAAATAACCATGCAAAAAAACCCAAGTATAGATTTTAATAAAGGTGATGATTTATAAGAGCCATTCTGCAAGACTAAACATGACTTGGACATTTTGCTCTTAATATAGAATCTCATAGGGCACCTGGGTGGCTCAGGTGGTTAAGCGACTGCCTTCGGCTCAGGTCATGATCCTGGAGTTCCGGGATCGAGTCCCGCATCGGGCTCCCTGCTCAGCGAGGAGCCTGCTTCTCCCTCTAACCCTCCCCCCTCTCATGTACTCTCTCTCTCTCTCTCATTCTCACTCTCTCAAAATAAATAAATAAATCTTAAAAAAATATATATGGAATCTCATAAAGGGCACCTGGGTGGCTCAGTCAGTTAAGTGTCGGACTCTTGATTTCAGCTCAGGTCATGATCTCAGGGTCTTGAGATCGAGCCCCTCATTGGGCTCCATACTGGGCATGGAGCATGCTTAAGATTTTGTCGCCCCCTCTCCTCCCCCACCCCTCAACTGCATGCTCTCTTTCTCTCTCTCTCTAAAAAAAAAAAGAGAAAGAAAACAGAATCTCATAAATCCTAGATGCAAAATAGAGTGAGAGTCCTGTGTTTGTTTTGCTTTTTGTACTTGGCATAAGTACACTTGGTTCTTAAGCTTGGTGGCATATTTGGATAACATGAGCAGGTTTAGAAATCCTAATATACAGGCCTTATCACATACCAGTTTAATCAATATCTCTAAGTGTGAATCAGAATATAGTATTTTTAAAAATTTCTCAGATGATATCAATGTGCAGCCAATGTTCATAAACATTAATATAAATGATTCCTTGGAAGGTAGAGCTAAAGATTACTTTAAATAAATAGTATTATTATCTTATGAAAACATTAAGATGTACAGAAAATATATCAATTTTAATTTAAAAGTTGCATGGATCAAATTTAACCACTGTTCATGTACACTTCAAAAGATTTAATTTTCCAATTTTCCAATTGAATTGATACTACAAACTCTCCAGAGAATTTGCAAGGATTATAAATAATGGATAATGTCAACCATATAATTAGTGAATAAATAGCTGCACATGAAACAGAAGTGATTTTGGTATATTCTCAGATAAAATTATATCTTCTAATGCACATTTCTTTTCCCTCTATACCTTTGGCTTTTTTTTCCCCTGCCATCAAAAACTTAATGTTGGTGGTGGCAAGGGTGGAGGGGAGATAAACTTATCCCAACCTTCCATTTCTATGTTTTAGGTGAAGTTGATACTTCTCTGTCTGTGAGATCAGGTCTGGCCAAAATAGTACACCGTATTCCAGAAATACTGTGTTTAGTCCAGAGAGGGGAATTTAACCCAGTGTAGGCCAGTGAGAATCAGTACCCAAACTTTTGTTCAAACTGCTGAAACACAAGGAATTCCCTTCATGTTGGTGTGGTGGTGCAAAGATGTAGGGGTGGACTCTGTCAACCATATTGCTATCAAACAGATTCTAGTAACAAATAGGAGAGTAGAATCGGTGTAAGTAGAGAGACCAGATTCTGGTGGATTTATGAAAGTCCCTTGATGAAGTGGTTCCTCAACCTAAATAAATTCATGAGCTACCAATATATATTTTTTCTCTTTTCCTTTTTTTTTTTTTTTACCTCCCTTTGGGTCAATCTAAGGCCTAGATTGCATTTTTCTGAAATTTTCAGCAAAAAGATTCCTAAATATATACACATTAAAAATATCTTTTATTATTTTTCTACCCTTGTATGTCGTTATAATTTATGATCTGAAAATAGATAACTACTTATAGTTCACAAAATAAATCATTAATGTATGGCCTTCTTTCTTTATATGTGCTTTATTTCTACCACACAGAATAGCTTTCACTTATTTTTCTTCTTTAGAAATCACATGTCTCTGCAAAAACTTAGATCAGATATTAAATCCTTATTCTAGCTGCAGCGTCCAGTAAGAATTATTTCCTTCTCCTCCTGATTAACTTTGACTTACATTAGGTAATCTTACCGTATATCTGAAAACAAGATCATGACTTACTCATCTTTTAACTTCCACATTTAGTGCAATGGCTAGTATAGATTACAATCTCTATTAATATTACTGAATTAGGGGTGCCTGGGTGGCTCAGTTGGTTGGGCGACTGCCTTCGGCTCAGGTCATGATCCTGGAGTCCCAGAATCGAGTCCCGCATCGGGCTCTTTGCTCAGTGGGGAGTCTGCTTCTCCCTCTGACCCTCTTCCCTCTCGTGTTCTCTATCTCTCATTCTCTCTCTCTCAAATAAATAAATAAAATCTTTAAAAATATATATATATTATTGAATTAACCGAACTGACTTTCTCCAAGTTAATAAAATGGTCAGATTGGCTTCATGAATACAATTGCAATATTCACAACAAAGGCAGCAATGTCTCAAATGTTTGACAATGCCTGAAAATTTGTATTTCATTCCAGGTGTGGCCCTTTTGGAGGAAGAGAAGAAATAACAGCAAATTAGAATATTCCTATAAGAAATTATCTGGTTGAATCACTGAAATTGGTGTATTTGAAGCAACTCAAGAAACTTGAGATATCTATTCTGATGGTTGTTTTTAACATTTGAAGAACAGTCCTATGTTGAACTAGAGAACAAAACTAAAGCCAGTGGCAAAATTTATGAAGAAATTGGGAGCATATGTAAGATATGTCGAACAATTAAAAAGATACTCCTGGAACAAATAGAAAGATACACTCTTCATCTTCAGAGAGGGTGACGTTCTTTGTCCTTTAAAAAACTCTCAAAGAAAGAAGAGAGGTATATGGGAGAATTTGTAGAAAACCTTTGCACCTCTAAATTTTTTTGATTCAATGATGCATTATGAATATTACTGATCTAAAAATTAAGAGACCAAGACAATACCCAAGTAGTGATGATCAGGTAGTTGTGCACACATTTTATTGTCTCATTTGCTAGTGAGTGGATAGGATCTAAATGATCTGGAATATTTTTCCCAGCTTAAGACTTCTATACTTTTGTCTTCATTTCTTTTCATCTATAGTACAACTTTGCTTGAATTTTTCTTAATCTTAATTAGTATTTTACCTTGATGAGCAGTCTGGAATCAAATTAGAAAAAATACACATATAACTGAAAATGTTTAACTATATATATGAATGAAAGTGAACTATTAACATACAAATTAAGAGTTTCAAGTATCTAAGATAGAAGTAAGAACTTTAATTTGCATGCATTTAAAATTATTCCATAATTAGTAATTAGCAGAACATATATCTAATATCTATTTAAGTTTATTAAATTATATTTTCCACCAATTTGGGAGCATAGGCTTTAAAATTATATTCTTCACATCTAAACAAAAACAATCTAGATATCATTAACATTAATTGTGGGGTTTAAAAAGAATAGGAAAACTATACCACTAAGTTTGCATTGATTTTATGAAGAAAAATATTAGAGATCTACAATAAATCATTTAAGTTTTAAATAAGAAATTGAGAAACAATACAGACATATCAGAAAGATAACAATAATACATATCTAGTCATGTTATCATTATGCAATTTTAAGTAAACATTATAGAACACAATTGGGTGATTGGTTTAAAATTAGAGAATTCTATAAATCTCAGACTGGAAAAGACTATGTTAACACAAACATCTTCCCTTAAAAACGGATACTTGCAGTAGTTCCTTGAGGAATTTTATACAAATGTGGGCAGAGGGAATCGGTTATTGTTTTAAGCATTGTTACACAAATTTCCACGCTACAAATTGTTTAAGAATGCAGTTGGTACTTGGGTGAATGTTTTGCTCTATTTAACATTTTTTTTTTATAAATGATCTAAAAGAAAGAATCTGAATATGGCTTGCTAATGATTTTACTCTCTCCCACATGCCGAAATATCAAGTCAATAGAACTCTATTTCAAAATTTCACTGTCATTGTGAGTGGGCAGGCAATAAGGGGAAATCTAAAGTCATAACTTTTTTTTTTGGAAAATAATTGAAATCACATTATATGAGGATAAAATTTGGCGGCGCTAATTTGACGCTCCCCACTCTCCCACCTCCTACCGCTACCGATAACAAAAAACTTTAAAAATAATTCACTCGAGTTACTGGAGAAACATGGTGATTTGGCCCTAAAAGGACAAAAGGAGAGTATGATAATAGGTCTTACTGGGAAAGATATGGGAAATAAATAGAATTGTAATAGTCATAATAGTAAACATTGAACATCTACTTTGTGTCCGACTTGCAGACATTCTATGAACATTGAAATCTCATGAAAATCCTTAGAGTTCCTAGTTTCTATCTGCAGAAATCGAGACTCTTTAATAGTTGAAAACAGCAGTTCTCACCTAGATACATCAGGCAAATAAAACTAGGAATATTTTTGGTTGTCACAACCAGGAATGTGGGGAAAAGACACTACTGGTACAGGGTGGGTGGAGACAGGGATGCTGTTAAACATCCAGCAATGCATAATGCAGCCCCTATCCCTACACCAAAAAAATTACCTGGCCCATAATGATGTCAGTAGTGCCAACATTGAAAAACCCTGTCTAGGAAACAAGCCTGAGAATTTGTCCTGCAACTCTTATGCTTTGTATTTACAGTTTCACTTCAAACAGGCAAAAGTTATAGAGATCAATAATGGGGTATGGAGACATTGACATAAAGCAACCTGAAATAGAATTTTATTTTATCTTATGAATTCAATAAAAAATATATAAAATGCTGAATTCAGTGATGAGTAAACCTGGAACCTACCTTCAAGTCTTTTGAAATCACTTAAAGTTGAGTAGATGCAAAAAAAAAAAAAAAAGATGTACAGTAGAAGGAAGTAAATCAATAAAATAAATACTTGGAGTTCCAAGTAGGAAGAAAACATATCTGGTTTGAAAATCAAGAATGGCTTTATAAAGAAAGCTATATTTTTTTTTTAACTTGGCCTTAAGGAATAGGTAGATTTTTTAATAGAAACAGAAGTGTCTATCTGGGCAACAATTTGAATTCTATCTCCCCTCCCCTCCCCTCAATCCAGAAATGATGTAATGTGGACCATGTGTTATTTGGGGGGGAACACAAAGGAAGTGAACTGGTCTGATGAGAAAGGAATAAGGGAAATTTTCGAGGAGATGTCAAGTCTGAATCAGCTGAACGTGGAAAAGTACGTGAAGGACAAAAAACTTCAGGCAGAGGAAAGGCTCACGGAAATCCATGACAAGCTAGAAGAAAGTATTCTCTCTGCTTATAATGTCCTTTCTCCCTGCAAAGAAAGCATCAATATCTTTCAGATCTTTGCTCTGAAATACTTCCTTGGGAAAACTTTCTTTAATTTTTGTGATTTGATTAAATTCCTCTACCACTAGCATAAATATCACCATGTTCCTCTTTTTTATGCCACTTGTCACAGTACAATTTTATATTTATTTGTTTTTTGATGAATAGCTGTCTCCCCAGCAGACTGTGAGACCCATAAAGTCAGGGACCAGGTCCAGCTTCGTTCACCCAATACAGAGCACAATAGTTTCCAGAGAGCTGGTGCACAATGAGTATTTATGGGAAAAGTGAGATATGTAAAATAATGAAGTAAGATACAAAATAATATTGTTGGACTGTTAAGTATAATATATAACAAGATGGATTCTGATTTGGAAGAGAATAATGATACTGATTAAGAAAAGTTCTTACTTGTTTTGTTAAAAATGCTGAACATCATTCTAGAGGTACCTGGGTGGCTCTGTCAGTTAAGCATCCGCCTTTGGCTCAGGTGATGATCTCAGGGTCCTGGGATCGAGCCCCCCTACCCCCAAGGGGCTCTCTGTTCAGTGGGGTGCCTACTTCTCCCTTTCCCTCTGTCCCTTTCCCCCCACCACTCATGCGCAGGTATTCTCTCACTCTCTCTCAAATAAATAAATAAAATCTAAAAAAAAAAAAAAAGCTGAACCTTATCCTATAAGCAATGGAAAGCTACTAGAATATTTTATCAAGCATTGGGGATTCACAATCATACCTTTACCTCACATGGTTGATTTTAACAATATCTTAAAGGATGGATTTAGGCATGGGGATAATAATAAAAGATAGGTTAAATAATCACACAAATATTATAGTTGTCTAGAAGTGAAATGATTAATCCCTTTGAAGAAATGGGCTATAATATGCATTAGAAGAACTCTGTTTCAGAATTTCAGCTTAGGCATGAAAGGTTAACTAGACCCAAAGTATGGAAGACTTTTCATATAGCCACTGATACCATTCAAGATAAGTAGAAAACAACTGTGTTCAATTATTTTTACTGAATGTCTATTATGTTTCCAAAATGATCATGGTGCCATTGTGTATAGATATAGATCATTTATGTACGTTATTATTCCTCCAAGATACTCTTCTTCAGAGATAATTTATGACAAATCCATCAGCGCATTGTTGTGCTCTAAATAAAATATATTCCTTAAGCATAAAGTCATATCCCATCTTTATAAATGATGCTGCAAGAAAAAACTAACTACATGATATATCTTCAAAATCTTAAGACAATTTATTACAGTGAATTTGATTTTAAAATGGAACCATAAATTATATATAGCACTAAAAATTATAAGGTTTAATGATGAGCTTTACGGTAACGCTCATCTGAGACAAATGTTGCCATAAAAACCTAAATCAGCATTTAATGAATTGACAGAAGCTGGAGCATATGAGAGTAGTGCTAGTTGAGAAAGGCTTCAAAGACCTGTAGAGAGAGCCCAGGTCAGAAGGTAAAAACCTGCACATCCTCCATTCAACCCCTGGGCACAGAAAGGCTCTCAAACTCTATCTCTTTAAGGTATGTAAAAGACTCTGCCTCTGAGGGAACAGTCTTGATCTGTGCAGGAACTAGCCTTTCATTTTTTAATGCTCCAAATGAGACAAAGAATTAGTTGTAGCATCTGTCCCTGCACATGCCGAACAAAGGATAAATTCTGTATTTAGTGTAGTTGTACACAAAGGAGAGAGTGATCCAGATATGTAAATCGCAAAAAAAAAAAAAAAAGTTTCCTGGAGGGTTAATAACAGGTCAGAAATTACTCTGTAAAGGAAGGAGACAGAATTCTATGGAGGATCCGACCCACCCTGTTAGACACCCACACTGTTTTCTTTGGGGAAAGTATTTAATTTCAATGGGAAATTATGTTTTCTGGCTGCAATCTCTATTAAATATTTAATTAAAGTTAATGGAAAACCTCCTTTTAAAAAAGCAATCAAACACTAGAACGCTAGAAAATGTGTCTTACCTCCTTTTGGCTGTTACTATTCTGAAAATAACAGATCATTATTGTCCTCAATGTTAGGAAAAATCCGAATGGAAATATATTAACCATGTCATCCTCCAAAGCTGAGTAATATGCAGGAAGGGAAATAATCTATTTTTCAAATAATATAGAACATAACACTTTATGACAATATTTTATAGGGAAATGGAGAAATTTCAGTAGTGGTTATTTATGTTATTACTCCCTTTTGGTATTGCCCATCTAAAGGCATTAAGTATGCAGGGAAATTTTATCTGGTTCAGATGGCAAGATAAGTGAAAAGATTTCATTGTAAAAAGTGCTCAGTGAGCCAAGCTTCAAAGGATAATGAGTATCTAGTACCTCCCTGGATATTAAATTAAGACTTCTCTGTTCTCTTTGACAGTGCCAGGAGGAAATCTGCACTTTCAGTCTTCTGGACTTGTGGGTATATTTAGAAACTCACAAAGGGAGAGATTCAAAGGCCTGGATATGTCTTTACACTGCCCAAGCTGCAAGAAGCTTGATGGGAGCAGTGACTTGTTTTTTTTGTTGTTGTTGTTGTTTTTAACTTTAAGAACCAGTACAAACAGGAGTATGTCCAACCTATTTATTTTTGGATCAGTTGTGCCAGTATAGTGACTCTCATGGTAGGAACTCAGTGAAATGTTTTTGAATGAAAAAATATACTTTAGTCAGATTTTTTAAAAGATTGTATTTATTTATTTGACAGAGAGAGACACAGCGAGAGAGGGAACACAAGCAGGGGGAGTGGGAGAGGGAGAAGAAGGCTTCCCGCTGAGCAGGGAGCCCCATGCGGGGCTCGATCCCAGGACCCTGGAATCGAGCCCTGCATCAGTCTCCTCTGCTTCTCCCTCTCCCTCTGTCCCTTCACCCGCTTGTGCTCTCTCTCTCGCTCACTCTCTCGCCCTCTCAAATAAATAAATAAAATCTTAAAAAAAAAAAAAGAAGTAGATGGGTTTCATACAATGCTGTGGTATGGAGCGTGTGTGTGTGTGTGTGTGTGTGTGTGTGTGTGTGTGTGTTTAAAGCAATACTTTCTCCATTGACCCTCTTAACTAATATTCTTTTTCCTAAAATCATGATAACACTGAGGAATTGGAGGGATAAATGAATACTTATAAAATAGGCAAAAGAGTCCACTAAAGTAACTGGAGGAAAAGAATGGCATAAATGTTATAAACAATCACTGTTATTTGATGTTAGCATTTGTAAGTTTAGTCCATGCCATAGGGTAGAAACAGAGAAGGGAAAGCAATGCAAGAAAGATGAATGTGAATATTGTACTGTTCAGCTTACCATCCTCTCTCCCACTGAAATTACTCCTCTGTATTTTATCAGTTTAGAAATTGGCCACATCTGAAAATTAGGAAGTGAACTTTTCTCTGAAAACTTGCAAACTCCCATTTTCTCTAGAATAGAGATAATTAGGTGGATTTCCTTGTCCCAGTTCCTTTATATTGGACTTAACTCAAAACCTATTATGTTAGGAGAGTATTTAATTGAGAGAAATATTTCCCAATCTAGCAAGAATGTGAAAACAAGACGTCAAGGACAAAAAGCAAGATTTGTGGCAGGTGGAAGAGGAAGACAGAAATGAGGTGAAAAAAGAATGGGCTAAAAGGTTAATGTGCCACCAGACTAGACATTCAAGTAAGAAAGCACAGAAAAGAAAGTTTGAGAAAGAAGAGCAGAAGGAGAGAAAAGTAAATAATAATAAAAATACAGGTGTAAGTACAGATAAATTTCAAAAAGACAAAATGCTTGTATTTGTTTATATTTTTTAAAAAGATCAACTGCAAAAGGAAACATTTTAGCAATATGAAAAAAATTATATGATGTATTTTGGGAAAAAAAAGGTTAAAAGTTGTTTATGACTTGGTGCCTTAGAATCAAATACCACTTTCTTTAAAATCATCAGGTATCATAAACACAGAAATTTTGACAAGCATTTATTTTTATGGGGGATATAAACAGAATGGGAAGACCTACTTTAAATCCTTTTACCTGAAGGAAGAGCCCTAAAAGCAGGCAAACTTTGAGTCATCCCATTTTCTTCATTTATGCATACCCATGTGATTCCTATTGACATACCTCCAAACCATACCCTGTTTCATTCATTTTTCTCTGTCTTCTTTATGAAAACAATCTTATGCCATCCCCTCATGAAGAGATTTTAACTGGACTTTTTACATTCCTTCTAAATTCTATGCAATCTCATCTTCAAATAGCTACCACCAGATCTTTAAAACTATAAAATAGATTAAATTAATTCTTTATTTTAAAACAATTCCGTGATTTCCAAACTTACTAAAAAGAGTCAAAACTCTTTCTTCTGACTTACAAAGCTTCATGGATTGCAATGCTGTTTACAATCATCTGCTCTCTGCTCTATAAGATTATGCTATTCCTGTTTTCATCTTGCCTGCCCGTAGGGGAGATACACATACCCATGCTGTTGCTAAGTTTGGAAATTAACACTTTATTAGGCAAAGAAAACACAAGCAACAATCAGACACCCAGGTATAAGCAGGGCAAGAACAAGATATAGCATCTTCTCCTGTCTTTTCACCCAACCAAGCCCCTATTCACTCATGCCTAAAACCTAAATGATATGTACCATATATTTGTGAGACCCAGAGATCATAAATTAAAATCCTGGGGTCTACCCTACAGAGAGCACCACAGGACAGCAGTTTAATGTTCTCTTCACTTTAATGGCAAATGTCAGAGACTTTGTCCTGTGGAGGTCTTCTGTGCACTCTTGGTTACAATGGCAACATAGGGGCTGTTGGTGGAGTACACAGGCTTTATTTCATGGGTAGAGAGAGAAGACAGCAAGTTTAGAGGCAAAGCGTTTCTGTTTAGGGGAATTAGCTACCTGGGATATATCCTACACAACAGTCTGAAGTTTAAGGGACTCTTTTAAGTAAATCTGTGAGAATGTTCATAAGTGCTTGTGAATTGAAGCTGCAAGTGGCTTAATCTAAATCACAGCATGGGTAATTGCAGTAAATCCTCTGCACATAGCCAACAATTCACCAGAGGCCAGATCTGTGACAATCTTGTTCTCTAGCCTGGAATTGTGAATGGGGCTTCTAAAAAAGGCATTTTGCATCTGTGAGCTCAGAGTGGCTTTAATTTCTGATTACATTATCTCCAAATTAAAAATACTTTCTTCATCAAATAAAATATAGATCATTATTTTTCTTTAATAATAATAATTTAATAGCAAAATGACATTTAAAAATAACTTGAAGCATCGTCTGATTTAAGCTGTCATAAATGCTTAAAGCAATATTTAAGCCTAATTTTTGATGGGAGTGTTGAAATTTTATTTTTTTTAATTTTTTAAAGATTTTGTTTATTTATTTGTCAGAGAGAGAGAGCACAAGCAGGGGGAGCGGCAGGCAGAGGGAGAAGCAGACTCCCTGCTGCAAGGAGCCTAATGTGGGACTGGATCCCAGAACCCTGGGATCCTCACCTGAGCCGAAGGCAGACACTTAACCGACTGAGCCACCCAGGCATCCTGAGTGTTGAAATTTTTAATTTGGCTGGGTTAAATATGTCATGAAGTGAAGTTAGGAACTGAAGATTTAAGTGGCATTGCCATTTTATAGGGTACTTGAGATAAATACAAGAAGCAGTTTTGTGATGTCAACACTGAGTTACAGACTAGTTTCATCACACAGCAAATATGAATGTTATGAACGTCAATAAATTATTAAGCATATGTGCATTCTTGCATTTTGGATATGCAGTATGCAACCACTGTGTGCCAGATGCCATGTGGATAAGCAATTGGTGAATTAGAAGATAAATGAATTTTGGCTCGTAATATATTTTCCTCTACTTCAAAGGGGCTGGACCCATTGCTGAAGATATGGATGGATTTGTGACATGGACTAGATGGGGACTGTTTCAATTTGAAAGAAGAAGTTTACTGTAGAATATATGTACCAAGATATGCCAAAAGGGGAATAAGATACAGTTTCCAAAATGGTTTTAAGACATCATTAGTAAAAATTTAACCTCATCAGGTAAGGATGTTAAATACATCTCTCACCCATGCCATATGCTAATCGTTCCAACTAATGTCAAGTTTCAGTATATAAGGAATAGAGATTTTTTTTCCTGCCGCACATTATCATCAAGTATAACAATCTAGTGGTCAAAAATATGTATTTTTAGAGTCTGTGCATGAACTCTCTCTCTTCCTCAGCCAGTACTCATTTCTCTTCAACTCTATGTATTCCCAACACTGTAACATCAGTACTTGCTAGTGATGACTAGATGTTAATTAGCATTAACAGCCTCAAGAAAGCCCATAACAAATAGGGCTATGTTGACAAATGATCTTTTGCTGCTCTTGCAGATTTTTTTCCTTTGGTTTGATTTTATTAGATATTGTCAAATTTATCACATTATCTTGGATTTATTTTCTTACTATTAACTGTGAGGGATTCTATACAACTCTTCTCAGTTTTAGAATGAAAATTAAATTTAATCCTTAGACCCCCCTATACCATGATTGTCAAATCTAGTAAAGCAGGAGTCTTCTGGTACTCCAGGATGCTCAAGTATATAAACTAATATACCTAGTGAAGGTGCCTGATTCCCATTCATTGTCATTTACAGTGTGACTATCACACTGTTGGATTCCACAGAGCACTGAGCACAGCATGAAATAATGCCAGTGAGGATTTGGCTTGTCAGGAAAAATCTCAGCCTCTAATTTGTTGGCAAAGCATCATGGGCACTCAAGTATGTGTAAATGTATACATTTGTATACAAACTCACTGCCTCTTTATAACCCATGCTCTATTTCTTCCGTAGACATTTCCCAATATATTCTGTCTCTAAGTCTCTCTCTCTCTCATTCTTTCTACCTCACAGATAATTCTTTACTACATCTAAGATGTAACAGATACAACTCTAAATATAGAGATGTATCCATCAAAGCTGTTAAAGAGATGGGTTTACAGTCCAATGTGCTACTGAAAATTTTTTTCCTAAATATAAATGGACTACCCTGAAGGAACAGAGCCCACGTATACTTCTCTAAAAATGAGAGTAGACAAAAAATAAGATAAAGAACTTTAAGTTCCCCCTATGTCAATGTTAAGGTCAGTTGTTATATTGCAGAATCTTCTTACAAATTTCCCCAAGTTTGTCCTTCCCTACCAACAGATACAAGCCGGGCTCTCTATAAAAGATCTTAGCAGGGCCAGATAGAAGAAAACTTATATTGACCTGAAATGTCAAGGCATAATTCTGTGGTTTGTAAGAAGCTTTTAAAACTCTACTGTGGTATGTAATGTGCATCCCTGAGCTGCTTTTGAAGCATATTCTCACTTGGTAAACCTCTAGTAAATCTCATCTGCTCTCTCCATATTTCTTCATGAGGGTCTAACTGTCATTAAAGGTTCTAATACACAGATCAGCTTATGCCTGTGAAACATGAGCTAGAGAAATAGGAGAGAGTGAATCAATAATTCAACAAAGCATGCAAGACAGTATACATTAATTACGTCTGCAGAGGACATTTTTTATCCTTTAAAGTTTTTGAGTTTTGTAGGCAAAGCTAATTCCTCTCTCCCTGCCATCCACATTCATTCTGAGATGATGAACTGGGAAGTGCAATCATACACTTAAACACAAGACACTATGAAGTAGGGAATGAAGCTTTTAGCATGATCAGGAAAAAGGACTATAGATACCAAAAGTGGGAGTTGTACAAATTGCGCATAAATCCGGTAGACCTAACCATCATATAAAACACAAAGACCAATAAGCAAAATACAAGCTACAAGACAGATACTAATTTTATATATTTCCTGTGGATAAAGAAAAACTCAAAGGATTTAAGGATTTTTTTTTCTTAAACTACAGTTTTCTCTGAGAATCCATATACCCCTCACAACAGAAAAGCAAAAAGCAAACCCAAGACAAAAAACAGGCACATATATGATCTCAGACACAATGGGAATGAAATGTAAAAAAACAGTTTTTTGGTAAACTCTTTTCAAAGTAATACATGACCATATAGTTGTTGGTATTCAACTTAATCACTTCCTAGCTGCATCATAATGTGCTCCTTTTAATTGATAGACATTTCTAAATTCATGAAATTGTTTTACTATTAGAGATGTTTTCGGATATTAAAGAAAAAAGTTTTTAATTCTTTGTATCTTTACAAAAATACAATATTCCAGTTTATTTTGCCCCCAAATTGGGGAACTCTGGGGCTACTGTTAAAGAAAATGCATTGTCAGGTACTGTGAAACATTTTGGTCATGGCTCAATCAGTATTTATAACCTTACAATGTGATAAACTTGAAGTGGTCATGTGATTATACCATATGAAGGCTGTGCAGGGACTCAATATTGAGAGATGCAAAAAATGCACAATCAGAAACATAAGTGAGCATTAATCTATTCTGAAAAGAATGCAAAAGAGACAGTTGGGGTCAAACGAGTAAAAGATGAAGGGAGAAGTATAAGCATAAAAGCTCGCCTACTGTGAGAAGCCTGGCTGCCTATATGCTTAATATTTTTTCAAGTCACTTTCCAGTCTGTTGCTATCTCTTAGGTAAATAACGTAACATCAATGATTTTTTGAATCTGAGCTCCTGGTATTACTCTCCCACACCCAGTTCAACCTTCATTATCTCAGTAAATGGAAACTGTTATCCTCCAAGTGTTCGGGACCAAACCCTTAGAGCCATCTATGACTCTTTCCTTCTTTCACACTTTACATTCCAGCCACTTGCAAATTCTCTAAGCTCTACTTTCAATATTATCAAAATATATGCAGAAAGTGAACACTTCTCATGATCTCCCCTGCCTCTGATCTTCCTCCGATCCAAGTCACCATCATCAGTCAATGGGATTATGAAGGTAGCCTCCCAACTTGTCTCACCTCTTCCCCCTGGCCCTCCATTCACTCTTCTCCATCTCCCTGTTTTACTGTCTCAACGTAGTTAGTCTGAATGATTCTGTTATAGCATGAGTAAGATCCTTCATGCCTCTACTGAAGACTGCAAATGGCTCCCCATTTTAGTGTGAGTGAAAACCAAAGTTTTTCCAATGAGCTGTGATAGTCTAACTCTACCTCCCAACCTCCAGCCCCACTATCTCTAAGAAACCATGTCCTATTTCATTACTGTTGTTTATTCCATTGCAGGCACATTAGTTCACTTGAATAGCACTGATGATTCCTTCTTCCTGGAATATTACCTCCAACCCCTTACCCCAATATGGACATGTCTACATGGGTCACTGCCTCTGCCTCTTCTGGCTTTTGCTCACATGTCACCTTCTCAGTAAGTTATTCCTTGACCACAGTGTTTAAGATTTTAATTCTGCTTCCACCCCAGAACTCCCTACCACCACCTTCTTTTTTGTTGTTGTTGTTGTTGGTTTGTTTTTTCTCTCTTAAGCTTAAATATTCTGTTAAGGATAAAAATTGTCTTGACAATTTTCATGGACAGTCCAGGAAATTTTTAGTGGAAGTATTCACTATAAATCAATCCTTTAGCAAATAACCTCTCTTTCTTCCTCTTCAGAATTATTCTTTTTGCTAAGTGCCCTAAATGTGGGGTGCCTGGGTGGCTCAGTTAGTTAAGCATCTGCCTTTGGCTCAGGTCATGATCCCAGAGTCCTGGGATCAGCCCCACACTGGACTCCCTGTTCAGTGGGAATTCTCCTTCTCCCTCTCCCGCTGCCCCTCCCCATGGCTTATGCTCTCTCGCACTTGCTCTCTCTCTCTAAATTGAATAAATAAAATCTTTAAAAAAATAAGTACCCTAAATGTTATCAATTTTACCAAGTTATTTGGTTTTTATGTCTCTCCTCCCTCAAATATAAGTTCCATGATAGCAGGGATTTTTGCCTCTTTTATTAACTCCAATATGCCCAACATTTAGAGATGTGCTTTGGAATCCATTACTGTTCTATAAAAAAGTTGAATAATGGCACTTTGAGTTTTATTATTTTAACGCATGATAATAGGTTTATTTTGTTTGTTCTTCCATTTAATATATTATACTATTAGGTGTCAGGCCTCATGAAATAAGGGAGACATGAACATGACCACAGGAAAATTTCAGGCTTCAGAAATTCCAGATATTTTTCACTTGGTGTTTCTGCTGAAAGTGTTTATATGGATCACAATATCTCTTTCTTCCTCTTCTATCCCCAAAACTCCTGAAGGCAAAATTTTTACTGTTTTGGTTCATTTTTTTTTTTTTTGGCCCTTTTACTCAATATAGGGCCTGGATATTCACGGACATTTAGTAAATATTTTGGTACAGATGAACAAGCCTTAGATATAATATCTGTAAAATGAGGATAAAATAAGCTGGTGTAAAATAGGATTCCTCAATTGACCATATTGTTATTTGGGCTACACACTAGATGCTAGTAGCACCCATATCAGCCCTCAGTCATGGCAACCCAAAATGTCTTCAACTGTCCCCTGGAAGCAAACTCACCTACAGTTGAAAATCACTGGTCTTGAAGATTCTAACATTTTATAAAATGGGACTTTGAACCTCTCATCAACTATTCTAATGGATCACCCAGGCTTCTTATTCTCTCTCCTGCTATCCTGATTTCAACTACCAAAGATGTGCTGTCATCCACGTGCCAGAATAAAAAGATGAAACATCAGTGAGTTGCTCTACATTGTCCTGGTTTAAAGTTAATGAGTATAACTTTAATGTTTCTGTACTCACTGCTCTTTTTAAATTATCTCTGCCATCACTCACTATTAAGGATATTGCTTTCTTATTATATGTGCAGAGGTGATATTTAAACTGCCAAGCACATTGAGGTGAATTGGTCTTCAGGTTGAAATAGGAAACCATAATACATATCAAAAAGCTAATGAAATAAACATTTCATTTTCTCTGATGTTATCCAGTTCTCAAGAGACTATTGACTGGTAGCTCATCCCAGATTTAAAAAAAAAAAAAATGCCAAGCTATCACAGCAGGAATATCAAACATTTTGTATTTGTGTCTTCAAATTTGTGAAATAAAAATGAGTATAATGTCTTGTTTGTCAAGACATGTTGTGCCCACTGAATGAAACAGTTCATATGGGGGGAAATCTTTTTATCAACTATCTTTTTTCTTTTATAATGCTTCAAAGTATTAATCAGCAAAAACTGAAACTAGTTCTTCAGTGAAGTTCACTCTCTGGAGGACACCAATCAAATGATTCTAGAGACATTTCAATTTAGTGTTCTTCAAGTTCCCATTAAGTCACAGGCAAATTGGAATGTTGTTAGCTCAGTATTTGCTGGCTGGGGAGGGCATAGCACATCTCTAGAGTCAATTATCAATTTGAAAGTATACAAGAAGTGAAAGATTTTCACCCTTATGCCCCTCTTTATCTTATTTCTGCCTCCCCATTACCCATATCATAAGCAGAACAATCTTTAGTCAAAACCATAGAACTAAAATCAGTCTAGGAGTGGAAATTTGTTGTTTAGATTTGTACTTTGGTTCCTGTACCTATCAGGGCAGACTGGCATATGCTACTAGAGCAAACGACTTCCACAATGTTTATTTTTTTTTTAAGATTGTATTTATCGTTTTGAGAGAGAAAGAAAGAGAGAACAAGGGGGAGGAGAGGGGTAGAGGGTAGAGGACAAGCAGATTTCCCGCTAAGTGGGGACCCCAACACAGGGCTCCATCCCAGGATCCTGAGATCAGGACCTGAGCCCAAGTCAGATGCACAACTGACTGAGCCACCCAAGAGCCCCCAAACTCCACAGTCTTAGTAGTTTAAAGTAACAAAGACTTGTTTTTCTCATGGTACATATTCATCCTAGTAAGCAGAATAGTCTTCATATTTTCTTCATTTGAGATCCAAGGTAATGGAATCTTCACTATCTGGAACACTGCTGACAGAGAGAGCATGTCGAACTGTAGACTAACACTTAAAGACCACATTTGGTTGGTCAAGTCAAATTGTATGGTTGTGTCTCACTTCAAGTGGAGTGAGAGGCAGCAAACCTTCCACAAGCATGCCCAGTAGGAGAAGAGTGAGAAATAAGGCTGAATAGCCGTAATGGCTATCTCAGACTGCCTTGTCCTTCAGAAATGTTCTGCTCTATTGTCATTACTCCCATCATTCAAACATAGCCTACACATGATTAATTTTTCTGCTTCCAAAATCTCTATGATGATAGAAAAAAATAGTGTAATGGATTATGTAATTTCAACGGAGGAAGAACGGCATATATCAACTTTAGACAATGTGTTTTATTTGTCTTTGTATCCTCAGCACTTACAGCAAGGCCTGAAATGAAACTTAGAGGCACTCAATAATGCTTGGTGGAAAAAAGAACAGAATGGCTGAATGAGTAATTTTAAAAACACAGTGAATTAACAGGAGCTCTGAAGTTCAGTCTAAAAAAATAATAACATAATTCCTTTAAATTCAGACAGAAAGTGAAAAATATACAATATATAAAGAATGGTATGCCAGAGAACTTTCAGTTGTTTTTTCTGTATCATATTGAAATTTTGGCCTTTAATATCTCTGCTATGAGTCTTATTCTCTTACTATACATTCTCATCCTGGGTGATAAGGTAGAGTCATGAGAGTAAAAACCATATCTATAGCTTGTTTTTTTTTTAATTATGGTGTAGACAATACCTAGATCAAGACTCATATGTAATTGACAATCAAGGAAAATTTGTTGAACAATTTCCTTCATTATTGAGACTGAAGATATTCTCCATATAATTATAATCCCCAATTCTATCGATCCAATCTACATCTCTCTCTTAATCTCAAATATGTGTGTATATATATATATATATATATACACACATACATGTATGTGTAGGTGTGTGTGTGTACACATATATGTGTGTATACATATATATATTCAGATATAGAGACCTATACTAGGCAACTCCACTTGTTATTCTATGGGCACCTCAATTTATGCAGGTCCCAAACTGAATGCATTAACTATACTTCCTTTAAACTTGATCTTTCTCTGACCTTACTCCATGAAACTCACTACCAATGACCCACACCTGAAGCTTGAGCATTATTCTTGAATGTTTCCTCATCCTTACTTCCCACAGCCAACCAATCAGTAAGTACTGTCCAATCTACCTCTTCCCTACCTTTTAATTGTTATTTCTTCTCTCCAGGTTCCTTGCTGATGATCTAGATTAAGCCACTATTATCTCTCACGTGATCAATACAACATTTTCTTGATGCTTTAGTCTTGCTCCTTTGCAATTTTCTTTCCAAAGATACACAAAAATCTGATTATATCATTTTCCTAATTAACATCATTCAGTAGCTTCTTTTTGTAAAAGAAAAAAAAACATTTAGTATATAATATATGCTTGTTCAATTTTTATTGTTTTGTTCTTGTTTTCCTTCCCAGATTTATCTCTAAGCAGATTTGACACCAAGTCAACAGATTAGCCTTTAGCCGTGGGGATTATATAAGTCTTTGATGGCTTTGGCAATATAAAGAAAAAAATTTTAGTGGGAATACAAATATTTTGCTCCTTTTAAAATTTCTTTACTTAAAAGTTTAAAAATAGAACTACACTACAATCCAGCAATTGCACTACTAGATATTTACCCAGAGAGTACAAAAATACTAATTCAGAGTGATACATGAACCCTAATGTTTATTGCAGCATTATCTACAATAGACATATAGAAACAGCCCAAACGTCCATCTCCAAATGATGAATGGATAAAGAAGATGTTGTGTATATATACAATGGAATATTACTCAGCCATAAAAAAAGAATGAAATCTTGCCATTTGCAATGATGTAGATAGAGCTCCAGAGTATAATGCTAAGTGAAATAAATCAGTCAGAGAAAGGCAAACACCATATGATTTCACTCATATGTGGAATTTAAGAAACAAAACAAATGAGCATAGGGGGAAGAAAGAGAGAGAGAGACAAACCAAGAAGCAGACTCTTAACTATAGAGAACACACTGAGGGGGAGGTAGTGGGAGGATACGCTAAATGGGTGATGGGGATTAAGGAGTGCTGAACACCAGTGATGTATGGAAGGAAGTGTTGAATCACTAAACTGTACACCTGAAACTATTATTACATGGTATGTTAATAAACTGGAATTTAAATAAAAACAACAAAAATAGTTCTTTACTTCTTCCTGAAGTAAAAACAAAATACTAGGGGTGCCTGGGTGTCTTGGTCGGATAAGTGACTGCCTTCAGCTCAGGTCATGGTCCCAGGGTCCTGGGATCGAGCCCCACATCAGACTCCCTGCTCTGCGGGAGGCCTGCTTCTCCCTCTTCCTCTGTCCCCTGCTTGTGTGCCCTCTCTCACTGTGTCTCTGTCTGTCAAATAAATAAATAAAAATCTTTAAACAAAAATACTAAGAAAAATTAAAATTGAAATTATTTTTAAAAAAGAAAATTTAGAATTCCCAGACCAAAGCCCAATGAACTCTATGTCATCAAGCTGAGTCTGTCATTTTTTTTTTTTTATGTTGGATATGGAGTTTGGACATTAATCCATTTCTAAATTTCTATTGATTTTGTAATAACTCTCTTTGAGGCACCATGGAAGGTGTCATTATTTCTATATTGCAAATGGGGGAATGGAAATTCTAGTGCATTAATTGATTTGCCCCAGGCCAGTTGGTTATCCCATGAGAGCAGAAAGGAACATTCAGTTTCCTCATCGCTTTTTCCAACTCTGCATGAAAGTTTTTCTGGGAGATACAAAAGTGAGAAGAACTACTAGTTTCTACATCTTGGAAGATCAAATCTAGAAATAAAGGAAAAGGGAAATTACATAGACTAAAATGAAAATTATGGTGATAATTTGTCCTTAAAGAATTTCTTGCTTTTTCTACATATACCATTTTTAAAAATAGATTTTCATTAGTATTTCTAGTGCCCAAAATGTTGGGCCTTACACTTGCAAGACAAATAGTGAATACATAAAAAGTAAGGATTGTGAGAAAAAAAATAACATGATTATAATAAAGCTGTTTCCAACATGTTTTACATACGTTAACTTATTTTTTATAATAATTTTACTTACTGTTACCTACATATTTTTTGACACAATAGTCAGTACTCAAGTCTATAAGTGACTTTAAATAATTTTTTTAAAGATTTTATTTATTTATTTATTTGAGAGAGCGAGAATGAGAAAGAGAGAGAGAGCACATGAGAGGGGGAGGGTCAGAGGGAGAAGCAGACTCTCTGCTGAGCAGGGAGCAGGATGCGGGACTCGATCCCGGGACTCCAGGATCATGACCTGAGCTGAAGGCAGTCGCTTAACCAACTGAGCCACCCAGGTGCCCCTAAATAATTTGTATATAAGTAAGAGAAAGCTACACTGACATCACAGAGTATTAAAGAGTTCTAGAAATTCTGCTTCTGAGTTTTGATAATATTTGTAATTCCTGTTACTTCTAAGATCTATAGCTATCTTCCATTATACTAAACCAGCTGATAGATAGATAAGTAGATAGATATACATAGATGATAGATGATAGATAGATAGATGACAGATGGATAGATAGATAGATAGATAGATAGATAGATAGATAGATGATAGATATCAGGAAATCTTTATGAGAATTATGGTTTTTACTTGAAATTCTATACTTGGTTTTAGTACTCTACCAAAACCAATCTTGGGCTATTCATTTTCTCACTCCCTATCAAAAGCAAATTTTGGATATTCATTTAGAAAGTACATTTTGCTAGAATTTACAGTGAAATTAAGCAATTAAAATTGTTTTAAAAACCTAGAATATGCATTTAACTACATCACATTTTAGTTTAGAGTTCAACCACTTTATCCCCCTATTTCTCTTTGTATTTCTTAATTTCTTACTAAATATAGAACATCTTAGGCATGATCTGTATGGTAAGAGAGAAAAGATCTAAGAAAGACATAACTATAGAACATAGACATATCTTTTTTAAAGAGAAATAAATTAAAAGAAAAAACTATTTTGATTGTAGTTTTTTTCTTTAAATTTATTTCTCTTTAAAAAAGATATGTCTATAAAAGGAGGAGTTATACCTGTAATCTTTGGCCATCCCCCCCACCTCCACTTTCTTGTGAAAATGAGGCAAATATTTGGTTGGCAATTTGTGAGTGTAACAATTTGACAGTATCTTTAAACCTGACAGTGGAACTTGAAAATCACAACTTTTTTTTTTTTCTTGCACGGCTGAAATCACTTAATTTCTCTACACTTAAATATTTTCTCTGGAAAATGGGAGAAATATTATTGACCTTAGTCACTGTTAATTAATAAAAATGATGGCCATGCTCTTAATAGATGCAAAGTGCTACACAAATGTAAATGCTAAATGAGGCAATAAGTCTTATGGGATATTTTCTGCTCTGTTAAAATGCTTGGATTTTAGAATAACCTTGTTATTTAGAAATAAAAATTAACATAATACTATCAATTTTAAGTACCCAATGTGAACCAATCACCTCACAATGGTATTACCATATGAGATAGATCATGATAACCTTTTACAAATGAAAAAGCAGAGGCTTAGGAATGTACTTCTCCAAAGACACTATATAAGTGACTAAAATTTCTTCCTGTATCTATATAATTTGAAAGCCTTGGGGCTCCTGGGTGGCTCAGGCAGTTAAGTGGCTGAGTCCTTTTTTTTTTTTTTTAAAGATTTTATTTATTTATTTGACAGAGAGAGACAGCAGGAGAGGAAACACAAGCAGGGGGAGTGGGAGAGGGAGAAGGAGGCTTCCCACTGAACAGGGAGCCCGATGTGGGGCGATTCCAGTATTCCGGTATCATGACCTGAGCCGAAGGTAGTTGCTTAAGGACTGAGCGCCCCAGGCGCCCCAGGTGGCCAACTCTTGACTTCAGCTCAGGTCATGATCTCAGGGTCATGAGATGGAGTCCCATATCAGACTCTGTGCTCAGCATGGAGTCTGCTTGGGATTCTCTTTCTCCCTCTCCCTCTGCCCCTCCCCCGGTTCATGTGCTCTCTCTCTCTCTCTAAAATAAAATAAATAAAATCATAAAAAAAAGAAAGACTCTGTTTTTTTTTTTCCTGTTATAGGATGAATAAAGATAGTGAAAGCATGTATATTCATATATGGATATAAAGATAATGAAACATATGTCTTCACAGCAACATCCAGACTAGTGTTTGACCAAACAACCAAGAACCAAAGCCCAAATTGACACATAAAATTAATCATCTCGTACTTCTGCCATACATGAGAAAATAGAGATAGAGATTAAGTGATTTTCACAATGTTATGCAGCTACTAAATGACAAAGCCAAGATTTAAAACCTGGCAGGTAGTTTCAAAGTCTGAATTTTTAACTACTCTCCCAGTTGACCCAGTCCTCCTGCCTTCTGTTGCCTTCCAACTCATTGGAAGGTGAGAGGGATGAAAATGACATTTGGGATTTTCACGTGATCCCTTGGGGAGGTGATGACACATTTCCGTTATCTAGTTGTATCAGAGATGTTAATTATGAATGTTTAAGAAAAGTTGTCCATTACTGAAGGTTATGAAAAGACACATTCAATAATCACTTGTTGTAAATGCATGGATATGTAAAGGAATCAGAGTAGTTAGCCAAGTTGCATACCTTCCAATTCTGAAGGGCCTATGTCATGAATTTGTGAGCGCCTCCTTCATACCCAGCAATCGCACAAGAGGAAGGGCACATCAAATCCACAGTCACAGTAAGCACAATCCTTCCTTGTTGATTAATTTCCCTTACTACAGTCCCTATCTATTGTGGCTTTGCATATTTGCCAGAATTTTTTTTTTTTTTACTTAGAGACCAAAAGATATAACAATCAAGTAACAAGAAGGATATTTTCAAGAGGCCAAAAAATGAAGAGAAATCTTGTTATATGCTTTATAACATTAAATTAAATGGCAGTACATGGTAATTACTTGGAATGGGACTGAAAAAAATGTTTGTCATTATTATTAGCATATAATTGATTAATGTTATCTCTCATTTTTAAAATTCATATAAATAATCAAAATATGTTGACTTTTGAATTTTAGTTGTTGTTTTATTGTTTTCTAGTTTGGATGTTAACAAAAAGATAACTAAAAACTAAGGACTGGTTACCAACAGTCTCAATTGAAGCTGAAACAATATTTTACACTTCTATAAAATATTATTTTACATTTTATTTTCAAGATGTAGATGGAAACTGAATATGAAATTCTTTTCTAAAGCTAGTTTGAAAACTGAAGTTGGAGGTTTTAGAAGAGCAACACTGAGAACTTTATGTGATACCACTGGATGTTAGATTTTATTCAAAGGCCATAACATGAACCCTAACCATCAGGAAGACACTTTTATTTACAAATTATTTGCAAATCTTGTTTCTGGATCCCAACTTAATGAAATTCAAATCTCATAGACCTGATCTATTTTACCTCTCTGACTCCAGAATTACCAGGGGAAAATTTACCTCCATTTTATTCAGAAATTGCATTTAACTCAGTCCCTACTAAAGCTACTTGCCAACATCCTATCTCTTAATTTTCAATGCTCTATCATCATTCTGTGAAGATATAAGACATACACAACTTTTACAAAGACAATCTTTTCTCTTTTAAGATATGTTGACTGCTTTATATTTATGTACATTTCTCATGATCACAGTGACTTGACTTTGTTCACAAATCTCTGGAACTTCTCATATTTAACTGTAGACCTATAGAAGAATACATCAACTTCTCCTGTTATGAACATTGTGGAATGCAGGAAAAGGTGAGTTCTGGAACAGAGGAAGAAAGTAGGAGCAGAAGGAAATGATGAGCTATCAGAGCTTGAAATCACCCATCCAAGGGTTGGCCAACCTCAGTGGATCTCAGTATGAATCAACTACGAACTTGCTTTGAATCCAGTGTTCTAGACTTCATCCCTAATAATTCAGATTCATTTGTTCTGATGAGGGCCCTGAATTTTGAATTTTCAAATAGCTCCAACGGTGAGTCATGAACTAGCTTAGACAAAAACTGACTTAGTAGTAGAGACACTTGGTTTCCAAACTCTTCCCTTAGCTCAGGGGGCTTTTGTTTCATATTTTAAACAAGAAATAAAAACTACAAATATTCATTGTAGATCTCCTTCAACACCTCTATTCATTTCATGTATTTCTATTTATAACTGCTTAAGAGATTATTTATTAGGTTCTTTGACATTAAGTATTCCATATTTTCCCATTTACATTTTTATTCTTGTCCTACCAGAGTTGATTTGACCAAACATGTCTCCTAAACAGCATACCATTTCCATGCTATCTGCATTACTGTTACATAGAGAATTCTGACATCTTTCCTACCTTCTTATAAGTGTGACCTTATTTGGGGCCTATCTTGGCCCTGAAAGCCCACTGTGACTTCACATTTCTAGGTCACTGATATTTAGTACAAAACAGAGACCATCAGTTGAAAACAGATGAAGACTAATGGGGGCTAATTTCAAGGTCCGGCTGTATATGTCATCTTGTTTGCTGGTTGATGATCCTTTTTCTCACAAATCTGTAAGGACAATGTGCATCATGTATGACTACATAAGATAGAGAATTGGAAATTTCCATCTCCCAAGGCTGCACATTTGCCCCTTCACCTGAGACAATGGGGCTTTTAGTGTCTTGGCATCCATTCATTCAACCCAGATGACATTTCTTTTGTCATCTGTATTAATGGATGTACAATAACCTTATGGAAGTGTGAAGGGACACCTCAAAAGTCACTCCAGCTTTGCTGCTATTTCTAGTACTTTCAGAAGATGACATGACTGATGAATCAGACCTAATGGAGCCATAGGCACTGTCAGTTACAAATATGTGGTGCATACACGGCTGCTCGTTCATATATCAGGAACACAGTACATTGTTTTCCCCTCAGACAGTAACTTAACATTAACTTCAAAAATTTTTCCTAATGAAAAAAAATAAGATTGATATTATCACAAAATTACAATCCAAAATTACTACTAATGTTTATGTTTCAGAAAACCTAGAAGATTTATTAATAACCCTCAATGACTGTCTGGGACATTAATAACTGTGTGTATAAAAATTTCTGAGGGATCTCTGGGACCTTCAAGGGCAACCTAGATATTTGATTTACATGGATAGATAAGGAAGGAGGCTTTAAGAGTAGAAAATACAAAAAGATTTGATAATCATGCAGAGTTGTACTCAAATGCTAGCTAGGACATCACATCTCAATTTGAGATATAACTCTATAAAAAATAACACCTCTCTTATAAGGTAATTTTAAGAATTGCTTTAATGTGATAGGTAATATAAAATAATTATACCACAACTGGCACATATATATTGTTAGGAAAACTTGAAGTGCCCAATAAAAAAAAACAAAATACATAGGGAACAATTTAGGCAAAATGCAAGTTATAAAGAATTCTATAAATAATCAAAAATAGAATTAGGAAATATAATATTGTTCTTAGAACTTAAAAATAGACATATTAATTCAATACTGGCAGTTCTTTAGCAAAATTAGATTAGAACTCATCCTTTTATAAATTGATGGTATCATTTTGGAAATAGTATGAACTGGGATTATGTTTTTGTCATGATAATCTCAACCAACAAGAAATGCTATGTACGGGCGCCTGGGTGGCTCAGTTGGTTAAGCGAGTGCCTTCGGCTCAGGTCATGATCCTGGAGTCTCGGAATCGAGTCCCACATCGGGCTCCCTGCTCAGCAGGGAGTCTGCTTCTCCCTCTGACCCTCTTCCCTCTCGTGCTTTCTATCTCTCATTCTCTCTCTCTCTCAAATAAATAAATAAAATCTTTAAAAAAAAATGCTATGTAGAAACATACTACTACATATATGAATTATTTATTTAAATAAAATAACATTGCAAATAGAATGAATATCTCATTTTAGGCATATATGTAGATAAATGATAGTATATCATTTTAGGCATATAGGTAGATAAATGATAGTATATGGTAGAAAGGAAAAGCAGAAAACCAAAACATTGCAATGCTTATAATTATTTAAATATCAGTAAGGGGGCATCTGTATGGAAAAAAGAATTAAAAAAGAAAAGGTTGTTTTGTTGGATGCTTTATTTTACTTTTCAATTTTTGTTTTTTAATGATCACATCATGGAGAAACAGGAACCTTTGGGTTTAATTTGTCATTGTTTTCCACATGACCTTGACATGTCACTTAACTTCACTGAATTTGAGTTTGCATATTTATAAACTGCAGATAATTAAAATCTTTTAAGATTTTATTTATTTATTAGAGAGAGAGAGAGAAAGAGAGCATGAACAAAAGGGGCAGAGGTAGAGGGAGAAGCAGGTTCCCCAGTAAGCAGGGAGCCCTATTCGGTGGAGCTTGATCCCAGGACCCTGGGATCATGACTTGAGCTGAAGGCAGATGCCTAACCGACTGAGCCACCCAGGTGCTCCACAGATAATTAAATTTGTATTAAGTATGAATTGGAATCATATGAGTAAATGTCCTGCTCCCCCCCGCCACTTCATGGTGGGTAATCAATCATTAGTTTACATGCCCTGCTCTTGCCACTCAGTCTGCTCACATATCTAAAAGAATGGGAAAGGAAGGGAAGGGACTGTTTGCTCTATGAGGTGTCTCTCCATCTACAGTTAAATGTTTCATTACAGCATATATTCTAATATTTAGAATATGAGGTCCTTAAAAATAGGATGTCCCTATTTCTATAAGATATATATGTGTTAAAAAATCATCTCCACACTGTATTCTCAGAGAATTATGAGATTTTCTTCATCAAAGTGCTGAAAATAAAATTAAACAAAAAGCCAACCCTGATACAAAGAATAGAGAGATTTAAATAATCATTCATCATAAAAACCATCATTTCGGAATAACATTAGGAAAATTAAATCACAAAGCAGCAAAAAAACATACAGCCTTATTTAATTAAAAAATATTAACTAAATCAAAAAACTAAAATTTTTATTCATTTAAACAACTTTTATAAGTCAAGCACCATACTAACGACAAGATCCAAGATGTTCCTCAGTTTAAATATAATGTTGTATTTTTGCAGCTTCTCAGGAAATTTCCAGTGGAAATAGACTTCCGGTTTCTGAAAGTTTTCAGTTTTTCCCATTCCTTCAAAGATGTGCCCTCTCATGCAAGCACCAGTCAGAAAATGACCAGTTTAACGAATGAAGGCAAAATCTCTGCTAGGAGCATGGCCACAGTGTTGGCTGATGACTTTTTGAAGAATGCATATGGGAGATCACCCATTCCTATGAAAAACTGAATACATTTCTCATTATCTATCATTTTGGATAAGGGAATGCTGGTGTCACAGTTATTGTGGTTCATGTTGTAAAGGGCCATCCATTCAAAGTTCATTTGGGTTGTTTTTCTTGCCACTTATTTCTGCCCTCAGTCTAGGAAGACTATATATTCCATCACTTAATGAATTGACCAGTGACATTAAGGTTCTCTGTGGCCTGTTTGCATTACATTTTATATGTAAATGTTATGTAAATAAAAGTGGGAAATGGTTAATACTTGGGACTTTTAATCCAGATTGTACTCTGAGTTCTTTGAAAGAGTCTCCATATGATTCTCTCTGCTTTTGCATCGAAATCATAACTTAACTGAAGACTGCTTTAATGTTACATGCCCCATTTCTTTTTTCCACAACAACCATCTTAGTATCCCCACGTATTAATATTTCCTAGGGCTGCCATAACAAAATACCACAAACTTGGTGGCTTAAAACCACAGAAATGTAATCCCTCAGAACTCTGGCACCTAGAAGTGAGAAATCAAGGTGTCAGCAAGGTTGATTCTTCTGAAGGTTCTGAGGGAGAAGCTGTTGCATGCCTCTCTCTGTGGCACAGTGACAGCTAACAATCCTTGGTGTTCCTTGGCTTGTAGATGTATCACTCCAATCTTTGCCTTGGTCTTCACATAGCTTTTCCCCCGTGTCCCCCTCTCATCTTCCTCCTATGTGTGTCTGTGACTTTACATGGCACTCTCTTCACTTATAAGGACACCAGGTATATTGGGTTAGGGGCCCCCTTAGTCCAGTCATCTTAACTTTACTAATTTCATCTGAAATGAACTCATTTCCAAATAAGGTCACATTCCGAGATACTGGAGGTACTTTAATATATACTTTACTATATGGGGACAGGGGCACAATTCAACCAGTTGGGAGAAGAAACCTCCCTCAATGCCTCCTCTGAAGAGTGAGCTAGCTGAGCCTCTTGCCATTCCAACCTTAAGCCATACAGTTTTACCTACCATCTGACTGTTATTCTAAAGACAAGAAAATTGCACTATTAGTGTTGCTTTGTGGCATTTGTTACATAAAGATTATTTAAGACAATTGGGTTAACAGTTATTCTAATAGACCTAGGCTACAACTGTATTGCCTCATATATTGATTTTATTCCTCATGTGGCCAAAGACATTGCATACTAAGTGAGAGAGAGACTCCTAACATTGTACAAGACCATCCATCATTCATCAGACTGGTGTCTTCTCACACAAGGAAGGGAGCCTGTGATGTTCTAATCCCTGACTAATGGTCCTATTTTAAAAAAATCACCTGTAGCCATCCATTAACCAATATTTTGAGAGAAACAAGCCAGAGGAGACAGCTCTATCAATACTAAAGGGACTGCTTTTAAAAGTGACCTTGCTTATTGAATACTCAGCACTGTGAAAGAGTAGTATTTTATACATACACACTCGCTCAGATACACATCCTCTGGAAAATGCTGTGCAGAGAAGAAAGCTCTAGAGAATGATAACATGACTGTTAGCAGAAATGAAACTTGTTAAAATGTGACCTAGACCAACCTGCCATCAAATCAGTGGAGCAAAATCCTCTGTGAGCCAACAGAAAGCATCACCTAGCACTGCACCACACATCACCTGGTTACATGCCTCTCTGTGTATTCTTTATCATTTATGCTCAGAATCCTATGCATTTACAATCCTCTGGTGAGAAACTTTCATTCTGACTAAGAACTTAAAAATCTAGGATATGAAAATAATACATATTGTATTTCCTCCACAAAAATGTGATCCACATTTAAAAGATAAGTAAGAGTAGGAAGAATTTCATATTGTTTAAAAATCAATCATTTGACCACTTTATTCTTTTAATTTACTAATATTTAACTAAGTGGAAGTATGTTGTATTGGTGTTTGATAAAGTAATTTCGTAAATCCTACATCCATTTATTGTCTGTACTCAGTTTTATTCTGCCTATGTACAACTTGGTTGAACTATTTATAAGCAGGTGGATGCGGGATAATTCCTTTTCCTATCCACAGCAACTCTAAATATGAGTTATGAATGAATGCAATGAAATGCAGGTAGCATACATATTAGTTCATATAATCCATGCAAATTTACAGGTACCAGCCTTGCCATCAAATCAACTTAACCATTTTCAAACAAGGGTATATGAGATATATCCACATAACCCAGTGTAGTTCTATCTGCTTTACATCTATATAAAGTTGTATTTATATAGATAAATACATGATATAGATAACTATATTATAGATATATATATTTATATCTATCGATATTATGTCTATCTATCTATTGAGTTAGAAGCTACTACCCATATATAAGCAGGAGGGCCATTTAGCTGCTAGGATTTTCTCATTTCCAACACAGCAGCTCCAAACTATCTCTTATTTGTTTCAATTTCAAAGAAGATTGTGTTTGGAAATAGAAAAATCAAACCTCAAAGGAATTTTAAAACTACTACTATAGACAAGTGTTCCACAAGAATTTTGTTCTCAGGAACTATTTACATCCTTTAAAATTATTGAAGACTCCCAAGAGCTTTTATACATATGTGTTATATTTACTGATTTTACCAGACTAGAATTAAAACTGATTTAAAATTAAAATTTTTAAATGATTTAAAATTTAAAAATATATATTTGCTGACTCTTTATAAATAATAATAATAAACCTGTTAGATGCTAATGTAAATAATATATACACATTTTATGATATATAACTATATTTTCCAAAGCAAAAACAGTAAGAAGAGTGACACTATTCTACATTTTCATATATCTTCCTAATTTCTGGCTTCATAGAAGAAAGTTGGATTCTTATATCTGCATCTGCATTCAATATGGAGTGATATGTTTGGGTTGAAGCATCTAAAGGAAATGAAGCCTCATATACAAAAGATTTTGAAAACAGATGAGTATTTTAATAGCAACTTAGATAATTGCAGATGTTCTTTTTTTAAGATTTTATTAATTTATTTATTTTTGAGAGAGAGAGAGCACATGAGTGGGAGGAGGAGCAAAAGGGAGAGAGAGAGAACCTCAAGCAGACTTCACACTGAGCACGAGCTGTTGCAGGGCTCAACCCCACAACCCCAAATCATGACTTGAGCCAAAACCAAGAGTTGGACCCAGCCAACAGAGCCAGCCAGGCGCCCCATGTTCTTCTTTGATATTCCACCAAAACTATCCAACAATATTTTTAAAGACACTGTATAAAAATGTAAACTGAGGCAGGTTAAAAATGTTTAGTTTATTTGAGCAAAATTTGATTCAAATCCTGCAGCATCTAATCTAACGATAGAAAGGAGCTTTGTGGAGCTGTACATAATGACAAACTTTCATAGGCAGAAAGGAGCAGTAAAGAGAAAGCTATACTAGGTAAAAAAAAAAAGGGGGGGTTGGTTATTGCAAAGTTACTTCTCTTTTGGGGAAGCTGGGGTCTATCAGGCAGATTACCTAACCAGTGCTAATCAGGTGATTCCTGATTGGTTTAAGATTCCATATCTGGGAGAGCTGAAAGTAATTAAATCTTGGCTTGGTGACATAGACTTAACATAATTGAAACCATTTTGGGGCCTGTTATCTTGTTTTTAAAACTTGACATGTGGAATCTGAAATCACACACACACACACACACACACACACACACACACACCATATCATGTGACATTAAAATCCATTATTTGGAACTTAAAATGGGTATTTTACCCATACATGAATTTGTAACATCATTCATTTTTCACTGACTTATATAGATTTTTCCAAAAAAAAATGACACGTTTTATTATTCAATGTAAAAATCATTCATATCACCATTGAACTCACCAGAAAATCTTTAAGTCTGGGAAGCTGTCAAGCTCAGATAGGCAAATATGTTTTCCAAAATTTGAATTCTTGCTTCAAATCTTGAATTTTATCACTGGCAACTGTGAAATATTAAGAAATATATATATTGTCTCTGCCCCTGGTTCCTGACACACAGCTCCTAAAACACTTGTAAATAGAATTGCTAGGAGAAGCTTTTGTTATAATATTTAGTTTTTGACTCTGGCTCCCTGTACAAAGCTCCTAAAACCCTTGTAATTACCTATGTAATTAGAGCACTAAGAGCATTTTTTGTTCTAATACTTGGCCATTGACATTGATGCGTGACACAGAGCTCCTAAATCCCTTGGAGTTTCCTGGGTGATAAGAGTGCCTTTTGTTCTAATGAAGCAACTCTGAGTGGGCTCCTGGATTGGAGCTGGTCAGCAGAAAGACCAAGCCATCATTAGAAGCTTGGCATTTTCAGTCCTAACCCCATTCTCCAGAGAAAGAAGAGGGGCTAGAAATGGAGTTCACAATTGGTCATGCCTACGTGATGAAACCTCCCTAAAATCTCAATAGTGTAGGGTTGGGGGAGCTTTCACGTTGGTGAACACACCCATGTACCATGAAGGTGGCACAAACCAACTCCACAGGGACCCTCCCAGACCTTGCCCTGTGTACCTCTGCATCTGAATGTTATTTGTATTATCATGCATTTTATTTGTATTATCATGCCCTTTATTGGTAGATATTTCCCTGAGTTCTGTGTTTCCCTGAGTTCTGTGAGCTGTTCTAGCAAATAATAGAACCCAAGGTGGGGGAGGTCATGGGAACCTCTGATTTGTAGCCAAGTCAGACAACCATTGTGGGTAATCAGGGGACTGACTACTTGTGATTGACATCTGAAGTGGGGGGGCAAGTCTCATGAGACTAAGCCCCTACCATGTGGGATCTGATGGTATCCCCAGGTAGGTACTGTCAGAATTGGGTTAAATTGAAGGACACCCAGCTAGTGTCACAGATAATTGCTTGGTATGAGAGAATCCCACACAGGCCAGGCATCCAGAAATGTTGTGCATGTAGTGGTCATATTGTCAGTATAAAGGAGACACAGAGGAAGATGTGAGCTTTTCCTACTCAGGAACAAGTACTGTTAGTTCTTTTCCCAGAAGCCACAGACTCACTGTGTTGTTCATTTATGAGGTAATGTCTGCCAAGTACCCAAAGCTGAATAGCCATATTGTGCTTATCCAGTTGATAATGGTACCAAATATACCAAATACCAAAAATGGTGTTCTATGAGAAAAGTGACTGGTACAGCCTGCAGTACAATCACATAGCAATTTTCATTGAATAAGCAATGCACTTTGGTCAGAACAGAAATGTTTTTATCTATACTTACCATTTCCTCACACAGAGTGCCTTAGGGGTTGAGGTTTTATAAAATAACTTCTATTGCTTTTCATAAAGAAAATTCTGAAGGGTAACTGGTCAGCATGTAGGTGTGTATGTATGTGGATGTGCTTCTTCCATGGCAGTGAACAGAGTGACGACTAGCACAATTTGGTGCCATTGCTTTAATGTGTGCTAAGGAAACAGGAGTCTTACCCACTAATTGCTTATGTGTCGTCAGGGCAAATGTCAACACAGTGATGAAGGCAAATTACATCTTACTGCTATGATGAAAATAGTTTTGATGTCATCTTGCATACCCTTTGAAGGGGCCTCAGGGGTCCCTAGAGGTCAACAGGCCATATTTGGAGAATCACTGCATAGACCAGTCGACTGGTCATTTTATAACCTGAACTGTATCGACTTAGAGAAGATACAAATGAAATCCACACCACCTACTTGTATTTATACATTTAAATATTAAACTATATTTCATATTAAATCAAAATTATTCTTTGTAAAGTATATCTCTGGCTTTTAAATAGTTTACCTTTCTCCTGCTCTTTCAGATAACTTTGGATTATTTCCCTCACTCAATGTTTTCCAAATTGTAATGTGAAAGGCACAAATTAATTTTTTTTCCTAGAAATTCCAAATGTAGAACGTTTAGAAAGTCTTTATTTGACAAGATTCAGGTGTATACATTCTTCTTTGCCCATTATAATGGTCAGTGTGTCCTGGCAACAATTTAAGCTTCAGCTTTTCATTGTTGGCCTTGTTAGCTAAAGAAATTCTCCTTATGAGTTTAACCCACAGAAGATCAGGCATAAATTTTTCTTGAGAGTTGAATATCTATTTAAAAAAAAATAATTTTAATTAAAAAAAAAACTATGGTCATTTTATAACCTGAACTGTCAGAAGACTTCCTTCCTTCCAAAAATTATTAAACTGAAATTTTACTTAGTGATAAAACTTAACCCTTAATGGATATTATTCTTGAAGCAATTACAAAACAATCAATATCTCTTCAATAGTGAATAAATTTGAAGTTAATTTCAGAAAACTATACTGAGATGATGATGTTAGATTATATTCACCAATTTTTTTATTTTTAAAATCTCAAACATATATATATACACATATATGCATATATATGCATGTATTATATGTATATATATATACATGTGTACATACACATATATATGTGTGTGTGTATGTGTGCATGTATCTGTATGTATGTGTGTGTATAATTATTGGGCATTAACCATTCTATTTCTATTCATCATTGGAGACTGTTTTTAATTTTGCATAACTCTTTTCTGGAACCAATTCTTTATTTATTTAGTCTTAGTTGTAGTAAAATGCAATATAACTGTAAATTAGATCAGTATCTTTTGGTTACTACAATCCTAATATTTGCAGATCCACTACATAAAATTTGATAGTGAATTTCTGCAAATTATAATAGAAAGTCCATCGTTTACTCATTCAGTTATTTGTGTCAGGCACTGTTCTTGACATTTAGAATAGCGGAGTATGAAGACAGATATGGCTCCTTCTTTACCTATCTTCCATTCTATCAGGGGAGGAGGCAGAAGATAATAACTATGGAAGCAAATAAATGAATAAGATAATTTCAGAAATGATAAGTATCCTGAAGAAAATAAAACTGAAGCTTGGGGGTCTGATTATAAATGGTTAGAGAAGACATCTTCAATGATACATTCAAACTGGAACTTGAATGATGAGAAGTTGCTTTATAGAGACCAAGAAGGGAGAGCTTGAGACAGACTTTGTGATGTCTCGTAAGATCAGAATAAAGCGGTGGCCATTACATATGGCAACACTGAAGGCTGTTTTTACCTTGATATAAGATGGAAGTAAAATGGAGGGGCCCAAATGCCACTGAATGGGGGTTTAGAGGAGAATTCAGTTTTAAAGCTTGAGAAAATATACAGAACTCTTTCAAAAGTTTGCATAGGAACTGGAGTTGAGAAATACTGGGTTAACTGGAGAAGAATGTGGCGTCAGTCGAAAACTATAGGCATTCCTTGGAGATATTGTGGATTCAGTTCCAGACCACCACAATAAAGCGAGTCAAATGAATTTTTTGGTTCACTAGTGCATATGAAAGTTATGTTTACACTATACTGTAGTCTGTGAAGTGTGCAATAGCATTATGTCTAAAAAAACAATGTACACACATTAATTTTCTTTTTTTTATTTTTAAGATTTTATTTATTCATTTGAGTGAGAGAGCACAAGCAGAGAGAGCTGCAGAGGGAGAGGGAGTAGCAGGTTCCCTGCTGGGGTTCCATCTGAGGCTCGATCCCAGGGGCTGAGATCATGATCTGAGCCCACAGCAGTTGCTTAAAGGACTGAACCACCCAAGTGTCCAATTCATTAATTTTAAAAAATAGTTTATTGCTGGGGCACCTGGATGGCTCAGTCAGTTAAGCATCTGATTCTTGATTTCCACTGAGATCATGATCTCATGTTGTGAGATTGAGCCTCGAGTAGAGCTCTGCACTGGGTGTGGAGTCTGCCTAAGACTGTCTCTCTCCCTCTGCCCCTTGCCCCTGCACTCTAAATAAATAAGTAAATAAGTAAATAAATAAATAAATAAATAAATAAATAAAATTTATTTTAGAAAACAGTTTATTGCTAAAAAATGCTAACCATTCTCAGTAAGTTATCTTTTTGCTAGTGGAGGGTCTTGCCTCAATGTTGCTGGCTGCTGTCTGATCAGGGTGGTTGCTAAAATGTGGGGTAGCTGTGCGATTTCTTAAAATAAAACAACAATGGAGTTTGTCACATTGATTGATTCTTCTCTTCATGAATGATTTCTCTGTTGCATGCGATGCTGTTTGGCAACATTTTACCCAGGGTAGAACTTCTTTCAAAATTGGAGTCAATCCTCTCAAACCCTGCCCCTGCTCCATCACATAAGTTTATGTAATATTCTAAATCTTCTGTTGTCATTTCAACAATTTTCACAGCATCTTCACCAGAAGTAGTTTCCATCTCAAAAAACCACTTTCCTTGCTCATCTATTAGAAGGGACTCCTCATTCCTTCAAGTTTTATCATGAGATTGTAGCCATTCCATCCCATCTTCAGGCTCCACATCTCATTCTAGTTCTCTTGCTGTTTCCACCACATCTGCAGTTACTTCCTCCACTGAAGTCTTGAACCCTTCAAAGTCAGCCATGGGGGTTGAAATCACCTTCTTCTACACTCCTGTTAATGTTGGTATTTTGACCTCTAGCCATGAATCACAAATATCCTCAATGCAGCCAGAAAAAGTTTAGAATATAGTGAGAATTACCAAATGTGACACAGACACAAAGTGAGCAAATGCTGTTGGAAAAATTGGTGCTGATAAACCTGCCCAGTGTATTTTGCCATAAAATTTCAATATATAAAAACAACACAATATCTGTGAAGCACAATAAAGCAAAGCACAATAAAACAAGATATGCTTTAATTTCAGATAACTATTCTAGAGCATGTTTTATGCTTACAGGAATTGCAGCAGCCTGAAAAGTGGTCCCCCAAATATGTACACATGTGATGGTTAATTTTATACATCAACCTGACTGAGCCACGGGTTGTCAAGATATTTAGTTAAGTGTTATTCTGGGTGTGTCTGTGAGGCATTTCTGGATAAGATTAATATTTGAATCAGTAGACCTGAATAAAATGAATTGCACTCCCCAGTGTGGAACAGCCTCACCCAATCTGCTGAGGGCCTGAATAGAACACAGTGTTGAATATGGGAGAATTCCTTTTCTCTGCTTATCCATGAGCTGGGACATGGGTAATCTTCTGCCTTTAAATTTGGACTCAGACTGGATCTGGCACCATCTACTGCCCTAGTTCCCCAGCCTTCAGAGAGCAGCTGGAACTATACCATTGGATATCCTCAGTCTCCAGTTGGCGAACTGCAGAATTTGGCGCTTCTCAGACTCCATAATCATGTGAGCCAATTCCTTTTGTGCATATACATATATAGATAGTATGCACGTGCGTGCGCGCACACACACACACACACACACCATATACATCCAATTAATTCTGTTTCTCTGGAGAACCCTTACTAATACAACACCCTAATCCTCTATAAATATGTTATTTAAATGGCATAGGGATTTTGTAGGTGTGATTAAATTAAGAATCTTGGGATATTAGTCGGGATTATCTCAGCAGCCCCCCCCTATGTACTTGCAAGGGCCCTTATAAGAGGGAAGTAGGACTGTCAGAGTTATACCCTGAATGCATGTGGCCTCCCTCCAAATTAATATATTAAATTCTAAAGCCCATTGTGGTGGTATTAGGAGGTGGGGGTCTTTAAAGGTGATTAGGTCATAAAGGTGGAACCCTCATAAGTGGGATTGGTGCCCTTATAAATGAGTCCCTGGATGGCTCAGTTACCTCTTCCATCATGTGAGGTTACAGCAAGAAGACAGCTTCTATGAACTAGAAGCAGGTTCTCATCAAATATAAAATCTGCCAGCACATTTATATTGGACTTTCCAGATTCCAAAACAATAAGAAATAAATTTCTGTTGTTTAAAAGCCACCACCTAGAGGTAACCTGGATGGCTCAGTCGGTTAAGCGTCCAACTCTTGATTTTGGCTCAGGTCATGATCCCAGGGTCCTGAGATTGAGCCCTGCTTTGGTCTCTGCCCTGATCATGGAGCCTGATTAAGATTCTCACTCTTCCTCTCCCTCTGCACCCCCCCGACTCATGCACTCTCTCTCTCTCTATCTAAATATATAAATATATATATATGCACATATATATGCAGCTACTTTAAATATATATACATATATTTATATATTAATAAAATATATGTCCCCAGTAAATATCCAATATAATTATATATGTATGTATACACACACACACACACACACACACACACACACACACACACACATATATATATATATAAAAGCCACCACCTAGTCTATGATATTTTTGTTATAGCAGCCTGAACCAACTATAACAAAAATTGCCACTGAGAAGTGGAGTCTTGCTGTAACAAACACCTTAAAATGTGGAAGTAGTTTTGGAACTGGGTAATGGGCAGTGCTGGAAGAGTTTGGGGCACAAGCCTACCTTGCTATGAAAGGAAAGTTGAGGATGCAGAAGGAGTAGGGGAGAGCTGTGAAGGCTTCGCTCTTTTGGAGCATAAATAAGTAATCCTGAACAGAATGCTGGTAGAAGTATGGACAGTGAAGGCCATAGATGACATTTCAGATGGAAATGGGAAATACATTATTGGAAGCTGGAGAAAAGGTCATCTTTGTTATAAAGTGGCCAAGAACTTGGCTGAGTTGTGTTTATGTCCATGTGTTCTGCAGAAAGTAGAACATGTGAGTGATGATATTGGATATTAAGCTGAAGCTATTTCTAGGCAAAGTGTTTTAGATACAGCTTGGCTCCTCCTGACTATTTATACTAAAATATAAAAAGAGAGAAATGGCTTAAAGATGGAATTGTTAATCAAAATGGAAACAGGACTTAGATTTAGAACATTCTCAAGCCTTTTCATACTGTGAAGGATGAGAAAACCTTGTTGGGGAAAGAACACAGAGGGTTCATCCAAGAGACCATTTGATGAGAAAATTAGTATGGATAAGCATTCTCAACAGAATCTAAGAGCAATTCTCTAAGACAATGGAAGAGTGACCCTGAAGACAGTGCAGAGATCTTCAGAGCTGCCCTTCTTGTCAGGCCCAGAAGACAAGGGTCTTGGGGTAGAGTGGTTTCAGAGGGGCCACCCAAGTCTGGGAGACCAGGAGCACACTGCCTGACACCATCACACATCATGGACCTCTACCTGCACAGAGGGGCAACACCCCTAAGCTGTCCTAGGTATGACTCCAGTAGGTTCCCATGCAGCACTGGCTACAGTGGTCACCCCCTCCAAATGGAACAAGCAGCAAATTTTGGGGGCATCTGCAGCACTGTGTCCAATGGCACACACAATGCAAGGACGGGAGCAGCTGTGCAGGTGTATGGCTGCCTTCACCTAGATTTTAAAGAATGGATTCACCACAGAGCCATGGGGCCAGAGTTACCTGCCTGACCCCAGTTGGGGAGAGCAATGGAGGCAGAACTGTTTCCTGGGAGAGCTGGAGGCATGTAATTCCAACTCAGAAGCGGACTGTAGTCCCCATGCATCCAGAGGACAGAGTATCAGGTCTAAAAGGATTATTCTCAAAACTTAAGGTTTAATAAGATTTGCTCTATTAGGCTTTGGACTTACCTGGGACTTGTCCCTCCTTTCGTCTTTCCAATTTCTCCCTCTTGGAATGGGAATGTCTATCCTCAGCCTGCCCCATCATTATATTTGAGAAGCACATAGCAGTTTGGTTTCACAGTTCACAGCAGGAGGAATTTGTATCTGGATGGGTCATACCTGGAGTCTCACCCATACCTGATTAAGATGTATTTAGATGAGATTTTGGATTTCTATATTATAGTCAAGGCTGTAAAAAGTTAAGACTTTTGGAGCTATTGGGATGGAAGGAATGGATTTTTGTATTCAAGAAAGATTTGAATTGGGGGAGGGCGGGACAGGGACAAATTATGTGTTTAAGTTCTCCCCAGATTCACATATTGAACCCTAAGGCCAAATATGATGTTATTTGGAGGTAGAGTTTTGGGAGGTGATGAAATCATTAGTGTGGTGCTCTAATGAATAAAATTAGTGACTTTATAAAAGAGGGCCCAGAGAGATCCCACCCCTTCCATTGTGTAAAGACATAGGGAGAAGGTAGCCATTTATCAACCAGGAAACTGGCACCTTTTTCTTGGATTTTCCAACCTCCACGACTATAAGAAAAAAATTTCTGTTGTTTCCAAGCCATGCAATCTATAGCATTTTGTTATAGCAACCTGAGTAGACACAGTCAAAGTCCTAGAAGAAAACGTGACAATGAAAACGGATCAGAGTCATGTGGCCATGAGCTAAGAATTGTGGGCAATCTCCAGAAGCAGAAAAAGGCAGAAAAACAGATTCTTCCCTATAACTTCCAGATTTTATTTTGGTTTTATTTGATTGTAGTCAAGTAAAATTGATGTTGGAGTTTTGATTTCCAGAACTGTTAGATAATAAATTTCTACTGTTTTAAGACAGAAATTTGTGCAGTAGCAATACGCAGCTAACACAAGCATCATGATTCAGTAAAGGGGGAGAAATTAATAATTCATAGCAGATTATAATCATATTAATGAAACCTCTGAAAAGACAAGTGTGTATGTGTATGAGATGCTAAGCAAATTAAAGAGATGGCCTTTGATAGAAATGAGGACATTTTATCCAATGTAAAGAGGAGAAAGCAGATTGATCTGTAGATAGATTTGAGGGTGTGAAGATGACAGAGTTCCAGTGGGAATGCATTATTTATTTTGTGACTTATAAATAAAGGGGCAAAAAGTTCAAAAGATAATTGATGGGAGAGGAATAGACATGAGATAATCCTTTTACAACATGGGAAAGATTACATTCTAGGGTCATTGCCTTAGACTGTTTGAGAGTAGGTTTGTGTTTCCCAAGGAAAATATAAATCATCACATTTAGTTTAAGATATCCCATTCAATTTCCTAATTGCCTTTAATGTGTCCAGTGTCATGTATATCATTTCCTTGAGTGCAGCCAACATTTATCCAACACCTGATATAAGTTATGTACTTTGCTCACTCTTGAAGTTACAAAGATTAATTATATGATTACCGCTCTCAAGGTTTCACAGTCTGATGGGTGAGATGCCAGGTCAGATGGTGACTTCAAAAGGGAGATATGAATCTTGTGTCTTAGGACACCCAAGAGGAAAACAAAACCCAAGCAGAGTTTACTAACCTGGTGGACAAGAGAAGTTTTATAGACCAAATTCACATCTTTGCAAGGTCTAGAAGGACAAGAATAATAAATAGGGGAATAAGAAAGCCTGGGATAAGAGGTTTCCATATAATTATTATTCTTACAATACGGTTCTAATGTTTGTAGTGGAGGATTTGAGGTCTATTAATCTTATAAATCATAATTACTATTTACTTTTTATAAGATATTATAACATCATATTTTTCTAGGCCCTGGATAACATTTTATGTTTTAGCCTTAAAGACATAATTTGCTTCCTGATTTCTCTAATTTACTAATTGAAGTGACAGTTTCCCCTAAACTTCTTTCCCTAAGAAAAATTGCAGCACTTTCTTTCATTTATTCACTTTACACTAACTTACTGAGTCTTCACTTTGTTCCACCAGGATAAAGAGAAAAATATGAGGAAGTTTAAGAGTTTGAGTTATAATCTATTGTGTTTATAATTTATCCTTTTGATTTGTAACATTTTTTAATCTATGAAAAGGAACCCTACTTCATAATCAAATTGCCTAGGGTCAAAAATTCAAAACTAAAAATATTCACAATAAAGTACACAGAGCTGCAGCAATTAAAATGGCATAGTAATAAAATATCACATTGAGATACCTTTCTTTAAAGTAAAAGGACCACACATTATACTACATCATTAATTTTACATGAAAAGATTCATACATCCTGTCTCTTTGTGATACGCCTGCAGTCAAACTTCTGCACATGAGAAAATAATAATTTGCGACTGAATAGATATAATTCATTCAATAGCAATTTCTTTTGTTGCTTTTGCTGAGGCATTTTTTAAACTGTGTTATTATTTTTTAATCGGAGAAAGAATACGCGTTTGCAACAATTCAAAGAATAGATATTTATAAATTGTCAGTTGTCTTAGCTTTCCCCCTCCTTCGATCTCCTTCTCCCTTGAGTTATGCTTAACAGGGTTAGCCATTTGGGTTTGTCCTTTCAAACTCCTTTTTAACCTTGGACAAAGATAGCTATACCTATATATGATACAGATACAGAAATAGCTAGATATAAACATACACATATGGTTCATTTTTCCTTGTTTCCTTTTTATATTTTATAAAGCCAGAATTATATACTACTGAGCCATGTGTTATAGACATAATTCTAGGTCAATATGTGAATAACAAACAAATTTATTTAGCTGCTTCATTTTCTTTCTAACCACAGATGTAGCATAATTTATTTAACAATTCCATATTATTTCACATTCAAGTTGTTTCCAGTTAGATAACTTGCTTCAGTGAATATCCTTGTATAAATACCCTAATCTGGCAGTGTTTTTATTTGTTCGTTGGTACATTCATTAGCAAAATCTACTTTTAACAGATACTGACGTAGTCTTATCCCAAAATTTTGTTCCAATATACACTTCTACCAACAATGTGTAAATGTGTTTTACCCTCATATATTTAAAAACAGCAAATGCTATCAATCTTAAAATAGTTGCTAAGTTTTTTTAAAAAGTCATTTTTTACTATTTTAATTATTATTGCTCTAAATACCAGTGATGTTGACCAGTTTCCTAATATGATTTTTGACTATATTTTGTGTGTGTGCTTCTAATTTGTAAAATATGCTTCTTTTTATTGAAACCTATATTTTAATGAATTTTCAAATTTCTCTTTGCGTTTCTGAATTTAATCTCTGGTTTATTATGTTTATATTTAATTTTGCTTAGTATAGAAATAATTTAACTTTTACAATAATATGTGACCATTTTTACCTTGATTTTCCTAATTTCTTATAACTCAAGACTATATCAGTATTTTTCTTAATTTTCTATATATATGTTATTTTTTCTAACACTATGAAAAAATCTGTATGCCTTAAAGTAAAAATTAATGATAAAATGATCACTTTTATAAGAAAGATCTACATTCAATAACTCTTAATATTTTACTATATTTTCTCTATCTATCTATCTATCCATCCAAACATCTATCTGTGTTTACTGAACTATTTAAAAGTAAGTTACAGAAATCGTGACCTTTTACCCAGAATGCATGCATTTTATAAAAATAAGGGAATTTTTAGTAGTTCATTCAGTAATTTCACACTGAAAATCAACAGTTATCTCCTGGAGCACCTGAGTGGCTCAGTCAGTTAAGCGTCTGACTCTTGATTTCAGCTCAGGTCATGATCTCAAGGACGTGGGATGGAGCTCTTCATCGGGCTCCATGCTCAGGAGCATCCGCTTGTACCGAATCCTCTGCTCCTCTGCGAGCTCTCATTCTCTTTCTCAAATAAATAAATAAATAAAACCCTAAAAATAAAGAAAATCAACAATTATTTCCTGATATAATCTACTATCATTCTATGTTAAATTTTCTCCTTTTATCCTCAAAATTTATGTTTTTTTCCCCCTAAATCAGGAAAATCAGCATCCAGCTGTTACAGATGTTAAACTTTATTGCTTTTTAAAGAAAATGACCACCAGGAAAGGAAAGGCTTACTTATTGTTCCCCTTTGCAAGTCTCTGATAAGTTATGGAGTGTCTTCTGGCACTATTTAAATTTCTATCTTTTCTGAAACACTTTAGTCATTGGTTTTAGCATCTGTCTCTCTCTCCATTTCTCTGTCTCTCTGTATCTTTTTCTCTGTCCCTTACACACACACATACACAAAGAACTCATTGGTTGTTTTTTTTTTACTAAGATTAATTCTTTATTACAAGCATGCCTCATTTTATGGCACTTCATTCTACTGTGTTTTGCAGAAACTGTGTTTTTTACAAAGTGAAGGCTTGTGGCAACCCTATGTTGAACAAGTCTACCAATGCCATTTATCCAACAGCATTAGCTGACTTCATCTGTGTGTCAAATACTGGTAATTCTCACAATATTTCAAACTTTTTCATTATTATTATATTTATATTGCTGCAATCCCATGATAAAACTTGAACACATGAGGAGTTTCTTCTGATGGATGAGCAAAGAAAGTGGTTTCTTGAAATGAAATCTACTCCTGGTGAGGATGCTGTCAACTCAGGTATTTCTATTTATTTAAGCTTTTATCATCAATTACAAAAAATGATAATAATAAATTACTAATGGTGTTGTTATTTAAATGTACCAGAGTTAGTCCATGGGAGGTCTTTTTAGCTTGACCTGTTTTTTGGTGAGTCTTCCTGTTAGTTTTGGAGTTTTTCCTTGCTTTCTGACATAAGATTTCCCATTGGCTAGTACTTTTCTTTTTTTTTTTAAAGATTTTATTTACTTACTTGAGAGAGCGAGAATGAGAGAGAGAGAGAGAGCACATGAGAGGTGGGGAGGGTCAGAGGGAGAAGCAGACTCCCCGCTGAGCAGGGAGCCTGATGCGGGACCCCATCCCGGGACTCCAGGATCATGACCTGAGCCGGAGGCAGTCGCTTAACCAACGGAGCCACCCAGGAGCCCGGCTAGTACTTTTCCTTTCTTTGCTTAGGAAATAGTCATTTCTCCAAGGATCCCTGATTCTTTTTAGTGAGGGGTGATTTTTTAAAAACTAACATATCCTTACTTCTGATTCATGGATGCTATCTTATTTCTGTTGCTGGTTTTTTTTTTTTTTTTTTTCCTTTCACCATCAGTTCTCTAGGGGATATTTCTAATAACAGGTGCTTCTCTTTATTCTGGAGATAAGGTCTTTCTAACACCACCACCACTGGTATATTTACTTTTCAAGTCTCTTTCTTTCATATACCCAGAGACCATGGGACTGACCCAAAGGTGTTAGAATTATTCTCAGTATTTCCAACCTTGACCAGTATCTTTCTTTTCTTTTCTCAACCTGTTTCTCTGTCTTTGCTTTGGTAACACAGTTAACACAGCTGGTCTCAGAAGGTTTCAGAAGGTTATTAAAAAATAACTTGCTTAGAAATCTTTGTCTCTAAATTAGTTGTCACTACAGGTTATGGGTGATTTTCTTTGGTCTCCTTGCAAACAGTGTTTTCTGTTTTGTTCTTTGTTTGCTTGTTTGATAATACTAGAGATATTCTATTTTATATGAGTAATTTATCCAAGAGAAAATATATACATATTTAGTTTGTATATATTGTTGGTTACAAATAGCATTCTATTTCTATACTTCATTTCTTTACACTAATCTAATACATGTTCTACCAATTGTTACAGTAGATCATGGCATACTTTAATATGTGCTACTCAAATTACTTCTCACCTGTCTTCTTTTTAAAACATACTTGACAATTCTGGGATGCCTGGGTGGCTCAGTCAGTTATGCAACCAACTATTGATTTCTGCTCAGGTCATGATCTCAGTGCCATGAGATCAAACCCCACATCAGGCTCCAAGCTGAATGTGGAGCCTGCTTAAGATTCTCTCTCTCTAGGGGCGCCTGGGTGGCTCAGTCGTTGGGCGTCTGCCTTCGGCTCAGGTCATGATCCCAGGGTCCTGGGATCGAGCCCTGTATTGGGCTTCCTGCTCAGTGGGGAGTCTGCTTCTCCCTCTGCCTCTCCCCACCCCTGCTATACTATCTCTCTTTCTCTCTCTCTCTCTCAAATAAATAAATAAAATCTTTAAAAAAAAATTCCCTCTCTCTCTTTGGCCTTCCCCACCCAGCTTGCTTGCTCTGTCTCTCTCTAAAAACAAAATAAAACAAAAAAAGTTGACAATTCTCAAGTGACTATCCTTTACCACAAGCATTCTTAAATTATTTTATCCAGTTTTGTAAACAAATTCTTATTGAAAATACATTTAATGCATAGATTGATTTATGAAAACTGAAGTATTTTGACATTTTGTCCACTCTAAAGAATTATACATTTCTCCCAGATTAAGTTTTGTGTTCTTCAGCAAAATTAGTGCAATCCATGCAAATAACTAACTTTTGTTTTTAATTTGCTTCTACATGCTTACAGTTGTTTATTTATAATTAATAAGATATTTTCCCCATTTCATTTATAAACAAGGAAGGTGTATAATAAAAAAAGATATTCAATTGTATATATTTACCTACTTAACAACTCTTAAGAGATAATCATTCATTATCAAATATCTTGAGTTTTCTTATTATGCAATTGTGTGATTTTTTTTACAATTCTTCTATTTATTTTTTTATAGTTTATTTTATTTTTTCTGTCTTATTTTAAATAAGATTGGTGAGAAGACATTCAGTCTGTTCCCAAAATCTGTAACAGTTTCAATATTTAATGTTTGTAACTTTCTTGTTATACTGACTTCACACATTTAATTAGTTACTTCTATTCCCATTTTACTTAGATTTTTAAATTATTACTCAATTTCTTTAAATTATTATTGAAGTTACTATCTGTAGTTTCTTTTTCTTTAAAGTGAAATCATTCAAGACTCTTAATTTTCCTCCAAATGAAGTTTTAGTTCTACTTTATACTTTTGACATGATAGTCTCATTTGTTAAATTTAAAACAGTATGTGATTTTAGTTTCCAATTACTTTTTTCCAAGGTAACTTTTTAAAAAGATTTATTTATTTATTTGTTAGAGTAGCGCATGCATGCACAAGCAAGTGGGGGAGGGGCAGACAGAGAGGGAGAGAATCTCAAGCAAACTCCCTGCTGAGCACGGAGCTGGACACAGGGCTTGATCCCATGACCCTGAGATCATGATCTGAGCTGAAACCAAGAGTCTGCTGCTCAACTGACTGAGCCACTTAGGTACCCATCCAAGGTAATCTTTTAAGTGTAAATTTCAAGTACTTTCATAAGCTTATGGTTTTATAATGTGGTCTATAAAATCTATAAATCTATAAAATCTATAAAATATTCTTCAATACTATTGGTTGTTTGAAAATATTATTAAAAGGCCCTTCTTCTTTAGACATATTTAGTTTTCTTGAAATGTTAAATCTAAAACAGGTTATTTAAACTCATCCTCTCTGCTTGTGGTTCTAACAAGTTATCATCATATCATTAGGTGTTTACAAAATATAGAGTTTATAGCAATCTGATCCAACATCCTCTTACCTACCTAATATGTCATTCCCAAAGGTATAAATAAGTAAATGAATAAATAAGATTTAGGATTTAATAGTAAACAGAAATAAACCAACCATCTATATTCTTTGAGGAGATTATTCATAGAGTACACATAACAAACGACAAACAAATCAAAACAAGATCAAGATTAAATCTTTAGGGGCGCCTGGGTGTCTCAGTCAGTTAAATCTCTGCCTTCGGCCCAGGTCATGATCCCAGGGTCCTGGAACGGAGCCCCATGTTGGGCTCTCTGCTCAGTGGGGAGCCTGCTTCTCCCTCTCCCACTGCCTGGTGCTCACCCTGCTTGTGCTTTCTTTCTCTATCAAATAAATAAATAAATAAAAATCTTAAAAAATATAAAATCTTTATTAACTATAAATTGGATTGTGATAACATGCCTGATTTTATAAATTGACCCTGCACAAAAAAAGATAATTTAATATATACATTCACGTATGTATACAAAGGTCATATACTTATTCTAGGTTCTCATGCACTTTGTTATATTCAGAGTCTCATATAGTATTCATGACATGCTTGGGTATGGTAAATTTTCAAACAAATTATTTCTCCATCAATAATCTGAAGTATATATCTGAAGCTTTACATATAGATATGCATATACATAGATTTGGTTGATATAGGTATATAAAAAGAAACAGAGATATAGTTTATAAATAAGTCATGGCACTCACTATGCAAACAGCTCTTATGTGAGGGGAAAATTTCTTTTTCCTTAAAAATTTCTGTAAATAAAAGGTCAATTATAGACTGTAACATGCATAAGTTATTAATAACAATGGTTGAAATTCTTTTTTTAAAAGATTTTATTGGGCGCCTGGGTGGCTCAGTTGGTTAGGCGACTGCCTTCGGCTCAGGTCATGATCCTGGAGTCACTGGATCGAGTCCCGCATCGGGCTCCCTGCTCGGTGGGGAGTCTGCTTCTCCTTCTGACCCTCTTCCCTCTCGTGCTCTCTATCTCTCATTCTCTGTCTCTCAAATAAATAAATAAAATCTTTAAAAATAATTTAAAAAATAAAAGATTTTATTTATTTGAGAGAGAGCGTGAGGGGAAGAGAGAGCACAAGCTGGGGCAGTGGTAGGGGCAGAAGGAGAGGGAGAAGTAGAAATTCTTGATATAGCTAGTGCAAGTTGTGAGGAAAAATGGCTCAAAATAGCATAATTATAATGCACACATTTAATATTTTGTTCCTGTTACATTTATTTATATTTCAGAAACAACTCTCTTTCCATCTATTTGCACAAAAATGTCATTTGGACTTGGTAAATGTTTAGAAAGCCTATAAATGTAAAAGAAAGAAAAAGAAAGCCCTCAAATTTCCTCAAATTTAATCATGAAAATAAATTTCGGACTCTGTCATTTAATATGCACCTATTCACACTTACATCCTTTTTTTCTTTAAAAAAGTATTAGTAAATGATAAAAAACATTTAAATTGATAGAGAAAAATTTAATGTTTTAAATTTTAAATTTATCTGAGACAAATTTCAACAATTTACTGGTTATTTATGCTTCTCCCTATATGTATTGCTTTTGTTTTCTTTATCTTATCCCTCTTGAAATATTTTTCTTTTCCTCAGTGATTTATAAGCAGTCTTTTTTTTAAGAATTCTTAATCATTAAAGTTCATTGGAAATGTTATAAAAATCTGTCTGGAACTGGCTTAACAATTAGGAAATTTATCATTTCACATAACAAGGCATACAGAGTATCACATGTTCAGGGTTTGTTCATCACATCGTATTTCTAGGTTCCTTTCTTATTACGTCATCTTTGTCTTTTATTGTCCCAAGAAGGCTTCCTGAATCAACAGAGATCACTAAGTCTTTTGTTCAGTAGAAAAGAATGAGAGAGACAGACAGAGTTACATAGGGAGAATGAGAGAGATAACAATCTCCCCAAGCATCTAAGTTGTTTCCTTTTAACTGATTTGATCAATTCAGGTCATGTACCCACCTCTGGGTATGCCAGGTACTGCCCTTTCACCTATTTAAGAACATAAACTACAATTTGAGAGAATAAAAGTTCATTTTTGGAGGAAAAATATAAAGCAATTTCATGTATTTAAAATTGTTTGTGCCATAGCTACAAGCAGGGAAGTTATGAGGTTAACAGGTATAAAACAAATTTCAGTGAAGCTATGGGCATAGCCAGAATTGTTTTAAATACAATTAAATAAAGCAAGATAGACGAGCAAGGGAGTAGGTCAATTCTAATTATTGAAAGAAACTTTGATAGCATTGTTAGAGAACAAAGTGATATGTGAAGTATAAATGGAAGATATTTTGATCCATGAGCTGAAGAATTACATGATTCTTGTGTTAGACATAGATCTTTTTGCCCCATTACCTTTCTTTTAAATAAGTCAAATTCTAAAAAGAGAACATCTGCCCCTACCAAGCTGCTAAAATTATATTCCTGAGATAATTTCCTTATGCATAAATTTGCATAATCTTTGCTGAAGATTAAGTTACTATAAAAAAACCAAACTTCTACCTATGTGAAAACATTTTCTAATTGTGGAAACCAGTGAAAAATTAGACAAATAACAACATATGTAATTCAATATAGTAAAGATGTCAGTTCTTTCCAAATTGATCTATAAGTTTAATGCAATTCCCATCAAAATACCAACAAGTGCTTATGAAGACATAGACAACCTTATTCTAAAATTTATATGGAATGGCATAGGCCCTAGAATAGCTAACACAATGTTGAGAAAGAAGAATAAAATGGGAGGAACCACTTTATAAGATATTAAATCCTACTATATAGCTACAGTAATCAAGACAATGTAGTATTCACATAGGAATCTATACATAGATCAATGGAGAAGAATAAAGAACCCAAAAATAGATCTACACAGACATGCTCTACTGATTTTTTATAAAGTTACAAAAGCAATTTAAGGGAGAAAGTCCTAAAAAATAGTGATGTAGAAATCGGAATCTGTTGGCAAAAAAGCAAAACAAATAAAATCTCTAACTTTGTATATTACACAAAAATAAACTCAAATTAGATCATGACTTTAAATGTAAGCTATTACATTTTACAGCAATTACTTAGGAGAAAAATCTTCAGGATTTAGGGCTAAGCAATAAAATCTTAAACTTCTCATCAAATGCATGATCTATAAAAGAAAAAATTGATAAATTGGACTTCATTGAAATTAAATTACTTTGCTCTACAAAAGATCTTAGTAAGAGAATGAAAGCCAAATTAAAGACTAGGAGAATGTACTTGCAAACCACATTTTCAACAATGGACTGGTATATAGAATCTATTTATCTATATATCTATATCTATCTATCTATCTATTATCTATCTATCTATCTATCATCTATATCTAGCATCTCTATCTCTATCTATATAATAAAAAAATATACATATAATTAGAAAATGAAACAATACAATTAGAAAATGGACCACAGACATAAACTGAAATTTGACTGAACAGAATGTACATATGGCAAATAAGCACCTGAAAATATGTTCAATTTAATTACTAAATTAAACAACGAGATAGCATTACACATCTATTAGAATGACAAAAAGAAAAAACCATGTCCACACCAAATACTGGTGAAGATGAGAAGAAATTTGATCATTTATTTATTGCTGGAGGGAATGGAAAATAATGCAGCAAGTTTGAAAAACGGTTTGGCATTTTCTCAAAATTAAACCTACAACTATCACACCATCCAGAAATCACAGTCTTGAGTATTTATTCCAGAATAAAGAAAAATTATATTTACTTAAAGGCCACACACAGATTTTCACAGTATCTTTATTTCAAATAGCCAAATCTGGAAAAAAAAAAAAAACGCAAAGTTCATTTAATGGTTGATTGGTTAAGTAAACTGCACATCCATACCATAGACTATGATGTAACAATTAAAAGGAACTGTATATATCAATGTACACAATAACATGGATAAAGGGGAATTATGCTCAGTGAAAAATGACAAAAACCAACAGTGACATCTCTGAAAATGGTAGAGTAGGGAACTTCACAAAATAAAAATAAGCTGAACTGAGTAGCTTCATGATAAAAAGCATTCAAGCTTGAGGCGCCTGGGTGGCTCAATTGGTTAAGCGACTGCCTTCGGCTCGGGTCATGATCCTGGGGTCCCGCGATCGAGTCCCACATCGGGCTCCCCGCTCAGCGGGGGGGTCTGCTTCTCCCTCTGACCCTCCCCCCTTCTCATGCTCTCTATCTCTCTCTCTCATTCTCTCTCTCAAATAAATAAATAAAATCTTTAAAAAAAAAAAAGCATTCAAGCCAATGTATTATCCATAGCCACCAAGAACAAGGAATAACAGGGCAGGCAATAGACATTAAAAATCCTGGAAAAAAGAGGATGAGTACAGAGATTTTGTGGGAATATGGAGAAAGCAAGAGATAAGACAGACCTGTAAACTACCTGGCTAAGCAGAGAGGTAGTGTCCCAATCCAGAGGCGATCTACTAAGACAGAAAGGAGATTTTTGGGAGGGAGGTTTGTTATTGTTGTTTGTTTTTTGTTTGTTGTTTAAAGAAATCTGTGTCAAATCACCAGTTGACCATCAATGTAATGGAACAGGGGACTTCAGTGGTCACATATGAAAAGTATATAGACGTCACAAAAAATAGGTAGAAAATCCACTACACAACAATCCACAAAGAGCAGAAATAACAAATTCTGAGGAGGGGTGAGGCTATGATTTCCACTGTTAGCATATTAATCAAATTACCCCAGTTTCAATAAAAATTTACAAGAATGTACAGAAATTGTAACTTTCATACATTGCTAGTGGACACATAAAATGCACATCCTCTGTGGAAAGCAGTGTCGTTGTTTCTCAAAAAGGCAAACATAGATTACCATGTGACCCAGCAATTCCACTACTGCATATATAATAACCAGAATTGAAAACTGGGCATTCAAACAAAAATACTTGTACATAAATATTTATAACAGCAAATTTTATAATAGCCCAAAGGAGGAATTCAAATATTTATAAACTGATGAATTATAAACAAAATGCCACATATCAACTCAGTAGAACATTATTTAGTCATGAAAAGAAATTAAGTACTAATATGTGCTATAATACAAATGAATCTTGAAAATATGCTGGGATTATTGATTCTTTTCTAATTATTGATTCTTTTCTAATACAGTTGTTAAGAGCCATAAAATTTTCTATTAGTACTGATTTAGCTAATATACAATTTGACATGTGTTTTTATTTTCTGTTCAGTTCAGAATTCTTTCTAATTTCATCTTTAATTTGCCCTTTTACCTACAGCTCAGTTAGAGTTGTGTTAGTGAATTTTCAAATATTTGGGAATTTCCCAGAGATCTGTTTGTTATTGACTTCAACTTTGTATTGTGATCAAGATTATATTTTGTGTTATTAAATCATTTAAAACCCATTGAGAATTTCATTGTGGTTACTATATATTCTATGCTGCTAAAGGTCCCATATGCAACTGAAAATATGTGTTTCGCTGTTGGTGAATGAAGTCTTTTACAAATGTTAATTAAGTGAAGTTTAATAGTGGTGCTGTTCAAGTTTTCTATGTCATTGCTGATTTTTTGTCTAATTTTTCCATCTGTTATTGAGAAAGGGATATTGACATCTCTTGCTGTGATTGTGGATTTATCTATCTAATCTCATAATTCTATAAATTTCTTCTTCAGGTATTTTGAAACTCCTAACCATCTCATCCAAGCATCGGAATTTTATTTTTTTTAATCTCAGGCATGATTTTCCTCTCCAGAAGTTCAATTTGTTTTGTCATTTCTTCCATATCTCTATTTAATGTGTTTAATCTTCCTCTTCTTTATTGACTTATAGGTTACAGTTATGTGTTTTAATATGCTTTTCTGCCAATCCTATCATTTATTTAACTTCAGGATATATTTCTTTCTATCGATTGTTTTTCCTCTTTAACATGGCATATATTTACTTGTCTTATTTCATGTAGTAATTATTGAGTGGATCACAAGTACTATGAATTTTACTATGTTGGAAGAAGGATATCTTTGTATTCCTATATGTTTTTTTGAGTTTTGCCCCATAATACACTTAGTTTAATTTAATTTAGTTAAAAAATGTTTGATCCCTTTGAGACTTGCTTTTAAACTTTGTTAGATGTAACCAGATGGCCTTTAGTTCTAGAGCTCATTTTATCATACTGCCAAGGCAATAAGCTTTTGACAATTCTACTCAATGCCCCATAAATTATGATATTTTCAACTCTACCTATAGGAACATAAATTATATTCCAACCTATGCAATCTCTAGGATTCTACCTTCTCTCTTTTCTTGGTAGATTTTCAAAACCACTGGGTAGTTTTCTTACCCACATGAACTGATCCGTGCTTAGTTGAAAACTTAAAGTGGATTCTCTACAACTCCAGAAGATATCTCCAGAACTATCTCTGTGAAGCTTTTTCTTCCCTGACACTGTCCCTTATAAATTCTCGCTGCTTTGCCTTTTCTAGACTTCCATATCCAAATCCTAGCTCATGGAGATTGTCAGGCTCTAACTGAGCAATTCCTCCCTCATCCATTACCAGGAACCTCTCTCCAATTAGGAAGTTGTGGCAATATTAGGGATCACTTCATTTCTTCTTCTTGTCTAAGTAATTACTGTCCTATACCGTTCTATATCTAAAACACTTCTGTATGTTTTACATGAAGTATTAGTGTTATTTCAGGAAGGAAGTAAATTGGGTCCTTTTTACATCAATTTTCCTGGAAGCAGACTTGAGTCATATTGCAGTAAGTTGTATGAAGATCTAGAAGAATATACTAGATGGAAAAACTAACCAGTGAAACAGTTTAGGGGTGAATATGAGATTTATGTGTTTGAGGAAGAAAAAAAAAATAGAGTGTGACTAAAGAATTTCAAGCCATGGCTGAGAAGACAATGAGATGAAATAAGATAAACAATGTTCCACAGATAAGATATAAAAAATGTGGACCAGTGTGCAATTAAAATTAGATTGTAGCTTCCCTAGTAGTAAACTCTAGAGTACTTACGACTGTCTTAGATAGATTAAGTTTTTTTTTTTTAATTTCCTTGTTTGTTATTTAGTATACTATACATATCTTCTATCTGTGGTCTACTTGATAATGTGAAATATGTAAATATAAATATACCCTCAACTATTATTTTTTAATTTTTGATAAAAATTATGGAGGTACAATTTAATAGAATTTGTTTTCACAGAGCACACATTTCTAGCAGTACTATGAAAGAAGTATCTTTGTGTAATTTTCATGTATGTAAGAAACTTGACAAAGAATTTTTCAAAATTGATAACAAACAGAAATACTTGCATGACAATATCAATTGTATAGACTGAATTGTGTCCTCCACAAAAATTTTACAGGTTGAAGCCTTACTCTCATTGTAACTGTATTTGGAGACAAGGACTGTAGGAAGGCAATTAAGATTAAATGAGTTCATAAGGGTGAACTTACCACTAGAACTGGTTTCCTAATAAGAAGAGGAAGAGACACCAGAAATGTGTGCATACAGAGAAAATGCCATGTAGGGGCATGATGATCTTGGGCTTTCAGCTTTCAGAACTGTGAGAAATAAATTTCCATTTTTCAAGTCACCAGTCTGTGGTATTTTGTTATGGCAGCCCTAGCAAAGTAATATAACAATAATGAGTTGTGAAGCTCAAATATGTTTGAAAAATCTTAATAAAAAATAAATTAAAAAATGATCAACCTTGATAGTGGATCAAATTATCTTACTATTATCTCTATAGAAAATAACAATACAAAATCTTTGTAATATGAATATGAAGCCAAAAAATATAGGAAAAAGGTATTATGAGATGTATGAGGTAGTTATTTAATTTAAAAAGTGTTTTTTCTGGATTTTGTAATGTTTGCTGTATTTGCAGAGCTTTTTAGAGTGTGCAATTTTTGTGTTTTGCTCTTATTCTAAATAAATGTTCACTTTCGTAATTAAGCATGAATTTGGCATTTTAATTTTTTTAGTTTCCCCAAATTGTATATGCCTCAGATTTTACATAACCTGAATCTACCTCTGGTAAAAAGTTCTGGTTTTAAAGCTAGAGTGACCTGAATCATCTGAATCTAAATCTTCAAGTATTCACTGTCTATAACTTGGCAAGTATTCCAAACTTTTAGGACTTTCGTAACAAAAGCTACTCTATGGAATTGTTGTCTTAATTAAATGACATGACAAATATACAACACTTAGCAGAGTCTGTTTCTTCTCATTATATAGCAGGCCTTAAAATATTATATATCCAAAATTATGAAAGATAATGATCATTATATCTATATATATCTATTATATATCTAAATATCTATTTTATATCTATATGCATAAATACCTGTATCTACATATCTATGTAGATCATTATATCCAAAAAAATAAGCAATAAACATTTCTTAATATAAATTTTGACATTTTAATATTTTTATTGAAGTTAGCCCCAAAATAAATTTGTTAAAAGAGAAAACATAAAATGTAAAGTTACCAAAATCTCCATGAATAGAAGCAAAGAAAAGAGAGGTACAAAACTGAAAAGTGAAAGTCCAGAAACTGATCATGTAATTTTGTTCTGGGTTAGTTCAGTCTGAGACAGAAATTAGCCCTATCATCTCTGACAACCTCAGTAAACAAGAACACGTGTTTCTCATATTGCATCTTCTCTGATCAAGGGTCCTAGGGTCCAAGGGTCCTAGACCATTAGGTAAAGAACTATTTAAGTCAAATTCCCATTTATAGGATTATAAAAAAATAAGTAAAAAGGTGCCTGTGTGTACACATGCTTGTTTGGTTTTCTCATTTAAACATGAAGTCTATTTCAGATTTTCCTCTCCTATTTATGTGGAGACAGATCCACAGTTTATGTTTCTAGGAGTCAGTGGTGGATCTATAGCAATTTTACCCAGGCAATTTCTGTCCCAAACTCTTTGCTATGATATTTTTCTCACTTTTACTCTATTTTTTTTACTTCTGTTTAAGAAATTTTGCAGATATCACCTCAGCATTTCTTGTATTTCAATCTTTTTGACATTTCTGTCCACTTTAATTTTTCTTCTTTTTCTTCTTCCTTGAGTACACTCCCAGTTGGCATCTTCTCTCATGCTCCAGAATATATTAAAAAAAAAGTTTTAGTTGAATTAGAAAGTATGAAAGGTATAAAAGAAAGTGGCATAAAAAAGATTTGAAAACCAGAGGAGATAATAGAAGGAGACATTTTAAAATTAAATGCAAACAGTGGTTCAGAGAGTACAAACAAAAGCAGGTGGGAAGAAGACAATTTCCAACAAGCAAGACCAGAAGGGAAACTAAAAGGTCAACTCATGGGTGTACAAGCAGGTTAGCAAACATCCCTCTCTCCCCTGGCCAGAGAAGTAAATAGGGAATTCAAGGGAGACTTGATCAGTAAGGGAACACTAAATAAAATTACTACTTGGAAGCCAAAACAAAAAAAGCCCAAAGTTTCCACAAAAAGATAATTTTAAGTTTAAAAATTGCATGAAGGCAACTGAGGCCATATCCACTAAAAGTTCTGAAGAAATAAACGTTTACTTAAGGTCCAAGATATAGTTAAGAAATCAGGTTTTCTGCCACAATAAATGTGTTTATTTTCTTTATTTACTGGTCTTTACTCGTTGTGTGACCTGTTGAAAATTAATAAACTTCTCTGAGCCTCAGTTTTCCATCAGTTAGTAACCGGACATCTCCTACTAGGACATCATATAGATTAAATACATGAAAATCACTGAGAACAGTGGAACAAACTTAGTAAAGCCTTAACAAATTATATATGTTTAGGGGTTCCTGGGTGGCTCAGTCAGTTAAGTGAATGACTCTTGATCTTAACTCAGGTCTTATCTCAGGATTATGAGTTCAAGTCCCATGTTGGGCTCCATGCCTTAAAATTTATTTTTTTAATTATACATATTTAGCTTCCATAGAGACTGGATTATCAAGTTGAGAGTCTACTTTCATGTTTGATAAATAAGAAGAAAGTTTGATCTGAACACAGGTTTTGTTTTTTGTTTAGAAGATATGCACAGTTATAGATGTCTCATCCACACTTTCTACACAAAGCAGCTTTCTTCAGTTCTTAGATGGCTCAGGATTTTCATGCCAAAAGTGAATTCGGGAGAAGAACAAATGCTGGGTAAGATCCAAGTACATACTCATTTGGGTACTTGAGAATAAGGTAGGATTGACCTGAAAGATCATTTTTTCCTATGATACCTTACATTATATTCAGTCAAGCCTGATGAATGAAATGTACCTACTGCTTAGTCCGGACCTTGAGTGCTTATTACACACTCAGAGCTCATCTTCCATCAAAAATTTTCCCAGAGCTGATACTAAACAGCAATATGCCAATATATCGGATTTATTTTCTCTCCTCTCTTCTGTATAACAGCAAGAAATAGGACAGGTGGGTTCCTGGTTTAGATAATCTTAAATGGGATAAAATGTCTCTGGATAAATGGGAGTCATCTCTGGTTCATTGAAACTTAGAGTTCATCACACTGACCCTGAGCATCATCTAGAAAGCAGTGGTCTATCCAGGTCACTGTCTGAAGAGAAGCTCTGTATAACCAGCTTTAGCTAGTGGAAGCATCGAGTTATTAACTTTTATTTCATTAAACACTTACTACATATTTCTTCAACATCATTTAGCTAGGCCATGAAGGCACATAAAACACACGCATGGTACACCTCTCAAAGGACTTACGGTAACTTTGTAGAGATAAGGATTACAGGAAGAGAACAAATGAGAATTATTTGAAGTCTGTAGATTTGTGAGTAAAATGACAAAAACAAACAAACAAAAACCAGAATGCGAAAATCACATCTAGAAAATTTAGTATCCAAATCAGTCCTCCAGACCAATGGTTCTCAAATGTAAGTGTGCGTCAGAATCACTTGTAAGGTGTGGTAGGCTGCTAATTCTAATTCTGACGTTTATGCCATATCTGAGTCTGGTTTTGATGTTTGCTCTGTCTCGTCTAACTGTTTTTTTGTCATTTTGTATCCCTTATGATTTTTTTTTTTTGACAGCTAGACATGCACTAGGTAAAAGGAACTTCTCTAAAAAGGCCTTTATTAATTTGGTAGAAAGAGGTAGGGAGGGAGGAAGTGCTCCATAGCGCTGTGATTCAGGCTCCGTGTTTTAGTGTGTCTGTGTCTCTGCGCTGTGAACTCTGTAAGTGCTTCTCAGTTTCTCACCACCACCACCTTAGGTGGGACCAGATAGCTAGAGAGGGTAGAATTGGGTATTGCCGTTCCCCCAGGTAGGTTAGGCTCTGAAAAAAACTCCCAGCAGTTTAAGAGGTTAAGCTCTGGTTAAATACTTTTTCTTGTGACCGGACCTGTAAAGAGGAACAAAATGCACAGTTGTTTTCAAAATGGTGACCTTTCCACTCTCCTTGACAGAAGCATGAGAGGATTTTCCTGTTACTCTCTTGAAGGACCTGGTCGAGTTCCTGGAGGTGTGGGGACTGGGTTCACCTGGAGTTTTGGACTCAGGCTTTTCCACACTGTCTCCACCCATTCATCAGTTATAGCTGAAATCTTCCTACCCTGGCATTGGTACCCACAGAAGTTTTTGCTGTTGTGTTTCTCCTCTGGTAAGTTTTGCTTTTCTGTATCTGCCCATCTCTTTGCTCATTTCAGGGTCAGCAGTTTGCCCTATTAATTACGTCACTCCTCTTAAGGATCTAAGAAGAGTTGTTGATTTTTCAGTCTGTTCGGCTTTTCACTTGTTGTTATGATGGAGTGGTGACTTACAAGCTCTTTATGTGCCAGATGGGAAATGGGAAGTCCTAAGTCAGCTTTTCAAAATGCAAATCGTATCATACCATTTCCCCTACTTAACACTCTTGGATGTTTTTCTGTTTCTTGAGAATTAAATACAAACTGTTTAAAATGACATGTTATGGGGTGCCTGGGTGGCTCAATCAGTTGGGCATCTGACTTTTGATGTCGGCTCAGGTCATGATCATGATTGAAACCCCTGGCCGGCTCTAAGCTCAGCATGGAGTCTGCTTGAGATTCTCTTTCCCTCTCCCTATCTGCCCCTTTCCCTGCTTCGTTCTTTCTCTCTATCTCTCAAATAAATAAATAAATAAATAATAAAATAGTTTTAAAAAATAAATAAATAGTAAAAAAGTAAATGACATGTTATATCCTTGACTTCTTGTCCTGCCTTTATACATCTCTGTCTAATTTCTTATAAGCCAGCCTCACAAAAAACATTTCCAATTACCTGACCTCACTCTTTCTCACCCTTCTGTTTTCTTTTGAAAATGTTATTTATTTGTTTGAAAGAGAGTGAGCAGGAGCACCAGTCAGGGGCAGAGGGAAAGGGAGAAAGAGAAGCAGACTCCCCGCTGAACAGGGAGCCCAACAGGGAGCTCTATCCCCCCGGCAAGGGGCTCCATCCCCGGACCCTGAGATCATGACCAGACCCGAAGGCAGACACTTAACTGACTGAGCCAGTGAGGCACCCCTCACCCTTTTGTTTTCTTATTTCCTGTTGGCTCAGCCCCAGTGGGTCGAATTGGAGTAGTGTGGAGTGAATACCAAACATTGTTAAATTCAGAATTATGTAGTGACATATGCAAAGAGAAATGGGAAAGACTCTGAGATTAAAATATTATGATAGGTGAAAAAAGAGGAGAAAAGTAGAAAACCTAACTGCATTTATTTTTAAAATACCATAAATTTATTAAATAATCTGGTGGGAAGTTAATAAATATTAAGTCATCTTATTTATATTGCAGGTGTGGAAACTGAAGTTTGAAGAGCCTACACAGATTTAACAAATATCCAAGTCTAACTGGAAATAAAATCAAGAACAAAATTCAGTTTTGTTTTTTTTTTTTTTTTACTTTCTATCATACTTTCTTCCACATCACTGCCTCTCCACATGTAGTGCTAAAATAGTTTTCTATTTTTGGATGGTGTTATAATGACTAAAATAGACAATTAATGGATGACAACTATTTCCTGTACAGCAGATCTCTCACTACCCCCACAGTTCTATTAAAGTCCGCCCTAGCCCTGCCCATCCTTCTAATGTCTACCTGAAAGCTCCTCCATGAAATCGTCTCTAATCGGTGCAAAAGTATGCATTTTTCCCTTCCAAAACTGTGCACTTCTGGTGTTATGGCACTTAAGTGTTTCTATCATGTATTATCTCTTGATTATTATCTAATTGCTGTAATATACAAAATAATATTACCAAATAGTTATAATGATTTCAGGTACCATTTTGAGATAGAACACACTAATTTTGGAAATGCCTATGTCTAGTAAATGAAATTGGATGATGTTAATCCAGGAGAACTATGGAGAATGGTTTCACTCGAGCTCGTTAGTTAGAATTGGGCATTTCCTCTAAGATGTCTTCATTAACCATTGCATGTAACCGGCCTTAGCCTAAAGTGAAGTAGAAAAATGGGAAATGAAATATAATTCTGGATTTTGGCCTCTATATAATCCATTTGAGAAACCATCCAAATAAAACATCAACTGTGAGTAATATGCAATTAGATAAAGATGTCTAAGACAAAGCCCTTATAAGTTTATAATTAATGAAATAAGAAAATGAAACTCTAATAATGAATGCAAAATAAGATCCAAACCATACTATCCTATTTATGTAAGATAGACTTTTAAGAAATACTATAAATATTCAGAGTCAAAGAAAATAATTATTGACATTTGGAGTGGTCAGAGATGAAACTTATCTGGCTCTAGAGAGATGGGTAACATTTTAATAGGATTTTATCAAACATTCTTAACTTGAAGCCAGGAAAAAATGGATTTCAGTTGTATCTAGGAAATATTTTGTCCAGAAGAACTAATTTTTTTTTCTTTCCAAGGATGACTAAATCCTACAATAAGCAGCTAAAAGTTCTGCTGAAGCCTTAAAAAAATAAAGATAAATTGTTTGGATTTAGTATTATTGATGTTTTTACTTATCTGGAAGATGTGAGTGAGAGCAGACAATGCAATCCCTCCTTACCCCATGATTCTGGGAATAATTCCACATATTGGTTAATTAAAATTCCTTAAATGCATAACTACTTGTGTGTTAGCCTGGAAGATATTACTTGTACATGCTGCTAAAGGAAGAATAGAGAGTGAAAGCAAGTGTACATCTAGAAAGTGAACAAGCATTTCTTTACATTTCAGGGAGCATCTGCAAAGCATGCTGCGGTGACTATAAAATTACGGGTAAGTCCCAACCCTGCTACTTACCAACCAAAAAAATATTTGTAAATTTATTTAAGCTTTTGGAGCTTGATTTCTTCACATGAAAATGGAAATGATGTTAGTAAATATTTACACTTTTTCATAGGTCGTAGGAAGGCTCAATTTGTTAATGGTTATAAAAATATTTTATAAATCATATAAAAATTTATATTTGTTAGCAAATTTTTATTATTATTAGGTGAAAATTATTTCCAGTTAATCTTAAAGAACCATTTATATTTTGTTTAATGCTGTATACCCAGTGTCTTTAGCTGTGCCAGACAGATGGTAGATACTAAACAAGAACATGTTAAATAAATTGGAAATATTATCTGGCTATATTCCTGTAGTGAAACTATGGTAAGTAATTTACATTAGTGATGAAATCTAGAGAATATAGTTCATGAAAGTCCATTAATGAGCTATATTTTTGTCAAAATAAGTTTTTTCTAAAAACCTTTTTTCTGCTAGTATTTAAACTCCTTCTTGCTAGTATTTCAACTACTTTTTATACATTAGCCATTGATGGGTTCCTATATTTGAAATAAAATACATCAATACGTTAGAATTATATTTAATTAATATCAATTAGAATCAGCTTTTTTATTTCTACAAATATAAAAGGATCAGCTTTTTTTAAATTTCTACAACTATAAAAGGAAAATATATATTGCATTTTTTATATCTTTTGAAGTTACTACTTTGGCTTTAGAAGTTTGGTTTTACCTGGTGTGTCTATTCCTCACCTATATGTACTTTTATTCATCACTGTCACAGCCTAAGTCTCAATTTAGGATTCCAGGACAGTGCCAGAGGATTTATTTTGTGATTGACCGAGGAGAGACCAAAATTCACTATATATAAAACACATCATCCTATTTTATTAGACCATATAAAGAATCCAGGTGTGTTGTTGATTTTGTCAAACCCTTCTCTTTTTTTTTGAATATCAATTTTCTGTGACAGAAAGTGGTACAGAAATATACCTTTAGAGATGGTTGTACAATGATAATGGTGTGAAAGGTAGTCATTCGGGTAACACTAGAGGCTTGGCAACAGCAATATTGTATCTTGCTTTTGTTGAATCTGTCATTAGCATTTAATCTATTCCTTTTGTGGGAGGCTGCAAATAAAAGATATTACACAATTTATTTTACATTTCTGAGAATCACTTCTTTTTAATATACACGTTCATATAATCTTTGTTTAAATCAGTTTTTTTCCATTTATTTCCAATAGCCCTCCACAAAAAAATGCAAATGCAATTGCCAAAGGAGATAAAAAATGAATATTTGCAGTAATATTTTAAATGCAAAAGTATAAAAATTAATATCAAGAATAGCTATGTCTGAGGGTGGAGTATGAGTGGCTTTTGTGGGACGAAGATAATTAAACAGTTAAGAAAAAGAAAGTGATATAGGGGCGCCTGGGTGGCTCAGTCCTTAAGCATCTGCCTTCAGCTCAGATCTTGATCCCAGGGTGCTGGGATCGAGCCCTGCATCGGGCTCCCTGCTCAGGGGGGAGCCTGCTTCTCCCTCTGCTACTCCCCCCGCTTATGTTCCCTCTCTCGCTGTGTTTCTCTCTGCCAAATAAATAAATAAAATCTTAAAAAAAAAGAAAAAGAAAGTGATATAACCCCAAAGATTTTTGAAAGGTCTCTATCTGAAAATCCGTTCATTCCCAAACGGTGTATGTCATTTATCTTCAAAAGATCTGCATTGCCATGTCTTCCCAAAGAGTCGAAATTCTAGTTGTAGAGGTGAAGTCCACCCAGGACGTGTCACTTGGCTATCATTGAAGTGTTGAGTGAATTAGACCTGTCCATATTTAGAATCATTATTCCTGGTACTCAGACATGATAATTCTTCTTTCCCAATGAGATAGTGTCTGGCCTTTTGACCCATCTCACGGCAATGTCAAATCAGACAGACGCTGGAGTATCAGTCTCCAAATGGCAAGGCCTCCTAGATTTAAGGCAAATAATCTACTGTCAGATTTATAGAAAGGGGGATCTTTAAGGTGGTGGTAACAAAGAGAACACTCCCTACAAAATCAAAGAAGGAAACCCTAAGTGACCTTTGTCATTCTCGTTTGAATCACAAGGAAAATCTTTGGTTCTTACAGAAATGTAGAAAAATGCATCTATTTGAAATCTCAGATTCCAGCTCCACAAGCCTCTATGATACAATGGTTTTTGCTCCAGAAAAATCAGTTTTCAATATACCATCTATATGAACTAAACCAGTGCAATTCCCAAACCTTTAAATTTGTAAATGAACCTTATGTTTATTTAATGTAGAGTTAGTGGTTACATACATACACACGTGTGTATATGTGTGTGTGTGCAAATATAAAAATCTAATAAAACACTATCAAATTGTTTTTTCTATCACCCTGAACAACTATGTAGGGTTCTCCTTGTAGAACCTGTACGACGAAAAGTACAAGTCTACTCTCCAAAGGTCAAAGAGGCAAGAAAAAGAAAACAAAAAGAAAAGAAATGGAAAGAAAAGATTCAGATTGTTATTTTCTGTCTTTCTTATGATACGTATAGAGAAAATATTCCATGAAGACTCTCACCATGTTACATTATTTTGGGTGTGTGTATACACTTTTTTTTCCTCAGTTTTGAATCACCCTGAAAAATATTTCTTGAAGATAAGTCATAGTAAACAGAAAAGGAAATATTTTGGTAGATGTGTATGTGTGTATCTGCTTGGTCTGCTTAACTTAATTCATGTTTGGTTTTGTTGTTGTAAAGACTTTGCTTTTTTTGGTTTTGTTTTGTTTTGTTTTGTTTGTTTGCCACCTTCCTCCAAACCAGAAAGAAGTAAGCAGGATCCATGACTGGCTCCCTGGCAGCCGGGCACAGGGAAGGCATTTCCCAGATCTTTCTCCAAGGAAGACTGGACCGTCAGTATTCCACCTAGAAAGCACAGATTGGTGGTGGGACTCACATCAGTTTGATAAAGTGACCTTTCTTTTCTTGGTCCACCTTCAAACGACCGGGTTGTTGAGAGCTGAGAGGGACAACGTTAATTCAGCCAGTAGCAGGAAACAGGTAGATTTTCCAGCACAGTATTCCAGCACAGTTCACTTCGCTGCAAATGAGCCATTCTGGGCTCATTTGGGATGCTTTCTTCTCAGACACGAATATTCTGATATCCAAGCTCACGTAAAGGGAGGAGGGCAGAATGAAGCTCCTTTCTGGTGACTAATGAGTGTGGGAGCTGGTATGCGGTTCTGTCCTAGGCTAGACACATTCCCCAATTAGGTCCATGTGCTTGGCGTACCTGATTTCCTTGCATGAATGACCCGGAAAATTTAATAGAAATGCAGGTAAGGTGGTAATGGATAGACTCCTTGAGAAAGGAACAAATGTAAAAGGTCGTTGCCTTCTTCCTTTTCTCTGATTTTCACATTTTCCTAGCAGCCCTTCCTCTGCCTCTTTTCGCTGCCTGTCCCCCGCCCCGGGCCCACATACAGAGCAGTTCTTCTCATGTTAGGTCCTTCCTCAAGTAGATCATCACCTCCACTGTAGGAAACTTTTTTTTTGTGTCCTCACCTCCTTGCAATTAGAGCCTGCTTGTACGTGGTGAGCTGCAGTGCTGGGCCATTATGAAAACAAGAAAACACTATTTTCTCTATTCTCTACCCAGAGACCATCTCATTTGACTTCAGTTTCAAAAGAAACCTTGTAAATGCAGCTGGGGAAATAAATGAACAAAACATAACATTTAACCAGCCATTCTTTATTTATTGACTAAACATGTAATCAGTTCTTTGTTTCGCAAAGACAGTCACTGGTTTTGATTCTCAAAATTTCTCCAGAAAAGAAAAGAAAACATCAAACAGTTGCTCTGGTTTCACTAGTTGTATAATCAAGGAATTGCCAATATCCATAAACAATTAACAGTTTTCTTCTCACACCTTTTGCCTGGGTATTTAATAACAATATAGATTTCTATTGGTTAAAGAGTAGGTTTAGAAGCTGAAAAATCATTTAAAATAGAATCATATTAGTAAATGATTTAATTTCAAAACCATGAAAACATTTTTGAAATGTTATAGCAAGTAAACTATGAAATTAAAAAAAAAAAAATTCAGAAAGTCATTATTCTCAGCAGAGTCAGAAATCAGCCTATTTTAGACATTATTTATTCTGCCTCTTGCTAATTAGCAGCCAAGAGACCCTCATCACTATTATGATACCCTTCCCAGTATGGGATTAATAAAATAGTAAGATAATAATAAAATTGGATGTAATATGATCCTACCTGGTCCATATATATTCCCAGGTAGTATGGCTTTCCATGACAAAATGGTCCCTTTGAAGGCCAAAAAAAAAGGGGGGGAATATAGATATGCATATATGTATAATACATACATACATGATTGCTTAATTTATTAGTTTTCTTCTTCACTGTAGTTTTAAGAAATAATTAAGACTGCTTGTAAAATGTAAAATATAATAAAGTAACAAAAGTTAAAAGTGGAAATAAACAAATGTAAACAAAATAGCACTAGAATTGAGGCTTAGAAATGTATGTGTTAAAACTGACTAGTACTGTAGTCCCCCAATGCTATTATGTCTACTCTACACCACTAACAAAATATATACATAGGCAAATATGTATAGTCAGATTCACTCTTTTCCTGTACCTGTTAGCTTCCTATACCTGTAAACCTCGAGTTGGTATTTATTTCAACAACAAACTTTCAAAACTACTGATATTTTAACACATAAAAATCTACCTTCAGTCTAGTTGAAAGTTCCCTGCCTTTATACCATGAACAGCAATCATTTGTGTTGTCAGAATAAACTAACAATCTCATATATTTGCTGTGAAATACTATCCTTTATTTTTGTCTTGCCAATAAGGAAACAGATTATTGAGATAATATGCTCATAGGAATTTGATAGTAAGATTTTCGACCTTTGTATTTTATTGGGGCGGATTTACAGGTTTGTTTCAAAACATTTAGTAATAGATGAGATGGTCTGTGACACTGTTCACAGGGACAATAAGATTTGAAATTTAAAACCTAAAAAGATGAATAAACAAACAAAAATAATCACAAATGAATAATAAACTAGAGGAGTATGGTTATCTAGGACACAGACTCTAGAATCAGATAACTAAGGTTTGTTCCTGAGCTCTATCAATTGTTTAATTTGTTTATTGGAATTGCAGAAGAGGAAAAAAATTATTCTCTTCTACCCTCTCAGTGTTATGACTGGAGCCTGAAAATTAAACTGACAGTAGATAGGTTAATAGGACAAAAAGTTTTATATGTATGTATATGGGAACCAACAAACAAAGTAGCTGGCTTGCTAAGTGGTTAAAGTTATAGCTTTATATACCTAATTTGGTAAAGGAATGGAAGGAAAGAGAAAAGTTTCCTTTTTTGGGGACAGGAGGAAGACAATTTTTTTTTTTAAGAGAACAAAGGGGAGATAAAGTTTGTGATAAAGTTTGTCTCGTAAATATTTAATGGATGTACTAATACCATCAACCTTATAATTCTTGAAAATAATTTAGCATTATTCTGGAATTCTAAATTTGTTAAATAAATGTGTAATATTATTTATAGAAATTAGACACTTTATTTTTTTTTCTGGAGAAGGCTAATCAGAATGACCTTTATATTCCTCACAATAGTTTCCTTACAGTAGATGTTATGATGAATTTCATAATAATCTTTCATGTTTTTTTTTTAAAGATTTTACTTATTTATTCATGAGAGACGGAGAGAGAGAGAGAGAAGCAGAGGGAGAAGCAGTCTCCCTGCTGGGCAGGGAGCCTGATGCAGGACTCGATCCCAGGACCCTGGGATCATGACCTGAGCTGAAGGCAGACGCTTAACCATCTGAGCCACCCAGGCGCCCTAATCTTTCATGTTTTTTATCCTCAATATAGGCTGATAGGTTCTCATTAAAGTGTGGTACTTTACCATAGTCAGTAAGGCCCACCAAGAATGTTATTATGATATTCTCTTTAATTGGCCTTTATGAGAAAATGATTAATCAAGACTTTACAGAGCAAATTATATTAAAAATATATAAGCCTATAAATGCAGATTCACAGAGTCTGAGGGTACAAAGATCAACATATGCAAATTCATTATCCTGATATGTAGGCTCCACCTTAATTTAATTAGTCAGTATATCTTACCTCTCTATTCCATTCTTCTTGGGTAAAAAGAAAATAACATTCATTACTTCTGATTTACATAATTATCATCAACTGAAAACAATAAGCGTATCTGTTATGTACCTAGACTGTTTAAATGTCATAAATTTCTTAAAAAAATTCACATTCCTTGTCTCATTTGAGACTTATAACATGTGTGAGATATGGTTAGTTAGGGGAGTCTATCTCAAAATCACTATGTCCCAAACAGAAGTCACCGTGCCCTCATTCTGCTCCTACTTCACATTTTTTTTTTTCAATATTTTTTGGTAGTATAAACATCATTCACTCAGTCAGCCCAACTAGAAACTTGGCATGCATTCTGGATTCCTTTTTCTGTCCCATTCCCTAAATTCAATCAAGAAACAAATTCGGGCGCCTGGGTGGCTCAGTTGGTTAAGCAACTGCCTTCAGCTCAGGTCATGATCCTGGAGTCCCAGGATCGAGTCCCACATCAGGCTCCCTGCTCAGCGAGGAGTCTGCTTCTCCCTCTGACCCTCTTCCCTCTCGTGCTCTCTATCTCTCATTCTCTCTCTCTAAAATAAATAATAAAATAAAATCTTTAAAAAAAAAAAAACAAATTCATCTGTTTCAATTCCTGTCTATACATATCATTTGCTCATGAGTGAATATTTATAAATAATATACAATATATATAAAGAGAGCATGTGCATTCTATTCTCTGTCCAAATTACCATGGACCTAGTTTAGATGATCAAATTCTCACCAAGGTGATCACAATAGCATCTTAATTTTTAACCTTCAACATGTTGACCACAAAATTCATTTTCTTTTTTTATTTACATAAATTGACATTTACTTAATACTATAATTCATTTTCTAAAAGATGAACTATGAATTCTATTTGAAATGAACTGTCCTCAATTTTCTAGTTTTAATCTCTCTAGTCACATTGTCCCATGACTTGTTATTTTATTCATGTTTTGCAACAAATATTGAGCAGCTAATATGTTTCAGGCATTGCTCTTGCAGTGTAAAGTATCTGTTTGTCTATTGATCTATTTACTCTTATTACATTTATTGAGTGAATGAATGGATGAATGAATGTCTACACAGAATTCTTAATATTTACATATCATGAACAGAGAAAAGTACTTGGATGAGAAATAACAGTTTCTGAAAAGTTTAGACCTCCAAATGGCAAAAATGACCAGACCAAGTAGTTTTATAGTTGAGAATTAATCATTTGTGTCGTGTTAAGTGTTTCACAGAGAAGAAGAAGTAAGGTTATTATTTAACTTAATTTATCATTTAGGCTGACATTGATAGAAAACTGGATAAGGGTATTAGAAGAAACAAAAACTTTCTTATTCTCACCTGTCAAACACTCAAAAAAAGATGTCATGTCCACACAGGTTTTAACCCAGGCTCGTAAGATGGTTCTGTATTCAAAATGTGTTAAAGCAGCCTATATTGCTGGCCTACATCTCTGCTTATGTCCAGAATTACCATGAAGAGCCAAAGCAATAAGAGAAGAAAATCCCAAACACAGATTTCAAACAGAGAATTTGCCATATAGAAAATGCAAGAAAATATATAGGTTATCTACTTGAATTGATTAGAGAATTTGTGAAGATACTGTGGGATAGATCAATAGACAAATGGAAAGAATAATATAGAATAATTATAAATAATACATACTTGCATTAAAATATGATGTATTATATATGGAACGAAATCCAGGAGGTGATAACTATGTATTTCCATAAGTGGTACCAGGCAAGGAGTTACCTATGCATATAAGAAAAATAAATTAATTTTCTATTTTTCTGCTGCACACAAAAATTAAATTATCAGTCTGGCTGATAAATTATTTACTCAAGTAAAGCAAAATATATAATGATCAAGAATAAAATCTTAGACAACAAATTTATGGTCTTATGTTAGCAAAATAATATGAATACAAATAATTAAAAAATAATTATTAAAATAGTCAAGAGGTATCTGATCATAGCTAATATAACAATTAAACATATCAAAAACGCTCATTTCACTTATAATCCAGAAAACACAATTCAAAATCATATTAAGACATGACATGTTTTATATGTCCAAATTAAAAAAGGGAGAAATTGGCAATAATAATTGATGGCAAAGATATGTTGGAGAAAAACCCTTCACCGTTATTTGGAGAGCAAAGTGGTTCAAACACTTTGATGAGCATTGTATCAATATTATCTAATGTGGAAGATGTGTATATCCTTTGAGCCAGCAATTTCTCTCCTGTCTATACAGCCTAGCAAAACTAAAGTTTATGCATTTGTAAGGATATGTTTAAGAATGCTCATTGCAACAAGAATCATTTTCATAACAAAAGAAACAAATTATCAACAGAAAAGCAGTGATATATTATATGTGGATACATATAGTATCTTCTATCAGTAGGATATGCATAGGAATTCAATATAGCCTGTGACATGAGTTAACTACATGAGGTAAATGTTTTAATATGGATTTTCTCAAAAACTTTATTTTTACTAAAAATTTTGTAAATGTATATATATATATACATATATGTGTGTGTGTGTGTGTGTGTGTTTCTGTCATCATTTAAAATATTTCAAAACCATGAAAATAATATCATATATTTGTATGAAGGCATAAAGTTGTGTTGTTTGTAAATTTAGTAAATGCTGTACTCTGCTCTCTATGTAGTGACTTTGGTAATCCTTGGTGTATGATGGGCACTCAGCAAATATTTGTTTGTATTAATAAGTTTTGACCTATTAAATAATAAATAACCAGTGTAGGATATGGTTAATTCTGGGAAGAAAGGGAGAGAGGTAATAGTATGATGAAGAGTGCCCCACTGGCCTTTTCTTCCTATATTTGTAGGTTTTGTTTCAATTAATACACATGCATGTATTATATATTCTGAAAAAATAATATAAAGGACTTGCTGTATATTATGAATATTTTTATATTTTAAATATTTGTTAGGAATTTTTTAAATACATATTTAAAATAATCCATAATAAAGAAAGTAAAGTTATACAAGCAAAGAAATGAATATTTAATGAATAAAAAGAAATGAAAAGGGAAAACAGACTTCACCTTTCCATAAAAAACTAGGACATTTCATAAATTGAAGAGGTCTGGTTTAAAATGTAGTGAGTTTTTCTTTTTCCTTCTTTTTTTCTTTCTGATTGATTGATTGATTGATTGATTGATTTATAACAGAAACTAGATGGACTCTGCCTGGTATACTAAGAAGTTTACTTACTGGATGAGAGATAAAGGGACATACATTTATAACTTCTTCTAAGTATATGATCTGCTGGTTTGTTTTTCAAACCCAATAAATGTACTCCATCTATGTATCATGCTCCTAAAAGTAATATAGTAAGAATTGATTAGTAGAAACCAATCCCTTCCTCTAAATATAGTTTGATTTTTCTATATAGGAACAGGAATTCCACAATTCAAAATAAAATACTCAAATTAAAAGGTCTTTAACATATATCTGCATGTGCGTGTATTAAAACCTTTCCTAAAAATAAGAATCCAGCCACTGTATATCTAGCTCATCCAACAATTTCTCTTTAGTCTAAAAAGTATTATTTTGGCAATAAAATATATTCAACTACCTTGAATGTCATTTAAAAATCTCCAACAGCAATAAAAACATTTTAAATCATTTTATGGCATATTCCATTTCATAATAGTAGAAGCTATTTCTCTACTTATAGTGTACTTAATTTTACCTACCAACAAATATCTTCTAAGTTTTTAGATATAGTCATATTATGTATTTTTCCATTCACTTATAATTTAGATTATGAAAATTAAGTGGATTTGTTCGCATCTCAGAGCAAATTAGGAGCAAAACAAATTACATGATCTGAGGTTTGTTTTTTTTTAATTTTCATTAATGCCATCGAAGTACTTGATCCTGACATTTAAGTACTTCAGCTCATTGATGATTCATTCAACATATTAACAACAAGATAGTAAGTGCCAAAAGCCCAGAATGCAAGTAGAGATTTATATTTGTTTGCAGGCAAGCATACATAAAAAGTCAATAATTAAATCAATTGTTAGTGCAGAAGTCCGTTTGGAATTCAAATATTAAAAAATTGGTTTAATAAATAGAGTAATATAAGTATAAAACTACAAAATAGCCTGACTAGAAAATATTTTTAAAATATTTTAAAAAGATAGATTGACTATTTTTCTCTAAGACTGTTTTGGATTTTAGATGCTTACATTATTTAAATCTAATATCTTCAAAATCCTATAAAGATAGCATTTCTCTGTACCAATGCCACTGGGGGGAAATAGTCCTTTAATTAATCACAGGATGAATTTATAGTTTACATCTGTAAACACTGATTGAGCACCTATTAGATGTTAGATCATGTGCCCAGTACTGGAGAGATAATGAGATAAAGCCTAATCATTGGTGTTTGGTGAATTTGACCTTATGTCAAAGATAGGTATTTAAAAAGATTATTTCAATGCAATGTGATAGAAGCTGTAAGAATTTATACACAGGGGTGCCTGGGTGGCTCAGTCCTTAATCGTCTGCCTTCAGCTCAGGTCATGATCCCAGGGTCTTGGGATCGAGCCCCGCATCGGGCTCCCTGATCCATGGGAAGCCTGCTTCTCCCTCTCCCACTCCCCCTGCTTGTGTTCCCTCTCTTGCTGTCTCTCTCTCTGTCAAATAAATAAATAAAATCTTAAAAAAAAAAAAAAGAATTTACACACAGAATGCTATAAAAGTGAAGAGGAGAAAAATTTACTCTACATAGAGAACTTTGGCTCCCAATAGGTAAGCCTTCCTTTTATCAAGATTTTCACACAACCTTGGATTAAAAATGGTTGTGGGGTTTTATATCAGATTTCTACACAATTGCTATTACCCAATCAGCCAAAAACATAGGCAAAATTTTACTCTTTTTCTCTCAGCATATATAACTCCACTGCCTATTGGTTTCTTTCCTCTGAAAAGAAAGTCTCTTTAATCATAAATTTCCCATATCTCATTTGTTGTCCTGACACATTGACCAGTTCAGAGATTCCTTCTCCTCATAGAGGCCTCTTTACTACACTGAGTCATGAATAAATTATTCCTTGTCTCCTGATATTTCCATGTCCTTCATTCAAATTATGCACCATTCTCATTAATTCATAATTTATTTCTAATCATCTGAGCAGGAAATTATTTTTTAACCCATTTCATCGTTTTTCCCACTAAGATCTGCTCAGGCCCTTCAGAAATTTACATTTTTGATACAGAAGATATCATTTCATTGGTGCCTAATATACATTTTTGAATGAACAAAAATGACAAAACAGCTTTAGGAATAATAGCTTATCCACTCATTTGTATGGTAATAACTATAGTAACCATTGCTCTTTTCATCTCCCTGTGACTTATGATGCTTTCAATTTTGATTTATGAGAATATAAAATCATCAATATATGCTATCATTGTTATGAGACTATCAGTTGCTTTTATGAAATTTTGGATTAAAAAATTAGGTTGTAATTATATATACAAAACTTTACTTTTTTAGAGCAGTTTTAGATTCACAGTAAGATAATTGAAAGGAAGATACAGAAATTTACCACATCCCCCTGCCTCCATTCATGCATAGCCTACTCCTCACTAAAGTGGTACATTTATTATAATTGATAAGCTACATTGATACATCATAATCACCCCAAGTCCATAATTTGCCTTAGGATCCCATTGTTCTTTCACCTATACAATGATAATTTTCAAGTGCATGCAAAGCAAAACCATGCAGATGTAATGAAACTCACATAGAAATTTGTCTTCATTTCAATTTGCCCTCCAGTTTTCTAAGTCTAAACACAAATGTTCAGTTTCTGAAGTCTAAACACAAATGTTCAGAATGTACATGGAGTTTAAAAATAATGCTTATCATTTAGTTTATTGTAAGCACATAAAACAAGCATAAATATTATTGAGAGATTACTAAATTCTTAATTATCATTTTAAAAGATGGGCCAATAATGAAATTTCCATTATTCAATATTTCATTAAAAGTTCTAATTAAAATGATTTACAAACTCTAATTAAAGTTCTAGGAAGACAAGCATCATGCAGTTCCTAACAACAATGAAATAAAATGGAATAGGTAACAAGCACGAACCCGTGATGCAGAAATTATAAAGATCCGTTTTAACCAACAGGGAGTATTATTACTCTGCTCAGGCTGTGGCTTCAACAACAGAAATTAATTTTCACACAGTTCCAGGGGCTGGAAGTCTAAGACCAAGGTGGCAGCAGAGTTGGTGTCTGGTGAGACCTCTCTTCTTACATTGAAGTTGGTTACCTTCTTGCTCTGTGTATGTGGGACGAGAGAGAGATGTATCTGTGGTGTCTCTTCCTCTTCCTTTCAGGATACCAGTCCTATTTGATTAGGTGTCCATTCTTATGATCACATTTAATCTTAATTACCTCTTCAAAGGTAGTATCTCCAAATATAGTCATCTTGGGTGTAAGTATTCAACATATGAATTTTGGGAGGCTTTGTTTTCATGCAATAGTCTGAATATTTCAGTTGTAGAAAGTTTTGCATTATAATTTTAAGCCCAAACTTAAAATGTATTGCAGAATGCACTAGACAAAACCCATCTGCACAACAGTGTATTATATCTACCTTACTATTCCTAGTGTAATAGTCCATAGCAAGAAACCACTGTTCTTACTATTGTCCTCCAAAGGGTTGTAGGTATGTCCCCTATTTAGAGGAGCCAAGAAAAAAAATGACAGATTGGAGTGTGAATCTAGTTGGAGTATCCCTGAACCTCTTTAAACAATCTATTTTCTTAATATGTCTACCTTGAGATAATGTTTCAGTATAGTGTAACTTATGAATTACAAATACTACTCTAAAAGTATGAGCAACTATAATGGGTAAGTAACTCATTTATTTATCCAATACCCTTTTTATTCAAGGAACCATATATCTTCCAGTCAATACAAGTTCCGTTCATTCGATGGGTCTGAGATAAGCTACTTCTTTTTCCATTCCTTGCATAATTATGCTTGATAACATGACCCCAAAATGGACTACCCCCCTTATATTCCCTTTCCCTTATACGTCCTTTTTTAATGTATCAGTACTAATGAATTCCAGTCTCTTCTTGAGATTTGAGTCATGATGTCAGCTGGGCTTGCCGCGTACCTGTATTTAGCTGGCAGGTCAGCTGACTACTATATAATCTAGTGTGGCCTCTCATTAACAGGTCTGCTGGTTGAGAGGTTGTCAGCTGGGCTCATGGAGACAACTGGGTCACCACATGCCTCTCATGATTGAGCAGACTGTTTACATGGCAACACAAGGGTTTTAAGAGCAGCAGAAGGAAATCCTGACCAGTAAACACTTGTTAAGACTCTCCTTATATCATATCTGTTGCTCATTAGCAAATAAGAGGATAAACCCTAAATCACTATAAGAAGATATGGATTTAAAAAAAAAAAAAAGTGTGAACAGCATGGAACATTACTGAAGTCATATACACAGCAGGGAGGATCTAGAATCACTTTGAAGAATGTTGCCCAAGTAGAAGGTACATATCTGGGAAAGCTTGGAAACCAGATTGGGGCTAGATATAGAAACCAGACGGTAAAATATTGGATGAAGAAATGTAAAGATAATCAGTGGAGAGCCACAAAATTAGAGCAAGTCCAGTCCACAAAATTGCTTTTACTTCTGACATCAACTACAAGTCAGGGGTTCCTAACACCACCCTAAATTTCACGAATTTGCTGGAATGACTCATAAAACTCATGGAAAGCTGTGATACTCATGGTTATGGTTTATCATAGCTAGACAATACATATTTATATCCATTAAGGGGAGAACTATATGCAGCAGAGTCTAAGAAAGTGCCAGTTATGGAACTTTCAGTTGTTCTCTCTCTGTGGAGCTATGAACAGTGTTACTTTTTCATTAAAAATGTGTAATTATATACACAGAGTATTGTCCATCAGGGAAACTCACCTGAGCTTTAATGTCCAGATTTTTATTGGGGCTCCACCAAATAGGCATAGCTGCCTGACCACATGACCAGTCTCAGACTCTAGCCCCTCAGGAGGTCAAATAGATACCGCACGACCCGAAGTCCCCATGCTCAATCACATGGTCAGACTATCAAAGTCCCCAGGCAGAAAAAGACACTCTTATTAAGCATGACACACGCTTCCCATTCATTCTGTTTCTCTGGAGAACCCTGACTAATACAGTAACCGTGATAATTTTAAGGGGATCACTCTGGAAATAAATAATGTGGAGATTAGTGTGTTATGGTAGACAGAAAAATGATCCCCAAAAGATGTCCATGTCCTAATCTCCCAAATGTATAAATATAACAAAAGAGACTTTGCTGATATAATAAAGCTTAGGAACTTTTAGGTGGGAGAGATTATTCTGGATTATCTGGGTGAGTCCAATCTAGTCATATTAGGTCACATTATTCCTCACTTAAAAGTAGAGGAGGGTCAAAAAGATTCAAAGTGAGGGAGATCTGACCATTACTACTTTGAAAATGGAGGAAGAGGGCATGAGCCAAAGAATGTGGTGGCCTCTAGAAGTTGGGAACAAGCCACAGTTTACAATCAGAAAGAAATTGGGGACCTCAGTCCTACAACTACAAGGAAACAATTCTGCTAACAATCTAATTGAGCAGAAAATAGATTCTTCCTTAGAGCCCTCAGAAGGAGCATAGCCTTGCTGACTAATTTGTTTTAGCCTATTTAGACACATGTCCTACTTACAACTACAGACACAAAGTTAAATTTAAAAAAATGTGTTAAGTCACTAAGTTTGTGGTAATTTATTGTGGCAGCCTTTGAAAACCTAATGAAGGTGTCAATCTTGGAATGTATACTACCTTCAAATTAGAATCTGATTTTCTAAAATTAGGTAGTTATATTTGTGGTATAATAAATGTTAGGTCTTTGTGCCCTGTTCCGAGCACAGAGCTCCTAAAACCCTTCGAATTCCCTGAGATCAGGGGTGTATGTTATTCATAAAGAGTTACTTCTGAGTACATCTGAGTTTATAGTAACAAGATGAACCACGGTGGGGTCTGTAGGTAGTTTCAGGATGAGGCTGGTCACCAAAAAGACCAAGTGATTAGATGGTTAGAATGTTCAGCCCCATCCTGACCTCTGGGAAGAGGAGGGGAGGGCTACAAATTAAGCTCTATAAAAACTCTGAACAAGGAGACTTGATGTCCTTTCAGATTAGTGTATGTGTCCACCCGCTGGGAGAGTGGCACCTCAGTTCTGTGGCTGCTGGACTTTGCCCTATGTACCTCTTCATCTGACTATTCTTTAATTGTTAAATGTAAGTAAATGTTTCTCTTGAGTTTTGTGAGCAGCTCTAACAAATTAAGTACACCCAAGGAGGAGGTCATGGGAACCTCCTATTTATAACCAGTTGGTCAGAAGCACATGTGACAATCTGGGTTTGTGATTGGTGGCTGAAATGGTGGGGGGATGAGGGGTGGCAATCGTGTTGGACTGTGCCTTTAACTTGTGGGAGCTTATGCTATCTCTAGGTAGATAGTGTCAGTATTGAGTAAGATTATAGGACACCCAGTCAGTGTCTGCTGAGAATTGGAGAATTGCTTAGTGGTGTTGAAAAACACACCTGAGGATTCAAGTTCATAGATGATTATAAATGATACACCTGGAGATCTTCCAAAGCCTTCTAGTTCACATACACCAAATCAGCATATTTCGACATACCAAAGCTTAGAAAATATAGGTTGATAGGTATTGAATATAAGATTAATAGAGAAGAATAAAGAGAAGTTCCATTGCAGATGTTGGGTAGTTGTCTAGGTTCTTCCAGATGCAAAGACATCACTCTCCCCCACAAATCTCCATACGCCCAGATTGCATCTCACTCCAGGTCCTGCTCTAGAGCCAAATCCTGATGACTCTTCTATTCCAAGGGCGTAAACCTATTCATTTGTCCTTGTGATTATTTCACAGATGGCACTAGCCTAAAATTAATGTAATCTCTCTGTGCATTTCTCCATCAAAAGGGATTGGTCCAACTTAGAACATTCCTTTTGGGGCACCTGGGTGGCTCAGTTGGTTAAGCGACTGCCTTCGGCTCAGGCCATGATCCTGGAGTCCCGGGATCGAGTCCCGCATCAGACTCCCTGCTCAGCAGGGAGTCTGCTTCTCCCTCTGACCCTCCCCCATCTCATGTGCTCTTTCAAATGAATAAATAAATAAAATCTTTAAAAAAAAAAAGAACATTCCTTTTGTTGCCCAGGATTTGTAGTTGATGGTTGGAGTGAGATAATCTTTTCTTCTGAATGGTCTGCCTTACAATTGTGTAGACTAGAGTAGTTCAAGTTATCTCACTGCCTTAGGAAAAGCCACCTGATTCTGAAAGTTTCATAGGAAAAAAAAAAAAAAGCAGTATCAGAGGATAAAGCAAAACGAGTCAAAGCACAGAGCTAAATAAAGGAATACAAAAATAAAAGTTCTAATGTATGCATGCTACTCTGAAATTACTTTGTTTTATTATTTAGCTTCACTGGGCTTTCAATCATTTCTAGGAGAATTAGGTATTTTAGGATTTGGAACTTTAGGGTCAGTCCTCAATAGCTGGACTTAAACATAATAAATTTACAAATGCCATGTTTATTGTACAATGGTAGTCATAGAAATAATTAAGAAAATGACAAAGGAAGTTAATCCTAGCAACTGAAAGTCTACCCATCTGTATTGTTCTATGCTTTCCCTGAAGTACCACCCCATCCAGGATATTATCCCTGATTCTTTTTTTTTTTTTTTAAGATTTTAGTTATTTATTTGACAGAGAGAGACACAGCGAAAGAGGCAACACAAGCAGGGGGAGTGGAGAGGGAGAAGCAGACTCTCCATGGAGCAGGGAGCCCAATGCGGTGCTCAATCCCAGGACCCTGGGATCATGACCTGAGCCGACGGCACACACTTAACGACTGAGCCACCCAGGCGCCCCAAATTATCCCTGATTCTTAAGGGCAGGTTGGATCTCAGTCTTGTGCTTGTATTCATGTATTGTAGTACTTGGCATGTATTCATATTATATATTTATTATTATTATTGTATAAATAATTTCACATAAATTGGAGGTTTCTTTTGGTATAGTTATCTCTTGCATTTAAACAGACTGAACTACATTAGGATATCAAGCACCTATTAGTGTCTGACATATAGAAGGTGTTGAACTACCATGAAAACATGAGTATGACTGACTTTCCACTTCCTGCATTAAGCTAATCATCCCATTTATAGATCTTTTAGAAAGAGATCTATAAGGCATTTTTCCAGTCTCTGAAGCTTGCCTTAGCTCTCCGAAGTAGAGAGACTCTGAGAGATTTGTCTAGGACTCTCAAGGTGGCTGCTTCCACATTGAGCATTTTACTACTAATTCAAGATTCCTTTAATTCAGCCAGATTATTTATAGAGTGTCATCAAGAGACCTCAAAAGCCTCATTGCCCATCATACTTACATACACTTCCCACTTAGGAGAAAACCTCTAAGTTCACTTTCAGTTCTGTTTTGCTCATTCAAAGAGACCTAGAGCTACAGAGGTTTTGCATTAAAGAAGAGTTTGATAAGGGGATGAGCAAGATGTGTGTCAAGTGACCTGACTCTAGATGCTGGAGTTTTTTTCTTAGTTTATTTGCTTTTATTCTGTTATTGCTATTATTTCTTTTCTTTTTTTTTAATTTCAAACACACCAACCAACTGACAAATGAAAAATCCAGGTTATTAGTGAAAGAAAGGTCATTCAAACAGAGAAAGGGAGAGCTATGCTTCATACTTCTTTCAGCATAAAACATTAGCAATCCCAAGTTTGAGATTCAAATGTGATGTAATAGTTCTTTACAACCATACATTAAGCTTGTTAAAAATTACATAATCACATGGAGCTATTCTGAGCTAGTAATGAAGATATAGAAGATAAGAATGATATAGAGCTTGGATTCAGAATCCTAAAATAAGAAAAGGAGACGGTTAGAATCTAGTTTACATTTAATAAAAATGTATAAAATACCTTTTTGATTTTTTCTAAAAGGAACTTTCAGATTGTGTGTGTGTGTGCATACATATTACATATATATGTATATATATTACTAGTCCTTTTTTGCTTTTTATAACTTCAAAGAGCTGTTTTGTACTAGAAGAATGAATGATTGTATCCTATTTATTATACTAGGAAATTTTATTTGGATGGAGTATATTTACATATTTTATAAACTTCAATAACCTATCTGGCTAATACATTAATGATTATTTCCATTAATATTTAAAAGTATTTTCAGTTGTAAAAGTAAAATTTAAAAGCAAAATAAGATGCAGTCAGTGAGTTAAATATTTTGAGTTCATGCATGAGAGAGAGAGAATATCCCCAAACAAATTTGTTTAGCTCCATTTACCTTAGTTATGCTTCTATAACTATTCTACTATTTACTACTTTCTTAACTAAATCTCTCCATGTTTAAATGAAGGCTTGTGTTTTCCAAAAGCAGCTTTCTTTCTCCTTTCAGCCCTATAATGTCAAGGGGAAAAGACCCTATCATTTACAAGATAAAACATGCCAATAATAAACCTAGCAATCAGACACAAACGTCTGACACAGATAGAGGATAAAATTTTAAGTGGCATGAAGTGAAATTAAATAATCCTAATGTATCCTTAGCAAGTCTCCACTAAAATCACTATAATAAATGTTGAGCCAATAATTTTGGAACCAACATTTAAGAAAAAATTACTTTCATTTTTCTCTTTATTTTAACACCTTTAATAAAGCCGGTGCTATTTGCTCATGAGCAAATCTATGTTAATTAACTTGTGTTTGCTTTTAAGCAAGGTGCATATGAAATAATTTTCTAGAAAAAAACATTTTCCAAATTATAATCAATTACACCCATATTTGGATTAATCAGTTTCTATTGTAAGTTATTTTGATTATTTCACTCTTGTTATCTGACCTGAGCAATCTGGACAAAATATCCTCTCACTTGGCCAAATTTTAGTCAGTCTTCTTTCTTCTGCACAGGTTGTTGGATCTTGACTCACCCTTAAATTTAAGAAAGTATTAGAATTAAGAACACTCCCTCTTCGATGGGCACTCCTGAAAATTGACTGCCCCTCAGGGAAAAACATTACTAGATCAACTATGAGATCATGCCATCTGTTCATCCTACTTCCCACACCATTCCTTTTTAGCCTATTTTACTCCTTCCTATACAAACAAGAGTCTCTTCTGCCTAACCTTTGAGAAAAGCATAGACATTTCCCTAGGAATGTCCTCCCTATTACAATAGTCACTTTCCTCCTATTGCAATAATCTATCTGAGTCAAATAACTCCTTAGCTACATTCAGATCTGTTGTTTATTTGACAGTTCCCAAGGTATTTGTTAGGCAATTCCATGCCACAGTCCAGAAAATGATGCACTGGTATGTCAGAAAAATAAATACATACTTCAACATCTAATTATTTTTTTTAAGTTATCATGTGCCAGGTTCTTAACATAAACTGTTTCTATAGGACTGTCTATAACTTTAAGATGTATACATCTTTATTAGCCCTTTTTATTTTATAGATGAGAACACTGATAGGTTTACCACCCAGGTAGATGGGTATTCTAACACTGTGTGCTCAGCCACTATGTTATCCTTCCTCCTAACTTCCCCCAGATAATCAGTTTGTTCTTTGTCTTCCACCAGTTGTGTTATCAGGAGAGATATATTGCCACGCTTGTAATGGGATTCTTCTAAAATTGTTTTAATTTTGGATTTGAAAGTTGAACTTTTAATTCTGTTGTAAAAGTTGTAGCATTTTATTTCACCTTACATACTCCATGTAAAACTCCAAAGTAGCATGCAGATTAAGCAAATCTATATGTATATTTATGCAAAGTATAATGCAAATGTGCCTACCTAGTGTTTTCATAAACATCTGGTAGCTTTAAGATAGAAAAGATGGTATTAAGAGCCTGCTCATTTGCTGTGGCTTATCCGTGGGTACCATGCCAATTGAGGAACATTAACGTAATAATTCCAAGTTTGGAGTTATCATTGCAATTTTTTCTCCTTCTATAAAATTTTCTTAGGTTAAAAAATTCAGAGAAGTAAGTAAATAATATAACAACGTAGATACCAAATGATTAGATTAGAATTATCAATATAATTTTTTAATGGTTCAGACCCTTTAAAACAAAGAAAAAAAGCATTACAGGTAAAACAGAGGTTTGTTTGTGTTTTCTCTCATCAGTTCACCTCCCTTCTATCTGGACACATATTGATTTTCATAAATTTATTCCGTTTTTTGTTTCTTCAATTTTTAAAAACGTGGTTATGTTTGCATAAGTAACACATGCCATTTCTTTGTATACTTTTTAAAAATTGCATTTAAGCTTTCTTACTGTAACTGGCTCTTTCCACTTACATTGTGTTTTGGTAATCTAACCACATTAAAACATATAAATTTGAGAATTTTGAATATTGTGTGATAGAACATAAACTTAAAAATAATTACCGGGGCACCTGGGTGACTCAGTCGGTTAAGTGTCTGACTCGATTTCAGCTCAGGTTATGATCTCAGGGTGGTGAGATGGAGCCCCACAATGGGCTCTGCACTCAGTGTGGCGTCAGCTTAAGATTCTCTTCCTCTGGGGCGCCTGGGTGGCTCAGTCGTTAAGCATCTGCCTTCGGCTCAGCTCATGATCCCAGAGTTCTGGGATCGAGCCCCGCATCGAGCCCCGCATCGGGCTCCCTGCTCCGCGGGAAGCCTGCTTCTCCCTCTCCCACTCCCTTTGCTTGTGTTGCTGCTCTCGCTGTCTCTCTCTCCGTCAAATAAATAAATAAAATCTTTAAAAAAAAAAATTCTCTTCCTCTCTTTCTGCCCCTCTTATCCCTTGTTCATGTGCACATGCTCTTGCACTCTCTCAAAAAAAAAAAAAAATTAAAATTTTAAATTTTAAAAAAATTATCCATGAGCACAACAGACATTTTCCCCTAATAGTTTACTATGAAAATCATAGTAGCAATGTAGCAATGAAAATCATTATGCTTATGTTCTAATTATGCAATACTTTCTCTAATATACTATAGTCTCCCCTTATCTATGGCATCACTTTCCATGCTTTCAGTTGGCCATGGTCAACCACGGTCCAGAAGCAGATGATCCTCCCTCATCCGTATTGTCAGAAGGTCAATTGTAAGTTAATACCGCTTCACTAATGCCTACAACATTCACCTCACTTCATCTCATAAGTAGGCATTTTATCATTTCGTATTTTCACAAGAAGGGTGAGTACATTACACTAAGATATTTAGAGAGAAAAAGAGAGAAAGAAAGAGACCACATTCACATAACTTTTATTATATATTTATTATATATATTTTATTATATATATTGTATATAACTTTTATTATATTGTTGTAATTGTTATATTTTATCCTATTTAATTTTTATCTCTTACTGCACCTAATTTATAAATTGTCTTTATCATAATTATGCACATAAAGAGAAAAAAACAGTATATATAGGGTTTGGTACTATCAGCAGTTTCAAGTATCCATTGGGGCTCTTGGAATATATCCCCTATGGATAAAGGGGAAACTACTGCATTCTTAAAAGGAAATCTGTTAATGAGTTTAATTGTTAATGGTTTAATTGTGTCCCTCCAAAATTCATATGTTTAATTCCCCACCCCAAGTACCTCAGAATGTGACCTTATTTGGAGATAGGGTCTTTAGAGAGAAATCAAATTAAGATGAGGTCATTAGGACAGACCCTAATCTGACTGGTGTCTTTATAAAAAGGGGAAATTTGGACACAGACACGTGTACACAGGGAAAGCATCATGCAAAGATGAAGGCAGAGATGGGGATGATGCTTCAACAAGCCAAGAAACATCAGAAAATGCCAGCATACCACCCAAAGCTACAGAAGAGACATGGAATAGATTGTCCCTCATAGCCCTCCAGAAGAACCAACCTTGTCAACATACTGGTCTTGTTCCAGTCTTCGGAACTGTGAGTCAATAAATTTCTGTTTTTTAAGCCGTTTGAAGCACTTGTGCTTTGTTATGGTAGCCCTAGAAAACTCACAGATTGGGTATGTGCATTTTTCAACTTTACTAGACTCTACCCAATTTTTTTTTAAATCAATTTTCACTTCTACTAGTGCTGTTCTTTTTTTCAACTTAACTCACCAAAAAAACCACTAAGCCTGGAGGCTCTCACCTGATAGGCATTCCTAAATGAAAGGATTGGTAATGAAAGGGTATGTTTCTGTCTCCCTTGCTCTTTCCTTGGAGTATTCATACTCAAAAGAGTTAGGAGAGTCATTGTGTTTATTTCCTCATCATGGTCACTGTCTTCTTTTCCTCTGAGTCAGGATTCTAGTAGTATCTTCTTATTTTGTTCGACACTTACAACAATAATTATGTATTATATCGTTACTGTATTAATACTTTTCTAAACACTTTACATAAATTTAATTTCCAAAGTTCCCTATGATGTATCTCCTCTTGCCTCTATTTTGCAGCTGGGAAATTTGAGGCTCAGAATATACTAATACATGCCCAAGATCATATAACAGAAGAAGCAGAATAGGAACCCCATTTTTCTGTACTTCAAAGCCATTTCTCTTGACCATTACGCCATGAGCCCTTAGTGCCTAAAATAGGTACAGTAATACCCCCACAAACATGTCTTATGTCTTAATCCCCAGAACATGGGAATGTTAGGTTACATGGCACATGGGAAATTAAGGTGTTTACTAATCAACTGACCCTAAAATAGAGAGATTATTCTGTATTATTTTGGTGTGTCCACTTTAATCACAAGGGCCTTTAACATGAGGTGTTGTTGGCTTTTGAGGATGGAAGCCATGAGGCAAGGAATGAGGATGTTCTCTAGTAGCTGGAAAAGGCATGGAAACAGATTCTTCCCTAGAGAATCTAGAAAAAAACATAGATAGCCCTGCTAGCCTCCAGAACTGTGAGACAATACATTTTTGTTGGTTAAGCCATTCAGTTTGTTGTACTTTGTTTGTAGCCATAGCAAACTAATGCGTTCAATTAGTTACCATCCATATATTTGTGAAAACTTTGAAACTGGATATTACGATTCAAAGAATTTTTTATGAAGTTAGGGGAAAATGCTTTAATTGGGTAGTAATACATCTTACTTCTTGGCCTCCTTCCACCTGTTGAAAATAGATACAGTTAGAACAATAAAAAAAAAATAAAATAAAATGATTTAAAAGAACATTGATCAGGTCATTTAGAAGGCCCTGAACAAGCAAAACTGTCACAATCAAAGCTCAGCTATTGTATTACTTCTCTTTTGCTGCCTTAGCAAATCACCTCAAAGTCAGTGGGTTAAGCAACATCAGTTTAGTATCTCACAGTTCTGTAGTCAGTGGAATTACAAAGTCCCCGTCTTCCAAGGTCTAAGTCAAAGTGTTGGCAGGGCTTGCCTTCCTTTTTGATGGTTCTGGGGGAGAATAATTTTCCAGGGTAATTCATGGAGCTCTCAGATTGAGCTCTGTGTGGTTGTAGGAATGAGGTCCCCATTTCTTTGTTGGCTGTCTGCTGGAAGACTTTCTCAAGCTTCCTGGGAGGCCCCTTCCTCCATTTTCAAAGCCAGTGATGATGGTCCAGTCCTTCTCATGCTTTGAATCTTCTCTCTGTCTCCCCTTTCTGCTGCGTCTCTCTGACTCATCCTTTCTGCCTTGGTCTCCCACTTTTAAGAACCCATGTGATTACTTCAAGTCCACTTGGATAAACCAGAATAATCTCCTCATTTTAATGTCAGTTTAACCTTTAATGTCAGTTTTTAACCTTAAAAACATTTGAATATGATATGTAACATATTCACAGGTTTCAGAGATTAGGGTGTGGGGATTTTTTGGTGGGAACAGCATCATTATGCCTAGTGCACCATCATAAATTTAGGTCAGAGTTAAGATATAGTATAACTCTATATTTTACTTACCATGTATGAATATTGAAATACATTGGCACCTCTGATAAAATTAATGTGTATATTACCTAGTGCCCATTTTTATCTTTATCGCTTGAATTTTTTTACTAGTTGTATAGATCTGCAATTGTTAGATTATTTATTTGATAACATGTTATTGTCATTTCTACTGAATATTTAATTCCAATCTTAGTGAGGACTATCTCAGTGTTTTAACATACTTTTGTAGGAAGTTACAGTGTTGTTTTTTTTTAAAGATTTTATGTTATTTATTTGAGAGAGAGAGAACAAGAGGAGGTAGGGTCAGAGGGAGACGCAGACTCTCCACTGAGCAAGGAGCCCGATGTGGGACTCGATTCTGGGACTCTGGTATCATGACCTGAGCCGAAGGCAGTCGCTTAACCAACTGAGCCACCCAGGCGCCCTATGGTGTTCTTTATAAATAGTATATTTTAAGACTGAAATTCACAGAGAAGGCCCATTCTTCTTTGGCTTAAAAAAACTAATGTAGCTTTAAAATAGTAAAAGGGATTATATGAGCTTAGAGATAGGTTACACAAGGCTCCTGAGTCTTAGTGCTGAAATAAACATTGAGAAAGGGCTAATTGCCAACCAAAAGAAAGCAGACTTCTCCAGGGCAGAGAGAACACACTTCCTAGCCAAAAACTGATGGAATCCACAGAGAAAAAAAGCGCCATGGAGAAAATGGTATGCTTTTTTTGGAAATAAACAATTGTTCTATTTTGTCAGTTTAAATAAATGAATAGATTGAATCTGTTTAAACATAATGTGGTTCCAGTTGCCCAGACAATAGCATACGGAACATTTAATAATAAGATGATGTAAATAAGGAAAAGTGGTTCTCACTTGGCCATATGGTTTTATTTTCTGTGAAAATATAATTTTTGCTCAGAGTTGTATTATTCCTTTTAGGTTTCAAGATACTGTATTTCCTTCGCTAATGTTATTTAACACTTCTCCAGAATATTTATAGTTGTAAAGGCATTCCAATGATTTTATTAGAACATTCTGATAATAAATATATCAATGGAAGTGAAGGTGTCAAGAAACTGAAAACCTGTGGGTGGGTTTATTCAGAAGTTCCATGAACCTGAGTAGCATAATGAGGGGTAGCTAAATGAGTTAGATGATTGTGGCAGATGCCTAAAAGTTGAACAGAGGAGACACACACCCTGCTAACTCATTCTCAGAGTCAAAGATGTTCTTGCTCCCTCCCATCCTCTACAATTGTTCCTAAATGTGTCCAAAAGATAAACTAGTATGTAGGAAAGACTTATTATCAGTGATATGAGCAGTGGTTTCATATGCTCCAATTTGAACTATATTTTGAAAAAAAATTTATTGGAAAATTTTTTATTGAGATATAATTGGCATATACCATTGTATAAATTTAAGGTGTACAGTGTGTTGATTTGATACATTTCAGCTTTCATCCTAATGGTACTGAAGCCCACCTACAACTATACTGCTCCTTGATATTTTTTCACTTTCAAATGATACACACTTTTTACTGAGGTAGTAAATATGCTCTGTTTTACTAGCTGGCTATAAAAGGATTTATTTTGAAGGAATCATTGACACAAAGGATTAAAGGGAAAAATGTCTTGTTTTCAAAAAGGTAAATAATCATCAATCCTGGGGTGATGTTAAATTCTCATTCAATAGATTCTGAAAATGTGGGAAACAAACAAAAAGATTGTGGATTAAACTACTTTTGTGACCATAAGTGTATGGTCGATTATATGTAACATTTAGATTTCTTCTGATAGCTTCCAAATTTTATACTACCTAAAACCTACTTCATTTTAATATGGTAAATCTCTATTGTGTTAATGTGGAAAGAAATGTACAAGATATGTTATTAATTTTTTAAAAAGTATGCAGAGAATGCTACTAATTGTGAAGAAAAAAAAAGTTTGTATGTGTGGATATAAGCTTTTACATGTAAGCAAATTTCTGAAAGTTTATATAATAATTTGTATCAGTCAGGGTCCAAACAAGAAACAAATGGTACACTCAAATTAAGGTAATTTGAAGAAGGTTTATTTACATAGAAATTAATTACAAAGGTATGGATGGGTATAGAAAACTGAAAGAAAGGGATCATGCAAGATTCTTGGCTATTAACAGCAGAACTGTTATCACCCCCAAGGCTGAAGGGATTAGGGAAAAGGAAAGCTTCCCAACGCCAGAAAGATTAAGAATCTTAGAGAACAGGCTGTCTTTTAAGGGACAGACAATCTAGGTTGGTCTCAATGGAAGGCAGCAAGATAAATAAGGACCCTGAGCTCACTCTCCTTTCTCTCTTCTTGAACTGAGACCCAACAAACCCAACCCAACAAAACCAATCCTGAGATCCTGGGTGTACTGGTTATGTAGTTCACATGGGTCAGCTGCTCAGGGCAAAGAAGAAGGAGGAGGAGGTAGAGAGCAGGTCTGGAGAAACAAATGGAAGAAATCTACTACACTACTATTAACTCTGCTGCATTAGGCATCTTGGAGTGTAAATCACTTTTCATCTACATATGTAGTTCTTGCTTACTTATTAAAAATTGCTCATAACAAGAGTTTACCAGTAAAAACATTAACAACAACAGCATGGAGATAACTTCTTTTAGAAAGATTTTCACAATTTGTCTCACCTAAATGTAGTTATTCCATTATATTGTCTGGAATTTTACCTAATAGACAAAATATTTTAATTTTTTTTAAGGATATATACCATCAAAAGAGTTTGGCAATACTTTTACAATTTCTCCAGGGAGAGCCGAGGAATTGATCATGTTAGGACAATCAAATTAGTTTACCAATCTTTTTGTATTATGTGGGCATGTTTCCCTTCTGAGTAGTAAGTATGGTGGCTCCCTAATTGGTTATCCCCATTTTATAGAAAAGAAAAATACATCTTACATGCAAAATTGTCAAGACAGAATCTGAATTCAATTCTGTTGATAACACCAGGATATTAAGAGATTTAAATGAGAGAAACTGGTTTTCAAATCCCACCTGTCACATAAATTGCATCTTTTTGGCAAGTCATTTAACTTCCCTAAACCTGATTTTTTAAATAGATACTAAAATTAAAATATTTTCTCATAAGGACTGAAGTGAGAATAAAGTAGTACAGTATGTGAGAAAATAATTAATGTAAATTAAGGCATATTGTTTCCTGCACAAAGGAGTTTAGGTTTCTGTCTGTCTCCCCCCCCTTACACACACACACACAGACACACACTCATGTGAATTCTCACAGGCTAACCTTAGAGTTGTTATCTGGTAGCTTCTAACTTCCACCAGAGTAGAAGCTGGTGTACTGGTCTTGCTCATGATGTAGAACCAGTGCAATGCTTTGTGAGGCACAGGGGAGTCATTTGATTTTGTTCATTGGATTGGCTACTAGAGAGATTTTAGCAAATGCCACCAAAATAGTTTGGAAATTCAACTTTTTTTGTTCTTGTGAAATGTTTGAGACATCAATGTATCTTTCTCCTTGTAATTTTTCCTCTCCTTTCTTCTGTCCCGCGGGTAACAAGCTCTGAGCTGCCTTTTCTTAACTGAGGCATTTTTGGCAGGAAGAAAAAGCAGAAGTTGTCTGCATGACACTCTCCTTATTTGGCATTTGTTTCCTAAAACCAAAATCCACTGAAGCAATCAGTCTAGGTTCCCCAGAGGAAGAAGACTGGAAAGAAACATGAACAGAAAGGGAGGATTTCTTTCAAGCAAAAAACAAAATCTGGATACTGGAGGAAGCAAAGTGGAATATAGTTCTATGGCTAGCACAAGCGGTGGGGCTTCTTAATCCGATCTGTAGAGAATTCCCAGGAGAGTATCAAGAATTCTAAGTGGAAAAGTAGCATGGTTCCCAGGCTTGGCAGAGATTTATGAGTCAGAGATGCAGCAGAGCAGAGGGGACTAAAGGAACCATATGAAATGAATCTGTAGGCTTCTTCGAGAGAATAGTGCATTCTGATGATCAAGAATTAGAGGCAACTATTAGGATTTTTTTTGCTGCTGCCTACGGCCAAAGACAAATTTTCTGTCAAATAGAAAGGAGACACGTAGTTCAAACTGGATTGTTTTTAAAAACAATTAGGTTGAAATTAAGATATTTCTTGCCTGTGGAAAGTGAACCTTATTACATACATTTGTATCAAATAGAGAGTCTGTGCCTGTGGTTGGAGGACTTTAGGAAGTGAGAGTACACAGGTAAATAAAATATCGGTATAGACCATGAGCTTTATGCCCTGATGTTCTCTGCAGGGGAATAACTAATGGGGAACTCCAGGCTTTTGAGACATTGACGTGTATGGGTACCATAACAAGCCTACACTAAATTTTAGACATGCCACTCAGGTTTAATTATGTTTTTTGGGTTTTAACTGTGTATTTGTTGAAATTAAATAAAGATCCCTCGTGGGAGCCTGGGTGGCAGAGTGGATTAAATGTCTATTCTTGGTTTCAGCTCAGGTCATGAGATCGAGCCCCATGTCGGGCTCCATGCTCAAAGGAGTCTGCTTGAGAATCTCTCTCCCTCTCTCTCTGCCCTTCCAGTTTGTGCTCTCTCTCTCTCTAAAATAAATAAATACATCTTTTTTAAAAAAAATCTGAAAAGGAATGTTTCCTTAAAGAAATAAATAGATCCTTCTTGACACTATTGGATGATTTTCTTCAAATGTACCTTTATATTGTTCCAATGCATTTTTTCTAATGCAGCTTTATTGAGGTACAATTAACATACAATCCATTATACACATTTAAAGGTATAATTGATAAGATGTGACATACAAATGCACCCATGAACCAACCACGGAAATCGGGATAATGAACATATTACTCCCCAAAATTTCCTCATTCCCCTTTGTGATGCCTCCCTGCCCATTTACCATCCTACCAACATGGTCTTTCCCAGGTAACAATTAATCTACTTCTAGCCAGGATAGATTAGTTTGCATTTTCTAGGATTTTATATAAATTTGGTTGTACAATATGTCCTCTTTTTTGTTGGACTTCTTTCACTCACCATAATGATTTTGGAATTTATCCATTTTGTTGTATGTTGCAATAATTAAAATTTTATTAAAAATAAAGAGGCTACCAGGGCACCTGGGTGGCTCAGTAGCTTAAGTGGCTGCCTTTGGCTCAGGTCACAATCCTGGGGTCCTGGGATCGAGTCCCACATCTGGCTCCCTGCTCAGTGGAGAGCCTGCCTCTCCCTCTCCCTCTGCCTACCACTCTGCCTACTTGTGCTCTCTCTCCATCTCTCTGTCAAATAAATAAATAAAATCTTTAAAAAAAAAAAAGAGGCTATGAACATTGGTGTGCAAGTCTGTATGTACACATAAGCTTTCCACACTCTTAGAAGTAGAATGGCTACATTTAAGGAATTGCAAAACTTTTCTTCAAAATGGTTGTAATATTTTATATCTCACCAGATATATATTAGAATTCCATATGCTGATAGTCAGGTTCAGTCATTGAGTATGAGCCTCAATTTTAAAGTCAGCAATTTCAGAAGATAAGAGAAATGCAGTAAGGAAATCATTTACTTGCTGCCCGGTTTTGACTGGGGTCTCAGAGGAAGGAAAAAACAAAAATCACCTGTTTGTTTCCATAACATCCCCAAATCATGGACAACCCCAAAGGCAAACCCGCTATCAGTATAATGGTTTGTCCTGATAGCTGGCATGCTCAGGTAAGGCCATGGAATTCTGCTTGTTGGGAGAATTTAGCTTGAGAATAGTTCATTCTACTTTCAGTTGGGTCACATTGGGTAGTAAGAGCGTCACCATCCTGAAAACTCCCCTTTTCATTTCTACAGTATGACCCATCCACAAACAAAATTAGATTAGGATTAGTTTAGGGTGTCTTGTAGTTAAGGATGCAATGTCACAAAATGGGATGTTATTGCCTCGCTGTCATGGGGCTGGCCTTCATTGGACAAGGGTAATAACACTGGGATTAAGGACATTACAACATTTAAGATGTAGATTAGGTGGCAAAAGCGGAAGGAACTCTAAGAAAGTTAATATACTTGCAGAGGAATGTTGAGTCAATTTAGAGTTAAGAAGGCTTTGGACAGAGTGTGTAGTTTGCAAATAAACATCATTTCCTAGTATCAGATCTGCTGGAGGTTTCACTGACTTTGCAGCTACAGCCATAGACCATTAAGACAGCTGAAATACACATAAGCAGCTGAACCAACTTGTATGCTGTAATAGGCAATCAGCCTATGCTTATTACCATGTTCTTGTGTGAGCATTCCCAGGGCCAAATTATACCTTTTGTGCACAAACACAATGAAAGGTTTTGGTTAGGTAAATAGTTAGGTAGAAATTAGGAATCCATCGTCTGCAATAACCAGTCAAGCCTAGAAATCTACAAAGTTGTTGCTTAGTTGTGGGTCTAGAAAATTCCTGGATTAGTTTATCTTGGAGACAGCTGAATTCCTTCAGTACTTTGATCATGACCCAGGTAATGAATAGAGTCTAGAGAAAATTGCGATTTTTTTCTTAAAGACTTTGTGTCCCTTTACAGCTAACTGTTGCAGCAAATAAACAGACTCTTGTATGGGTGCCTCTTTGGTAACTGAGCACAGCAAAAGGTCATCTACATATTGTACAAAAATTGATTTCCCAGGGAACTGGAGGGCACTTAAATCTCAGTGAAGTACTTGAGGAAAATAAGAAAGGACCTCAATGAACCCTGGCGGCATAACTGTCCAGGTATATTGTCAGTTGTTCCAAGTAAAGGCAAACGGATATTGGCTGTTGGGGTCTACAGGGATGCTGAAAAAAGGTTGAACAAAGATCTATACCAGTGAACCATTTTGAGTTTGATGGAACCTGTGACAGAAGAGTGTTTGAGTTTAGAGCAACTGGAAAACAGGAATGACTATTTGTTTTGTTTAAGATTTTATTTATTTATTTGAGAGAAAGAACATGAGCTGAGGGGAGGGGCAGAGGGAGAGAGAGAAGCAGGCTCCCCGCTGAGCAGGGAGCCCAATGTGGGGCTCAATCCCAGGACTCCGAGATCATGACCTGAGCTGAAGGCAGACACTTAACTCACTGAGCCACCCAGGTGCCCCAGGAATGACTATTTTGTTAATAGCTCTCAGGTCCTGGACAAATCTCCATCTCCACCCATTAAGTTTCCCGACTGGCAAGATCTGAGTGTTGCAGGGGCTAAGACTGGGAATGATTGGCCCCTGGGCAATTAAGTCCACCATCAGGGGTATGAAACTTTGTATGGCCTCAGGCTTTAGTAAATATGGAGGTAATTTAGGGAGAGGTTTAGTTGCATCTCTGCATCTTTTGTTTCCACTTTTCACGTTGGGTTCCCTGCTCCACGGGGAGTCTGCTTGAAGATTCTCTCTTTCCCTCTCCTCGCCCCCATCTCTCTCTCTCTAAAATAAATAAATAAATGTTTTAAAAGAAGTCTCCCTGAACTTTATTAGATACCCCCACTATGGAAACTTTCTTTTTATTTATGTTGCTTTATGAGGGTGAAATTTAAAGCAGAAAGTGTAGCTCTGGTATCAGCTAAAATTTGGCAAATTTCCCATTAATTTTAATTTTTGTTTCCCCTTGGCTGTTTAAGGGAATTCCTGGTGATAGTTTTCTGGAAGATGAATCCATCTAAAGTGTGAGAACCCCTCAGACAACTGTCAACTATCTTGGGACCAGAGTTCTGATGACAGACCCCTGGGGAGGGTGCAATGCAGGAGGTCCAGGGGTTGTTGTGGGTCTCTGGCCTTGGCGCTTTTGTAGCTGGAAAGCTAATACTTGGGCGGATTTTTGTTTTCAATCTTGCTCCAGGTTTCTTTCAAAATGCTCAGCTAAGTCATGAGTTCCATCAGGCCTGTGGACTCCTATCTTATTTATTTATTTCTTTACTTATTTTTATTTTTTTATTTATTTTTTGCTTTTTTATCAATCCACTAATCTTAGGAGATAATCCATTTAAAAGAAGGCAGCCAGAGCAGGCTGCATGACCTTATTTATTGTATGGAACCCTGAATGCCGTAGAAAAAGGGCTTCCAAATGGGATTTAAAAAATGGCACGGATTCATTTTTGTGTGTCTGTTTGCATGTTTGAAAAATAGACCAATCAGGGTGGGCAGGGAAAACTCTAAGAATGGCTTGTAAAAGTTCAGCTGCTATTGTGAGAGCTTTTTCTGGTCTCTCAGATGTTGAAGACCAAAGATCTTGGATATCATCCTTTGGGTTTTGCTATCTTGCTTCCTGCATCCATTTTTGGGCTCTACCAAGTCCTCCCAACATGTGTACAAGCTGACAAAGATCTGGCAGCCCACAGTCATAGGCCCAATAATGACTCTAAATTCTTCAGAAAAATTTTTGAGGTTCTGCTTTAGGTTTAGGAAATTCTTTAACTAGGACTCCTAGTTCAATCTTTGACCAAAGGGTGAAGGATATCTGAAGTTCATCTGTAACCTCAGATAGTTTTATTTTAAAAAAGTAACTGTTTAGTAGTCTCTTTGGAATGGAAAGGCAGTTCAGACAAAGAATTAGTAAAACTTGAGTACTCAGGTGAAAAAGAATGAGGTGGGGGGCGGGCAGTAGGAGTCACATTAGTCCTATGATCTTTTGTTTTAGGTAGCTCTTGTGTATTTAAATTTCCATTAGCCTTTTGTAATGAGCCTTTTAATGAAGCTATTTTGGAATCTTGAAGTCTTTTGGAAGTTTCTGCATACCAGTTAAAGTAGGCATTCCATTCTGTTTATTCAGCTTGGGATCCCTTGCTCTCAAGGGCATTTCTTAAATGAGTGATCTTGACTAATTGGAATGCTCCCCAAGATGGCCATCCTATCTCGAAGTTATTTTTAGTAAAATTTTGCCATTTTTCTAGGTAATCTGTAGCTTCTGGGGCTACAGTTCTTAAACATAAAATAATAGCCGTGCCAGAAGGTGGTGAGCTAAATAAACTTTGGATATAAAGAATCATATTTCTTTTAGCTAGGGCTTTGGGCTTCCCAGAGCCAAACTAAAACCTATCACAGGAGTCTTCTTGACGTGGTGAGGCTCTAACAACCTTTAAATGCTTGACCCTGTCTACCAATGTTTGCAGCTTTTTTGACTTCTGAGATTCCCATGAACAATTAGCCCTAATTTGATATACACTTGAGGCCTCTCACCAGACCCAGGCCAGCCCAGAGGAGATCCAGTTAAATCTCAGACTCAGTCCGATTTTTAAGTTGGACTCTTGAAGATTCAGCTATAGCCCCATTTAGCTTTGGTTCTGTCGCCAGCACCACATACCAAAGGACCAGGAGGAGTCTTGCCCACCAGACATGGGGTGATAGATGTCCAGCTGTGGACCCTGAAGTGTTATTCTGTCTTTTTCAAAAGAATAAATAAACTTACTATTTTTTCTTTTAAACTAATTATGGCATAAAGGATTTAATTGATACCATATTAAACATGTACTATTTGTCAGAGAATGTGCTATTAAATGTCATACAAATTATAATAAAGTCTTTGAGATTTCAGGAAGAAAATGTATGATTTCATCTTTTTCTTCCTCACTACTTTGTTTACCTACGCATAACTCTAGGGTTTATTTGTATAAAATAGAACATATATTTGTATGCAGGCAACATTCATTGAAAGGAGAGATGTTCTCCAAATTATTGGTTCATTTTTTTAAAACCTCAAATTAAGAAAATTGAACTAATCATACCACTCATGGGTACCTTATCATTGTTGATTCATTCAAGTCGCCTTTCTTCTTTTGTTTGCTTCTTCCTCCCTCCGAGCTCCTTCCTTGGTCCCTTTTGCCTTCCTTCCTCCCTCCTTTCCTTACTTCCTTGTTTCATTTCCTAGACATTTTTCTTCCATTTCTCCTTAGAGACAAAAATTTTAATATCTTTATTATGCATTTTTGTTCATGTTCTTTTAAAATGTATATTGATTATATATGCAAGCAGTTTCTAAATATACATAAGTAATATTGTGCTTTCTATCTTCCCCAGTTTTTTTGTTTTGGTTTTAGTTTAGCTCTGTTCTGTTGCTTTTTTTAACTCAAAGCTGTATTTATAAGATGCAACCATGCTATGTTGTGTGTGTGTTTATTCCTTGTTTCTACTGCTAGATGATGTGCATCCACTACGTTTTTCCATCTGCTTTACAGGTGATAGGCACTCCGATTGCCTGTAATTCTTTACTGCCTCTCAGAACACTGTACCCGAACATCCTGATAAATGCCCCCTGTGGACCCGTGTAAGAAGTTCTGCATTATGGATTCCCAGGAGCAGAATTGCTAGGACAAATTATATGTGTAAGAGTAATGTGTGTCCTGGCAGGGTCTTGTCCAGACTACATCCCACAGTCTGCAGCGCCCCCACCAGCACGAGAGTTGCTGTATCCTAATACCCATGCACAGACTTAGAATTGTCCAGCCTTTAAAATTTTGCCAGAGAAATAAGTATAAGCTAATATCTCATTGTTATTCGCATTTGCATACTTCTGACTTGTAATGACTGTGCATTTCTTCATATGCTTACCAATATTTCAGTATTTCTCTTCTGTACATGACAGTTTATATGTTTTGCTCATTTGATCATTGGAATTGCCATATCATTCTTCCTGATTTACGGGACCTTCTTGGTTTTTTTGTGTTTTGTTTTGTTTTGATGGGCTTTTTTGTGTGTGCTTTTGAAGGGGGTTGTATCCAACCCCCCTTCTGGCCTCCCTCTAATTTTGTCTATAGTGTTCTTCATTGACAGAAGTTGTTAATTGTGATGTAATGCAATTGATCCTTTTTAAAAAGCTTTTTGGTGAGAAGTTTTGCATAACAATTCCTTCTCCTTGGGGTGGCGATATTTTTCACATTTCCTTCTACTACTTTTATAGTTTTCTTTTTCTTTTTTTTAAATGTTTTATTTATTTATTCATGAGAGTCAGAGCGAGAGAGAGAGAGAGAGAGAGAGAGAGAGAGAGAGAGAGAGAAGCAGGCTCCCTGCTGAACAGGGAGCCCGATGCGGGACTGGATCCCAGGACCCTGGGATCATGACCTGAGCCGAAGGCAGATGCTTAACAACTGAGCCACCCAGGCGCCCTATAGTTTTATTTTTCTTGTTGAAGTAACACCCATTAGCAGCTACCTGGTGTTACATAAAGATACATACAGCTCTAGTTTTCTTCATATTGTGAGCCAACTTTTACAGTTTGAACAACATGCCCTTGTCCTTTAAATTTGCAGTAACATATTTATGGTATTTTATGTCCACATACATATGGTTCTGTCTCTAAGTCCTTTAATCAATTTTACCTATTTATCTGTTCTGCCACCAAATGGCTCTGTTTTTATTACTAGGGCTTTGTGATATGTCTTAGTTATTTATCGCTGGTATGAAAAATACTATTAATTTTTATAGTTTGGTCTTATATATCTTAGGCCTCCTTATGTATTTTCCACATTTATCCTTTTCTGAAATCATCTAGAAGTTCTTCAATCTGATATTCCATTCCACTAATTTATTCTTTATTCCATCCTTACTATTATGATCTCCATGTAGTCTGCATTTATTTCAACCAATATATTTTTATATATAATATTTAAAATTATTTTATTTTCTAATATTTTTCCTTTATTTTCTCTTTAAAAATGATTGTCCTTTGCAATAATGCTGATTCAAATCTTTGTGTTGGTCAGTTTCTATTATGGTTTTTGTCCTCCACAGATATTTAGGTTTTGGCCACTTTTCTTTGGGTTACCAGATATGGTCTGCTAATATGTGTTGAGTATGGATTCGGTCAGACTATTTTTTTTTTTTTTTGGGACAATCTCAGCCAGTTTGATCATTTCCATTTTTGGTCAGTTTATCAGGAAAAGGAAAGTATTATGGTCGGAGCTGAAGTAGTGATGCCCACGCCCAAGGGGTATTCAATTCACACCTGTTTTCATCAGCCCCAGGCTTCTCCCATGCACAGATGTAACCTCACAGACCCTAGTATAGATGGCTTTTGCAGTAGGGTTTTGTTCTGAAGGAATAAGGTCACCTGGAGCCAAGACAGGAATGGAACCTAAAATGTTTTCTTCAAGCACTCTTCTCTGCAGATGTCTTCTTTTCCAGATTGCAGCCATTCACTGTCTAAATACCCTCTTCCAAGACATCATTTGTCTTCTTGGGATTGTCTTACTTGTGCTGTGACTTGGAAACTCATATTTTATTGCTATTGTTTGATTGATTAGTTCTTGGAGTCCATGTTTCCCTCCTGTCATTAATTTCCCCAGAGATGTGTCCTGGGGAGGGAGTCTTAAACTGCTTTGCCTGAAACTTGAGATTTCTCTGTCACCATCTTTCTTAGGATGTTTGTGCCAATGAGCCAAGGCAGGAAAAATAGTTTATTTCATCATATCCTCATAGGCCTTTAATAAGTTATAATTCACTCTTACTTAGTTTTATTGAGTTTACTTTAAAATTAGCCCAGTGATGGGTATTAAGGAGGGTACGTACTGCATGGAGCACTGGGTATTACATGAAAACAATAAATTGTGGATCATGACATCAAAAACTAATGATGTATTGTATGGTGACTAACATAACATAATAAAATTAAATTAAAAAAAGAAAAAAAATCCCAAATTGTGCTATTTTTCCCCCTTATTTTTAAGAAATATTTCCTCTTCTAGTGTTCTCTTAGTAACCCAGTAGGACATGCAGAAACTAAGGTCCATCTTTACTCACAATAAAAAGAATGATAATTCTAGTCAGTATTTTGTTCTCAAGAGTTATCTAATTTAGTCCTCATAGCAATCTATTAGTTAAGGTGTTATTTTCAACATTTTATTCAAGTGAAAAAACTATTAAAGAAATACCTTTTCCTGAGTCCCAGAACAAGATTCAAAACAAGCTCCAAATTCCCCCAGAATCTGAGCTTGTAGCCATTCCTGTTTGATTTTCTGATGCTAAGTAAATGCTGGCAAACATTTACTGGTAAAATGTAAGAACATTAAAAAAAAGAAAAGGAAAGAAAGTTCATTTTCTTTACCTCAGTTTGCCACATATCACTGTTCAAAACTTTTCTAAGTTCTCTCTCCCAAGAGAATTAATCCACTTGGCCTTGTTAACTATATCCTATCTCCTGCTACCTGCCAGGCCAATAGCAGAGACATATGAAAACCCAGGTTTGTCCTACTAGTCCTGATGAAAATGAAGACTTCATACTAAGATCCAGGACCAATTAATTATGTTACCAATGCCGTGGCGTCCCTATACTTGTTTATGAAGTATTGCATGCTGATGGGAACTGCTGTTTTTACCATTGAATGTCATATACATTATTCATAATGCATGGCAGTGAAACTGAATAATTAATATCTCGATATCAGTGATAATCCACCCTCCCTTCCACATGCCAACATACAGTTTGGAAATTCTTTTTGATGCATGCCCAATGCATATCACACTGTGCAAGAGTTCTGCATTCTGAAAGATATATGCATGCACTGTAAATCTGAAACATAGCTTTGTGCCTTATAACTCAGCAATTATTTTTTCCAGGGGTCCATAAATAAAAATGAGAAAGTTTACCTATATACATTTTTGAAAATTGGAGAGTGGATGCAACTCTAGTAAACTATTCATTTTTAAAAGAATGGCTATTGAACTTAATGGAACAGCTTCATCGACGTGCAGAAATTTACCCTCTTGACAATGCAATTTAAAAGCTGACTTGTTTTAGAAACAAGTAGACTGGTAAAAATTATAGGAAGAGATTTTTCAATAAGGAATAGAACTCCCAGTACTTACATGACTTTCTGTATCTGAAAATTAGTATTTTTTTAAAAATGGAATGTGTGTGTGGACTTTACCTTCCTTAAGTAGATAATGATAGCATATCATTTATTATTATTAAAAGTCTAAAATTTAACTTAAAATATATTATCTGCTTCCTTTTAACAGTATCACTTTTTACCATTCATCAATATTTCCATCACCATTGATTGTTATTCATTGAACATCTAAAGCATCTGTGCCACTCTAGCAAGAGATCTGATCCCTCCAGAATACTGACTTTTGATCTAGAGTCAGATAAGCTACTATTATATTCGTGAGGTCAAAATTAATTACAGGAATAATATGAATTATATATTTATAAGAAACAGTTGGCATTTTCTGAATTCCAACTGTGTATAGGCACAAGCTAGCATACCTATTATTCTCATATCTAGTTGGGATTACAACTGAAATTAAAAAGTCAGAAAACACAGAGGCATAGAGACGGACTAGAAATGGAAGCCCAAAATAGCACCCTTGTCAAAGTGACTTTAAATTAGGGTGACAGGCAAGAAATATAAAAATAGACATATGGAAATAACCAAGTTGATTAAAAATGGGTATCTGATTTAGTGCCATTTGGAGGCTAATGTCAGATTCTGATTCTATTCTGACATATTAGGAAATGTGTCATATTTCCACCCCAGGCCATTTAGATATCCTTTATCGAATGGTACCTGGTTTTCCCAGGGAGGCCTTTTTATTCTTCCTGAGAGCCCAAAACCCTACAGCACAAAGACCCAAATCACCTCTTAATAGAAATTCATACCCAACATGACCAAGACATGATTATTTCAGTGTACGTATAGGAGAGCTCCCTGCTGTTCTTGGCATTGTGAAAGTCATTGTTGCTCACTCTCCCTGAAGTTGTAGAGGGTTTTTTTTTTTTTTTTCTTCTCCATTAACGAGAGAACATTTCAATTCAGTTGGTGTTCCTTTAGTCACTGAGGTGGCATTACCACTAACTTTAGCACTTTGAAATGGTTACAGTCAAGTTTTAGATCACAATCCTCATACCATTACTAAGGGTAATGGTTTTCAAACAATACAACTGTATGAGAGAGCCTGAAGATAGCCTGGGAAAGTAAAGGTGGGAAAGTAGCTCTGTTGAAAGGTAAGACTCTCCTATGACTGAAAAACCTCCTTTATGCGTTGACTGAACCCCAAGTGGACCTTTCCTATTGACAAGCTAAAGGTATTTCTGAGAACAGGTAGTCAAGTAACAAAAACTCATTTCCTCCAAATTGAAGTGAATTGCTAAAGCTACTGCTTGAAAGAATGACCTCTTCAGAAGACAGGGCAGAAGAATTTAGCTTTGTTTCTTCTCCAACTGTGTACAGTTAGCAGAACTGTTAGCTATTCCTGGTGTCACTAGGAACAGCCCCTTTGAGCAAGAAAAGGAGAGGAGGTCCAATACAGTAGTGAGATTCTGAGGAGAAGGCCATTCTTCTCCCTTCTAATATCATTAAATACGTGTTACTCCTCTCTGGGTCGTTCAGCTTCATCATCCCCCAAATAATTTAGGTCTTTGTAAAGACATAAATGGATACCAGTACAAATTTCATTTAACATTTTGCCTTTAGCATAAGTATAAAGATATAAAGTGTCAATGCTTCAAGTGATTTCCTCTGGGACTTTAATATATTTACCAGATGCTTGTACTATGCCATAGTCTGATGGACAGTGTCTCTTGGTTGACATTTCTTCCTGCTATTTTGCACAGGTTGGTTCAAAAAGGTTTAAAAAAAAAAAGTGACAGTTAAGCATATCAGTATTCCTTGCAACTCAAAGCAATGCTTAGAATTTTGTTCACATTTTTTCCATTGTATGTCTATAGATTCTCAATTATAATGATGGTTTTCCATTATCATTCAAGAGACATTGACTCTGATATTGTTAAAAAGAATAATCACATAAAATCATATAATAAAAATAACCAGTTTCTCATACAGAAATCCACAAAATAACATCACTATGTGTATCTTATCTTTGTGCATTTGCTTTGTTTTGAAATGAAGTGGTATGTCTTGGTGGGTTTGATTATCTTTTCCATATTTTATAATTGCTTCTATATTTTCCGTATTTTGTAATTGCTTCGGAGACGTCAGAGAAACACACAAGTACTTGCAGACTGAGAAATGGGATAAATCTATTTCATCAAACTGTTTAGGAAAGATAAAAAAAAATCAGTCACCAGAAAAATGTTGGTAAATCAATCAACAAATGCTGATATTGTGTGAAGCATTTGGGTATGGGCCAGCTATATTTAATAGTCTATACAGAATCTTGACTATGATCTTTTCTAAGTGCAAAGCACTCAGAATTGAATTTTAAGATTATTAGTGATTACCACTCTGGATTTTAAAATTATATTCTTGCTTTTATTTACTACATTAATTAGAGCTTAGTTACCATTCCCAAATTCTCATGAAGTAACTTTCCCATTCAGGGTATTCACGGAATCTGTATAGGTCACCAAATGATTGCACATTAGTCATGCAATGACACAGTGATTTTATCTTTTTTTTTTTCCAGCTAAAGTCCTTTCCAGGTTTAAAATTTTAAGATGGACAAAGATAATCATCCCCAAAAGTAAACCGACAGTAACATTAGGTATGTTTATTAATTCTAATCATTATGCTTCCATAGTGAAGGTCACATCAATGACATTTAAAGTGGAAATGAGAGTTTAAGTTTGGAGTGAGAACACATCACTGTCAATGAAGAGATCCAGGGCTCCTGAGAAAAATTTTCATCAGAGTGGAAAGCAAATAGGGAAGTCAGTCTCACCCAAACCTTTTTCTTCCAGAGGCGAAGTGAGGCTTATGGTGGTGAGTACCATAAGAGTTCGATCTTGAGCTCTCTTGACATGATTTTTGAGACAAATTATCAGTAAAGTGGTATGGTCAGGAGAAAGGCATCAAGGAGAACGGGGAAGGCTAATTTAATTGCCTTTGTTCCTCAGTGACATAGCTTAAATTGAGCTTGCATTTCTGAGAGCACAGGGATATTTGCATGCTTGGATTTTTATAAATGGGAAATGAACTCAAAGCACTTGGCCTACAGATAATGTATCACTCCATATTTGAAGGACAAAAAATACAAGAGGGAGTCAAGGGAATCTGAAAATTTTTCTTCTTTCAATTTCTCCTGATATGGGGGGGAGGTGATAAGGTCAGCTTAAGTGTAAAATAAAATGTAATAAACATAATACAAAGAATAAAAAATGTGGAGGGTCAAAATGCATGTACCTAAATATTTGTTCTTAAGGAAAAGCAGTATCTCGTGGCTATAGGTAAAGGAAATCAGTTCACTTGATGATTCATTTATTAATATATTAAACAATGACACATTAAAGATCCTTTGAAACTGGTTTGTACCCAGATAAAATCTGGCACAAAACGTTATGTAGAAGACGCTTTGTCTATATGACTGAATTTATGAAAAATCAGGGAAATGCCAGAGTATTTTAAGCTGTTCTAGAAAAAATTAAAAAAAATTGGAACAGCTCCAAAAATATCCAAGGATTGAAAAACTTGGGACTCTTTCCACTAAAAACCTGGTAGCACTACGATTTCCTGGAAGTGGACATAATTAAAACACATTAAAAAAAAGCAATTTACACTCTTTGCTTGCAAATCCTCCCATACATTTAGATGTTACTTGAGTTGATTTCTTTTGCATTTGATCTTGTTGTCACTAAGTCTTCTATCCATGATCACTGAGATTTTATTCTTGTCCAATTGAATCTAAGTAATGAAAAGTTAATAAAATCTATTATCAATATAATGAAAACTATAACTTTGTTATAGAGGTAAATAATTAAGCACTTGTTAAACACTGAGTCATAATTCAGTGGAGTTTGTGAGCAATATAAATTTATAAAATTCAAACAAATGAAACATCAGTAAAAGTGAACTCTTGTTGCAACTTGAGAGGGGAACACTAAATGGCATTATTTTCATGCTCTATTTGGAATCAGTTAAGAGACACGGGGATCAGACAGATGGAAATCAAAAGAACACCAAGAATGCTGATAAAGGCTAAATTGGAGAAATTGCCTTTCAGTCTGTTAGCCTTGTGGGCTTGCTCAAATTACACACTGAAATTGAACCTGGCCACCCAGTTTCAAGCTTGTGAAAACTTACACTCTTCCCCGGAGTCCCGACCCTGTAAAGCTTTCATGAAGATGTTGCAGTATGTGCTTTCTTCTAGGAGGTGTATTAGAGAGAGACAGAACAGGGCTGGGTCACATTTGTTTAATTCTGGGCTCTCAGCCTCACCCATGAGAAAAGTTCATCTTCCTGTGGGCAAAAGTAAATCTAAGAACAGAGAGAGGTCCACATTTTACCCTATTGGAGGCGTTGTTATTGTTTACTGAAATTTAAAAAATAATAGTAATAACAGTAACCTCTCGAGATTTCTTTTTTCTTTTTTTTTTAAGATTTATTTATTTATTTACTTGAGAGAGAAAAAGAGAGCACGTGCAAGTTGGGGAGGAGGGAGCAGTGGGAGAGAATCTCAAGCAGACCCTGCTGGGCGTGCAGCCCGATGCCGTGCTTGATCTCCCCATCTGAGATCATGACCTGAGCTGAGGTCGAGAGTCCATCCCTAAACCGACTGAGCCACTCAGGCGCCCACCTCTTGAGATTTCTAAATATACCCATATTTGGAATGAGATAGATGAAGTAGCTGCATGTTTTTGATTTCAACCAGGTGATTTCAGTTCGACTGTTAGAGCAAATATTGATAGGACAATAGTTACTTCATATTACCTTCTCCCGTGAGTATTCTTTTAACTTTACTACAAAAAGATAAAAATAAATGTTTTAGCCATTGTTATTAAATGCTTAATGGCTAGGCACATAACTTTAGATTCCTTTGCCTGCTTTGATAGGTGTATGCCAACAGGAAGGATGGGGATATGCAAAATAGGCAGTACATTTAGAAGTTGTTTCTACAGGCTGTCCACATGGGCCTTTGCTTCTCTTCCACACTTGATAGGTTGAGGAAAAGAGACGACGGAGTTTAGAAAGCAATGAAGAAAGTCTATGTCACTTCATTAAGAGTAGCTGCAATAAAACTCCACCGTTCCTCAGGTAAGATTTTTGAATAGAGACAACAGGATCATATTCTGTAAAAAACAATGCTGACATAGAATATTCACATATATATATATACCTGAGTAGTGTAGAGGATGAGTTTCAAAGGTGAAACATTATGAAAAGTGTAAGAACACAAAGGTGAAACATTTAAGATTTATTAAACTTGTTGTCATATGAAATTGCAAAAGTATGACAGATACAGAAATCATCTCCTATGTTGTATGTTAAGCTCATTAAAGCCAAACAGATGTGACATATCCATATTGCTTGGGTAAACTACCAATGCAAAGTAAATGCTGCATTCACAATACATATGGAAGGTTAAGCTGAGTGAAAATGGATACATTAATGAAGGTAATGTTGCTGTACCATGGACTTTGGGATGGCAAGATATTTGAGGCAACATTCTAGTACTTATTGGATCAAATTATTAAGATACTGTTTCACTTCCCTATAAAAAAATCACTGTTTTTATGTCCTTGATTTTGTATTACACTTTCCAGGATTTATACTAACGTGGATAAAAGATTTAGAAAGAATCAAGTCTATGAGCTAGAGTCGTAAGAGTTGTCATGAGACGAAAGGACACCACAGGGATGGAATGACCCCTCTATTCTCGATTGTATTTATTTTGTTTTGGGGGCTACTCAACAGAACCACTTACTCCAACATCAACTGATGTTTCCTAGCTTAATCTTTATCGGTAGATGAGATGATACTTTGTCTTCCATCTCCTTTTTCTTTCTTTAAGACAACAGTTTGGGGGCACCTGGGTGGTTCAGTCATTTAAGAGTCCAGCTGTAGATTTTGGCTCAGGTCATGACCTCAGGGTCATTGGATCAAGCCCTGGGTCAGTTCTGCACTCAGTGGGGATTCTGCTCCCCTCGGGATTCTCTTTCTCCCTCTTCTTCTGCCCCACCCCCCACTCACTCTCCCTCTCAGATAAACAAATAAATCTTTTTTAAAAAGACATTGATTTAAAAAATCTTGGCAAGGAAGAGAAGTATTATTTATTAGGATGCCTTAAAGACTCCAATTCTCTCCATATGTATGATAGAGAGAGAAGGAAATATATATATATATACACATATATACACATATATATATATACACACACACATATGTACATATATTTCTCTTTCAACATACCTTTTTTGATACCAGGATTCATAAACTCACATATACAAATATGTACTTACAAATACATATTTTTCATAGATTAATAAAATGACTCCAGAGCTTAAAAGTCTGTATATTTTGGATCATTTCTTATTTAGAAAAGATTGAATGTTACATTTTTCCAAATCAACAAAATAGGATCAAAATATAATGTAATCCCAGAGCCAAAATTAATGACAGGAGTAGAATGCAATTATTTTACTGTTTTGCCCAATTTAATCTTATGTAATACATGTAATACTGTGGCATGTTAAAACCACAGATTTTATTTTTGGCAAACATTTTTTTCATTGCTAATATTTTCTCGACTTGGGCCCATTTTTAAAAAGCTTATCTATTTGGTTTGCTAAGTCTTGAAATTCCTAAGGTTTGGTGTGATGCTGATACTAAAATTATAATTATCTTGTTCTTAAGAAAATTGTTATTGTCTGCCTGTTGCAATTTTGACTAGTATTTAATCTAAGTGGTTAAAAAGAAATATATTTATGTAGCTGTGTGTGCTTAGCTTTCAGGTAGCCTGTTTACATATTTCTTTGGTGTCTCCCATTATTAGCTCCCAGAATAACTTGATAAGCAGAATGCAAAAAAAAATAGATCAAATACAACTTCCAGCTATAGCCCTCTCTTCATGTTCTACCTGTGGAAGAGAAGTGTTGTTACTCTTTCGATTTATGGAGGCTACCCTACTCTTGGCCCTTGCTCGATGCTTTACTTAGCTTATTAACATCAGTTCAGACTTGAGTATTGATTTCTGAGGCAGCGCAACTCCATCCTGCATCAGAGTCCAACAGTACCAGGTCCAAATGCAAGAACAGTTTGAAATAAGCTTTAAAATGTCATTGAAATCTCTAGGGCAATATCCAGAGGTGACGGACCACTACTCCTCTATATCATTATTTGAAAAAATGATAGGACCTTCACTAAACAGTAAGTAAACTGCTTGGGGAATTATCTACAGTTGAGTGTCCTGTATAATATAAACTGCTGCAGCAAAGAGTTTAATAAAAAGTGATCCCAAACTGGAGACACGTGTTCAATACCCGAGGCTATCCTAACTCTTAATATGATCCTTGGTAGTTATTTAAATTCTTTCAGGTTACATTGGTTATTTCATTTAAAAAAGAGAGGGGAGATCAGCTATTTATAATAGCTATCATTTATTGAGTACTATGTCTAGATTTCTCTACATTATTTATATCTGTGATATCATTTAATCATTTAATAATTGTGTGACAGATGTATTAGTATTATCCCATTTTACATTTGAAGAAACTGAATCTTAGAGAAGCTAAAATTCCCATAGGCATATGCCTACTAAATGGTGGAGGCAGAATGCAAATTTAGGTCCGTCTATCTTCAAAGTTTGTGCTATAAGGATAGGCTCTAGTTCATGTTAACATTCTATGATTATTGGTTCTTTGGGTGGTGTGTGTTGCCTTTGGGGAGCCAAGTGTTTTGGCACAAAGATGACCTAGAATCTTTTTTTTTTTTAAGATTATATTTATGTATTTGACAGAGAGAGCGAGAGAGGGAACACAAGCAGGGGGAGTGGGAGAGGGAGAAACATGCTTCCCACTGAGCAGGGAGTCCGATGCGGAGCTCGATCCCAGAACCCTGGGATCACTACCTGAGCTGAAGGCAGATGGTCAACCAACTGAGCCACCCAGGCACCCAAGATGACCTAGAATCTTTTGCAGTACTTATACACTTTAAAACAAAAGAAATATAGGGCGCTTGGGTGGCTCAGTTGGTTAAGCAACTGCCTTCGGCTCAGGTCATGATCCTGGAGTCCCGGGATCGAGTCCTGCATCGAGTTCCGCATTGGGTCCCTCCTGCTCGGCAGGGAGTCTGCTTCTCCCTCTGACCCTCCCCCCTCTCATGTGCTCTCTCTCTCTCTCTCTCAGATAAATAAATAAAACCTTTTAAAAAAAGAAATATATATTATATATTACATATAAATATATAATGCTTGTAAAATAGGTTATAAGCTAGAGGTATTTTAATCTATACCCTTTCTTTTAGATTGGAAGCTTATTGTAGTCATATTTCCAGAATAAATATAGAACAGAACTTAGTATATTACAGTGCCTGAATATAACTTGGGGCTAATTGAAAAAGGCAAGGAAATCATCCCTGATTAAATTTTCAAATGGCTGTCTGGAGAACCATTATAATTTATGAGGATTTGTTGCTCAGAGAGTAAATAATACCAGTGACAGCATTTCCTCAGAGAACAGAAGATCAAATCTGTTGCAAAGTAAGTGCCAATACTTCCTCTCAAAAACACAGTGGAAGAGACAGAGGTAATAATAAATGATGTTCCGTTTACTGAAATGCTTATGACCCTCCTTGTTGCTTAAGAGCAGAGGGACAGCATTTAACTCTCAGTGTGCTTGAACTACATATTCCTGCTGCATCCAACAGCCTCAAATTCTCAGGGCATAACTGAATGAGATAACTTGTCTAGGCAAGTGAACCCCATAAAGTCACACCTGGTATTTCTGGCATATAGAGAAATGTTTAGTAATTTCATGTAAAAATATTTTTTTATCCCATAATAATAACGATGATAAAAATCTCCATGGTATGCATTGAAGCAGTTCTGTGTCCGTGTCATTTACAGAAATGACAGGCACTCTGCAATTAGCACTTGTGAGTTTCTGATAATGCAAATTGCATGATGAAATTTAGAATTTGTGGTCTCATATTTCAGAGCTAACCCCAAAAATCCAAGGTGCAGATTCTAGCAGATTTAATTCCACATTTAGCTCTCCTGCAGCATATAAATTCAAAGCTAGGCAACTTGTCATTCAAATGAGTTATTAAAAATTGAGACCCTGGATCTCACCACTTTAGAATCTGGTGGTGTCAGCACATATTAAGAACAATTTATGAAACGTGGAGACCTATTGGTCAAATGTTAGCCATATATACTGAGGTTGCCATTTTAATTAATATATGTCCCTTTTTAAATAGGTATTTATTATATGAAATAAATTATTGTTCTGTTTGACCAGCAATATCTAGCCATTATTGATATCTTATTACATTGCTTTAATAATCATTTGGCATTTAGCATTTTGTAGCTAACAATGAAATGTAATGATTCATAGCTCCTGAATGGATGATAAAATCCTAGAGGGAAGTCATTATGTTCTATATTCATTTTATTAATTGATTAATTATTCTGACACAAAGTTAGAATGTAGTAGGATTAGTAACACCAAAAGATTGATGAGCCAAAGTTTACACTTAATAGGTGTATTTTTTTTTTGGTGATTTGACATAAAATGAAATGATATATGTGAAACATAGAATACAGTGTCTATAATAAAATAGATGATATAATATATATGGTTTCCTTTTATTTCTGCCTTTCATTTTATTAGTTCTCATAAAAACCTGCATATGGAGACATGCACACACAATTTTCTCTCTCGGCAAGATGTTTGTTTCCATGCAGGTAAGATACACCAAGATAGTGTCATTGGTACTAATACAATAAGCCCGTGTCTACTAAATTCTATCTATAATAGCCAACTCCGAAACCCATATAAACAGGTTAAGAAAGTAAGAACAAGAATAATCTTCCTGCATGGTGTTGGGAAAAGAGGATCACAATCAATTCCTTCCTTGGGGGATAATGTAACAGGTCCAGCTTCGGCGGGTGGGGGGGAGCATGCTGGCTTCTAATTTTGCATTTTACAATGATTTGTCCAAATTTTGTTTGGTTGATTGAACTGAATTGTCTTGTTTTTGAAAAACAGCAACAGCTTAAAAGGAAGCTCTCTGCAGGAGAAAAAAAAAATATGCTTCAGGGAAGAAGGGCAGAAAAAGGAGAGAAGGCATTATTAACATGGCTAGTTATATGATTATTCTCTTTACAGTTTGTTTCTTTAGAGCCCAGTGGCAGCTTTTCGAACTCACTTTGTGGGCCACAACACTTTATAGATTACCAAGTCATCAAAGCAGTCTCCATTACACAAAACTAGGATACACCTGCTACAAGGAAACAAGATAATAAACAGACGCAGACACAGAGGTCAGCAATACTTGAGAATTAATTCTGCTTCGTCGTATGCCATGTGCGCAATAATTCAGAGTAAATGATAATATATTACACCCCGAGTCCTTAGAAAATAAAAGCCTAGTTGGTGCTTGACTTACACGAGCAAAACAAGCTTACAGTGCATGGGTCTGTGTTGTTTGGCAAGTGGTCAATAAAACTGTACCTTATGACTTTCTCTCCTAAAGGTTCTAATCAAAACAATTTATTTCAGGCGTGTAAACCCTGCTTCTCAGACTGTAGCTATTGTCAGCATATGCAGAGGCTTCAGCAGCAGCTGATGCGATTTTTGAATTGAGAGTCTCAGAGCTCCCCCATCTGTCTCAGGAATGGTTGGATTTTGAACTCCATCAATACGGCATGTCAACTCTAGTGCGAGGATTTTCCCCCAACCTTTATACTAGCAATTGCCCTGCACCCAAAGCTTGCCCAGGGTAAAAGCAATATCTGAAGATATTATGCAAAGTAGCTGGAGCTGATAGAGCTTGGAGAACATTAGCTATCAGGACACTAATTGCTGGAGGCCGAGAATTCAGACATTAGAGCCCATTTGAAATCTTAAAACATCAGCCACGAAAAGAGAATATCTTTTCAGGCTAGATGTTAACTTGCTTGCCTCTCTGAGCACCGGGCGGTGGGTAAAGATGAGAAAGAGTTCTGTAAACAAAGCTACCGTTTATTTTTGTCTGAGAGTAATCTGGTTGCTCCGGTTGGTTCTCTGAATGTATTTCTCTCTCATCAGCAGTGGGAGAGAAGAATTGAATGTGATGTGTTTGTCTTAGTAAAAGGTATAACTAGATCCTGGAGGGAGACAAAGGGTTTTGTTTTGTTTCTGCTCCAGTTCTCTACTGAGAAATAAAACCGAGAGGATTCAATTCTTTTCCTGGCAATGGACCCGCGGCGGCCATGACTCAATGCTCAGAGTCACGGTGAGCTGATTGTTGTGTATCACTGCCCCTTAGTGGTTGGCCAACAGCAAACCTTTTAACACCTACTGAACGTCGCTGGTTTAGAGGTAATTAGAGCATGCAGGCCTTCCTCTCTGTTTCTTAGCTCAGGCAACAGAGACTTCATGGGCCTGCCCACTGCTTTCTAAGGGGTTGTTGTACTTCTCCTGGTCAGTGGAATTGCAGAGGAAAGGGCAAGTACTCTGGGGTCAAACGGATCTGGAATTATATTTCCCTGCTGTAAGAGCTTAGGCAAGTTGCTTAACCACTTTCTCCCTCCAACATGGAATTAGCTACTACTGACCTAAACCAATGTTGGGGGATTAACTGAGATAATGCAAGAGAACAACTAGAAAAGTAGCTGACATAGGGCTTGGCCTCTGTGATGATAAAATGTAAAAAGCATGTGACCCAGTATTTTGTGAGACCAAGACAACGTAAGCATGTCATGGAAATATAACTGTGGATCCTATGGAATTACAAGTAGAGCCTGCCTTGAGAGTCACCCCAAGAAAACAAGGACACAGTGGTTCCTGTTTCCAGTCCAAATCGTACATCAATTTAGTTGTTGTGGTTTGTGCTTAGATTATGGTGAGTTGAAGTAGGATTTTATTCAGTTCCCTACATATTTATCAGTAGCCTTCTGCTCTGTACAGTCAATGTGCAAAGGAGAAAAGGGAGTATCAGTGGCTTCAAGGGGCAACTTCTAAACAGTGGAAGAGAAAGAGATATAAACTTACCTACATAAAAATTAGACTTTGCTAAACTAAGCATGTATATGGGGCACCTGGGTGGCTCAGTTGGTTAAGCGTCTGCCTTCAGCTCTGGTCATGACCACAGGGTCCTGGGATCAAGCCCCGCATCGGGCTCCCGGTTCACTGGGCAGTCTGCTTCTCCCTCTCCCTCTGCTCCTCCCCCTACCCATGCTCGCTCTCTCTATGGAGTATTAAAATCTTAAAAAAGAAATAAATAAACATGTAAGTGCTATGGGATTGTAGGGGGAAAAGTCATTGAACACTGAACTTTCACATACTGAACAACAAAATGCTGAACTTTTACATACTATATATTATAACAAGGAATCATGAGGGAACATGTTTTACATCCTAGGAAATTTTCTCTATTTTGGTTGGAGAAGGCAATATTTAAAATGGATTTACTCAATAGCCTCTTTCATATTAGAGCCAAATATCTTGTAGTCATTTGCAAGGTTATCCATTATTATTTTATAATGTTCATTTACCCCTTCTTTAAAATGTTGGTGAAATAAAAACAGCAGTAAAAGCTAACTCTTATGGATTCTTTTCAAAAACCAAATCTCCCATTGGCCTGTCATTTGATTTTCCCATTGCTAATGATAGCTGTATGTGAATATTGTTCTCCTCTCCTAAATAATTATATACTGCCCAGGCAAAACTGGTCACCGGAGACACCTTGAACAACTAACTGGAATCATTCTGCACGTAAAGTAAAACCTTTGGCTATCTTATGAAGATGTAAAATTTATAAAGTAACATTGAGAGATGAAGGACAACTGCCAAAGAACCATAGGATGATATGTCTGCTAAACCTACAAAGGCACCCAAATCTCTATTTCTGTTAATATCGTTAGTACTACTCAGGTCCAAACATCATCATTTCTCCCTTGGACTACCTCATTGGCTGTAATCGTTATAAGCCAGCCAACTGAACTTCCAGTTTAAAACTCTCTTTTGATTACTGACATCATTAAAAATACAATACATGTTCATGTCTCATAAGGTCTTTATAACATCTTTATAACAGCTGCACACTCATTGTGTCCCATGCTTCTCTGCTGTTACTCTGCTACACATTTTCTTGTTCTTCTAACAATTCACCGCTTTTCTACCACAGGGCCTTTGCTCTCTCTTACTTTTTCTGGAACACTGATCTCCTGTGATGATCAGCCTCCGTGATGATAAAATGTAGAACGTATGTGACCCACTATTTTGTAAGACCAAGACAATGTAAGCATTACATTACGTTACATTACATTACGTTACGTTACGTTACGTTACATTACGTTACATATACACTTCATCGAGGTTTTTATTTAAAGACCAGTGTAGACTGGTCCTGTCCATACCTTCTCAGGGGGCTCCCTTTCCCCACTCTCATCGTTCTCTATGCTCCATCACATCTTGCCATTTTATTTCCTTCTCAGCACGTGTTGCAGTAATAAATTACCATATTTCTTACGTATTTACTTTGTATAGTCTGCTACATCAGTGAGAGCAGTCTGTTTTATTTCCTTTTGCATCCCCAGTGCTGCCACACAGTGCAGGCGGCTGTGTTCGTTAAACACTTACTGAACGAATGAATGCACAAACAAATGAATGAGTGACTCACTAAAGCCCAAGTCAGATGAGAAGAAAATTGAAGTAGAAAGCCACTGAGATGCTGAAGCCAACAGAGAGAATAAGGGGAGGGGAGATAACTGACTAAGGAAAGCATGTGGGTCACATATATCAACAATGTAAGGTAGGAAAAATGGAGACATAGCTAGTGTCCGCATGGCCATATTTACAGTCCAGTGTCAGTTAAATTCAGTATGCCAGTGGATGAGTAGGAATGCTTGGGATTTATCCTGCTCCCTTTAACTGCATAGGCTCTGGGGAAACAGCCAGAGGAAGTGTGAGAAGTCTGCAGAAGCAGCCCATACGTGTACTCCTAAGTGGCTGGGGAAGAGGCGAGGCATGATCTTGTAGCATAGCAGGGGCATCTGGAACTTCAGTACAAAACTGCAGTATTTCCCCACAGGTCCTACAGCAGAGTTCTGGCAGGTGTAAGAGCAGGAATTATAAGAAACCCTGCCATTAGGATATATGGTTCTAATTTTAACAAGCTGTGTTTTGTTATCAGGACTCTGCTCCTTAACAGAGAAAGGAGAGAGGTTAGGCAATGAGGTGAAACTCAAAGTCCTAAGAAGAGGAAAAAAAAAAAAAAAAGACACTGTGCATCTTGCTACTATAATTCGGTCGGGAGGGTAAATCCGAAGCCAGTAAAATCAGAATGAAGAAACAAAGACAGAGTTGGATTGTTGCTTTATGTATTTTCTCTAAAGCACAACACCTAGAATCACAGGGTTCAGGTGGAAAGGTAGCAAATTCTTGCAATCTAGTCCAATTTGTTCTTTTTTTATTATTCCTGTGGCAAATGATATTTTCTACAAATGACTAAAAGAATAACATATTAATAGTGACAAACTTTTGTACAGACACTCTCTTATTTGGCTGAGAAACCTATAGGAAGAGCTACTAGCTGGGAAAATGGGTCTGTATGGCCCAGAATGCTAATATAAATGCTGATCTACTGAATCTGTGAGAACCATGCAGAATGAATGGTAACACGGGGTACTGGAGGTTTTATGCAGGAAAAAAAAATGACTGTGATTAGAGATAAGTTCATGGGGAATAAAAGAATGTGGAGGCAGAATTACAGACTTAGTACAGGAAAACAGATTAAGGTTGAGAAAAACTAAGATAAAAAGAGATTTGGCAAGAGGCTGAAATGCTTTAAATCCATGCAAATAACTGACAAGGGGGAAAGTGAATATGTTGGAAGGATAAAACAATGTGTTTTAGAGCAGGACAAGGATCAGACACAGGGACAAAACATTAAGAAACTGCCCATATCCTGATTTTTAAGTTATCTAAGAGTGAAATTAACTTAAACATGTTCTCTATAATGTACAATAAAAACAATAACCAGCAAATAATATTAATAGAGCAAGCAAAGAAAATCAGAGTGACCTTGGTTAGCAATATTATACAAAAGAATGGAAGGATTTCTGTTTAAAGAAAGGAATTCATTATAAATCTTGAGTGGAGCATGTAGGAGGAAATTTTTATTTTATGCACTTTAAAATTTGCATAAGACAAGTATTGATTTTGCCATGTATTTTTAGAAGGTGGCACTATGGACCACGATCAAATCCTTATGGGACACACTACAGGGAAACAGAGTGACAAAACCTCAATGCTGAGAAGCCCAATGCCATCTCCAGCACCTCTACTCCTGAAACACCATAAACTCCATATCTTGCCTCCCAAGGGATTCAACAAGGAAGTTACTAATCTGGAGTTTCTATGGATGTGCTTTGGATATGGGGAGGTTGAAGATTTATGAATAACTTAAAACCATAAACACACTGAAGAAGAGCAGTGTCTATTGCTCTCATTTTTTTTTAAAGAAGTCCTCAGCTCAAAAGTTTCAGAAGCACTGAATGGTTATGAAATTATGGTATAAAAGCTTAATCTAATGTTTTTAAATCAGTACATTTATAGATTATATACATAGCATAACATAAAGAGATCACTTATATACATGTGTGTATAATGTGCATATATATAGTTATATATAATCTATATGTTATATCTGTAAGCATTAGTTTGTTTTTATATAATCATTTGATCACCATTCATATATATAATAACTTATGGAACTAAAAATAATTTGTGCATTCTTTTGGTAACTATATACATGATGCAATAAAGGGTCATCAATAAAGTTACTCAATAGATAGATAACTATTTCCAAAAGCATATTGAAATACCTGTGTTTTCTTTCCTCTCTCAAGGATCCCTAAATATAGATGTTGGCTGTGCCTAATACAACCAGCTTAACTATTTTGCTCAAATTACAATTCAGTTCATGTCTTCATTAACATTAACATAGTTCTATCATTCATTCAATCATCATTTGAAGATTTTAAGATTAAATTATTAAATATTTTATGTGCATTTTATGTTCCTACTTGGCTAGATGTTCTTCTTCTTGGGATGGCCAGAAATATTTTCATCTGGAAAAAGCTTGCCTCTCTAAGGGCATAAGCCCAGGCGGAAAAATGAAGGTCTTGCTTCAGCTGTCTGTAAAACCATATAGCTAACTAAACTAAACTGCTATTGTGTTGCTATGGCAAGATAATTAATCATGGAACAAGGCTAAAAACCTAAAATAGAGAAGTTTCAGCTCTTAGTGAAGTCAAAATTGGTGCAGTGGTTATAACAGCAATAAAAAATTTGAAGCAGTGGTATCCACTCTTTCTTTTATCAATTATGTAAAAGATGGGTAGTAAATTTAAACAACTACAACATAAATACATTAGTTCAGAAAAAAGTACCTCAGGATTCTGAAATCCGGAACAAATATTTTAAGATTGTATCCTTGCCTGTTTCATTTACAGAATAAATATCTTCATGTCCTCCACCTTGCAGAGAAAACTTAGAATTTTATGAGGGGTCTACTGTATGTAAGCTGAAAAGATTCAGTTAATATTCTGTTGCCAAATATGAATTTGGACAGACCTCTGAAGACTCTATAGGTAAACACTTTCCCTATAAAGCATCTCTGGGTTTTAAAACTCTAAATTTTTTCTTAGGTACACGTCTCAATACAATGGTTTTCAGACAATGCACAAGTGTATTTGCTTCCCCCCAAATGTATTTCCTCTAAAACTGCATTTTTATCAAAATCATAGGAGAGAAAACTCTTGACTTACATCTTAGACATAATTGGTAGAAGGTTATACTTACATATAGAAATTTCGAAAAACCTGCGGATTCCCAACAGTTGGAAGGTGTGTTTTGCAGGTTGTATGCATTCTATCAAAATACACCAGATAAGACTTTCTCTGCCATATTGTTCTCACCTGAGCATGATTTCACTGTGATTTTATATTTAGTCTTTATTTTGTCTATTACAGCACAGTAAATGCCAACACAGTGGAGAAAATATTTAAGGGCTGTAGAAAAGTAAGCAAAGCAGATAGGAAGTGTAATTGTTAGGGAGAATACGGTCCTGCATATAAAATGACTACTGGTTAAAACCGTATTAATATTTTAGAGACCAAGTAAGAATGTCTTAAAACAATTTCAATTTTTACCTGATAGTTTGATACTTCTTTTTCAGCACTGTAAAAACTATATTTACCTTATTGGATATTGTTGAGCCCTTTAGGTATACATGTAGCACTTTATAATGTTTCTCATTTAACTAATAAAAACTTGGGTCCCTGTTAGGATTTTAGGGCAGAAAAAACTTTCAGTAAAGAATTATGTGGGTAATGACTGATTTTGGTCCTTCAAACACTGAATTGTCAAATAGCCTCATGGATGCTTTTCTTTGGACTCTAGCATCAATTTTTCTTAAGGCAGATTTTAATCTCTTCCAGACTGCTCTTGTTTCTCCATGACCTAAAACAATACGTCTTAGCAAGACAATGATGACTTTCTCTCATTCTATAGCTGCGTGTAGTGCTATATAGTAAAGGGAGACTGGACTGTGTAGGGAGGAAGATCTCTGAGAATGGAAGCTAGTTTAACACCACAGCCTCCTCTAATATTGACCTAGAGCCCATGATAATGGCTTATTTGACCTATGAGCTTTGTAAATTTGGGTAATTAATTTTGTAAATTTCTCATTCATAGAGAAATTATGTCATATGGAAAGCAAGAGTAGGTATCCTTGACCAAGCTCAGGTAAAATCTAAGAATTAGACACATGAACTGTTGATAAGAGGTGAACAATTTCACCTAAAATTACTTTAAAAAATATGATAGAATAAGTGGTAGAATTGATTAATAGTAAAATTACTAATTAATTAATAATAAAATTAATAGTAAAATGGTAACAGTAAATTTACCAAAATTCATATGCCAGATTTGAAAAGAAGCCTTTATTTTAGGTGGTAAGCAAATACAGAAATATATTTAATGTTATTGGTATTCCCTGTTGTAAGGAAATTTTTAGCGATGTCTACTTTTCAAAGTATAGGTCTTTGGCATGCATAGTGACATAAGGAGGAAAGAATATTCTATTTCTTGATTATGCAAAAAAATGACATTATCTTCTTAAATTCTTTTCAATAGTGGGTCAAAATCAAGCTAAGAAAGGAAAAAATGGTTAAAATCTGAACAAAATTTAAAAAAAATTAAGACATCATTATGTAATATGGATAATAATGACTCTTATGCTAGAACTCCCGTCTCATGTTATTCTGTACAACTGACCTTCTTTCCCTTCCCTCCGACCTCCCTTCCTTCCATCTCAGCCCTCCACCCACCTCTCTTCCTCTCTCTCTCTCAACGGTAGTTCTGTAGCCTGCAAACAGAGATCCTTGTCCCGAGCACTGGAAGTAAATTTCTATCTCTTCCTCTGCAGCATTATGGCTATAGAAACAAGACTCTTTTTAAAATGTAAATATTCAAATAAAATTTGCTTCAGTACTTAAATTGCCATTACTTTTGGTAAATGAGCTTTAATAAATGTTTTAAAGATCTTCATGAGGAGCATTTTCATCCAAGTAAGGAGAGAATAAGCTTTATTATCCATTCTGTTTGGCTGTCAATTTCTAAAAAAAAAAAAATCCTACTTGAAAAGTTTTAAGGGTACTCAATAAATGATTTAGTATAGTTACACTAAATGGGTTAGCACATCTTACAGCACTCAAAGAGGTTTATTAGTCAGGCATATTAATTTCATATTTTCCACATTTATAATTTTCCTTTGTTTTCCTCAAGTTCTTAGACTTAGATCAGTGGTTCTCAGAATTATTCAGTTGGTCTAGCAGCTAGAAGTCACAGTGCAATTTGTGGAACACCATTGAAATACTGAGATACTGAGTATATCTTTAAATTATACATACACAATTTTGTGGCATACCCGATATCCATTTTATATGCATATAAAATCAATAAGACACAACAAGAGTCAATGTTCTAAGCCTAATGTACTCAAAAGAAAAACATATATTCTTTTAAATGTCTTCATTAGGTATTTTTTTTCTACAAATTGGAAAAAGACTCATTATTCAATTACAGCTGCAGAACACCTTGATCCTGCTAATGGAACATGCTCTGTATGATAATTATTTAAAAACCATCTTTCTACATTAACAGACTTTAAAAGAAGACCAGGAAGTAAAGAGCATTACATAACTCTAATCAACACAAAAATTAGCTGGATATTTAAATGTATAAAATTCATGACACATTGCACAATTTATGATCTAAACAGGATGTTTTAAGCAAATAGAGTAATTCCCTTAAAACTACTCTGTAATATTAATAAAGTCTGCATATTTAGACATTCTTTGGGCAATAACTTACACAAAAAATGATACAATAAACAGTAGTCGAATAATTTTGTTTTCTTTTTGTAAAAAGATAAAACAAAAATCTAACAAATATGCATGGATTCATGAAATAACTGAAATGCATTTTTATAGAAAGACCTCTGTGGGAGCACCTGGGTGGCTCAGTCGGTTAAGCACTCGCCTTCAACTCAGGTCATGATCCAGGAGTCCCAGGATGGGGCCTTGCATCGGGCTCCTCACTCAGCGGGGAGTCTGCTTCTTCCTCTGACCCTCCCCCTCTTGTGCTTGCTCTCTCTTAAATAAATAAATAAATAAATAAATAAATAAATAAACAAAATCTTACTCTTTATTACATAATATTCTTTACTACTAAGAACTGGTTGATTCAAAAGTAACCACTGTAACTGGAATATTAAAATGGCAGAATTACAATTATTTGGTCTAAAAAATAACTGAAGGTAAATAATTTGTTTGCAAATGATGAAGTTGAAACTTAAAGAGGATGTGACATATTCAAAATATGTGTGGAAAGAAATCTAGGTCCCAGGTCTCTGCCTCCCAATCAATGCTTCTTCTAATTTCCCAGATTGTAAACAAATAGGAGTTACATATTAGACTTTTATATTGAATAATGCCTTTTCTTCTGTTCTTGGCATGTAAAGACCAGCAATGGAAAATTTTTCTACAACTCTTTTGTTCAGAAAATTAGGACTAGAATTTTTTTTTTAAGATTTTATTTATTTATTTATTTATTTATTTAACAGAGAGAGAGAGAGAGAGAGAGAGAGAGCACGCACAAGCAGGGGGATCAGCAGAGGGAGAGAGGGGAACAGACTCTGCTGAGCAGGGAGTCTGATGTGGGGCTCGATCCTAGGATCCTGGGATCATGACCTAAGCTGAAGGCAGATGCTTAACCAACTGAGCCACCCAGGTGCCCATAGGACTAGAATTTAAAGCAGTCATTTATTCACTTGTAGAGAGTTATACACATATGAAATCTATAATGCGGGAATAGACATATCTCCAAAGAATATTAACAAATGGCCACTAAGGAAATGAAAAGATGTTTATCATAATTAATCAACATAGAAATGCAAGCCAAAACCACAGTAAGGTACCACCGTGCCCCTATTAGGATGGTTTCTATCAAAAGAAAATAAAGCAAACTAAAACATAAAACCCTAAAACAGAAAATAAAAAGTTTCATTGAGGATGTGGAGAAATTATATCCCTTATACACTATTGGTGGGAATGCAAAATGGTATGGCTGCTGTGGGAAACAATATGATGGTTTCTCAAAAGATTAAATAGAGAACTACCATATAATCCAGCAATTTCACTTCCAGGTATGTACCCAAAACAATTGAAAGCAAGGTCTCAAAGAGACACTTGTATATCCGTATTTATAGCAGCATGCATTATTCACAATAACTAAAATATGGAAACAACCCATCAGCAAGTGAATAGATAAGTAAAATATGGCATATATAAACAATGGAATGTTATTCTGCCTTAAAAAGGAAGGGAACTCTGACACATGCTACAAGACGGATGAAATGTGAAGCATTATGCTAAGTGAAATAAGCCAGTCACAAAAAAAGACAAATACTGTATAATTCCCCCTATATGAGTATTTAGTGTAGTAAAAATCATGGAGACAAAAATGGAATGGTGGTCACCAGGAGCTAAGGGGAGGGAACAATGAAGAGTTATTGCTTAATGGATGTAGGGTTTCAGTTTTACAAGATGGAAGAGTTACAGGGATAGATGGTGATGATGGTGGCATAACATTATGAATGTACTTAATACCACCAAATTGTACACTTAAAATGATCAAGATGGTAAATTTTATGTTATGTTTATTTTACCATAATAAAAAATCTGGGGAAAATGCTATGATGCATACTAAAAAGCAAGAAATCAAATAAAACATGGTCTCTGCCCACAAAGAACCTATATCTTATTAGTGGGAAAAATTCAAGTACAGTAATAATTAGAATACACCAGTCTAGGATGTGGGATTGCAGTCTGGTGACTTTTCATTCTGTCACACTGTCACCTAAATGTAAGGAATGGATGGTGATTGAGACCTCTGACAAGTGGCCGGCTGTGTCCAGCCACAGTGGACACTGAAAGATGCATCTGTCCTTCACGTTCACAGTCTACCCAGATCCTTTGCTCAGAATGAGTGTGGATTCATATAGCAAGATAATTTTACCAGAAGAAAATACAGACTATTTCAAAATCGTCTCACAATTAACTTTAAGTTTTGTTCAATAAGAAAACATTTCCCAAGTACCTTGTCCTCAATGTCCTCTTTAGAAAAACCTGGCATTTTAAGGAATGAGAGTTGTAATATGGAAATAAACAAATACTCATGTTATTACATTTTCTTTATTCTTCCTAAATATTAACTAATGTCATATAAGAGATATTTCTACACAATGTTTTTCAAACCTAAGGGCTGATGTATTCATAGGGATTAGAGAACTTTAAGTGCAATTTAACTCAAACAACCTTAATTACAGGCAGGTGCCTGTCTATGTTAAAATTGAGATAAAATTCCATTTGAATTTTGACCTTGTCAAAAAGAGTTGCAATAAAACTAAGTATAGATTACATAAATTTACATGCAGAGTAAAAGAGAGGGCTAAGAGAATTTTTTTTTCAATATATCCATATTTGTAAGTCTAAACTATGTCACTGAAGAAAGCAATCAAAAGAGCTTAAACTTTGCAGGGTCAGGGTGAAATTGCATTAAATTCTCTACATTCATTTACATCCTACTTCACGTTTTTCAAAAGTGAGAAATACAGGCCACTCCCACAACGGGTCTTATCTGGATACTGATTGCAGAGCTTCAGTGTGATACTAGCTAGTATTCTGAGATACGAACAAGAAAAAAAAATGAAACTAAATTTGGGTTGTCTAAGTAGAAAGGGGATTTACTGATAGGACATGGAGGGGTATGACTTCAAAATAACAATATGAAGAGCTCTGCTATTTCCCCAGTGAAATAACCACAAATGGTGAAAATCATGGAAAAAAAAAAAGTCTTTAGAAATGGTCCTAAAGGCATATAATAAATGAAGAAACTGAACCAGTAAGAATAGCAAGAGTCTGTGGCAGTCGAGCACATCCCACTCCCCCGACCACCTTCCCCCACCACAGAGCTCAACATGATGGAAACACCAGTCTGGGCATGTGTTGCTAAGAAGATGGAGGCTTGGGCGCCTGGGTGGCTCAGTTGGTTAAGCGACTGCCTTCGGCTCAGGTCATGATCCTGGAGTCCCGGGATCGAGTCCCGCATCGGGCTCCCTGCTCAGCAGGGAGTCTGCTTCTCCCTCTGACCCTCTTCCCTCTCGTGCTCTCTCTCATTCTCTCTCTCTCAAATAAATAAATAAAATCTTTAAAGAAAAAAAAAAAAAGAAGAAGATGGAGGCTTTCTTCACCCCCAGTTCCCAACCAAAGGATGTGGCCAACTTGAGATCGGCAGTACACCAGCATTTCCCATGGCCCTTCACATCTGTGTAGCAGAAGCTGAACTCCAAGTGAGTGTTTCTGAGAGGTTCGGAAGATCCTAAGATGGAGGTTCTACCCCAGGCACAGCAGGCCTAGAACCTTGGAGAATCTTGGAGCTGAAGGACACCCAGAAAACTCTTAGGGTGGTGGTTGCATTCTGAAGGAGGAAAGCAGAGAATATCAGAGATTGTCACCCACTCTGAACACCCTACTGGTACAGAAGGGTGTCACTTTGAGAGAAGTGTACCACTGCTGTTCTTCCTAACTCAGAGATTTTGCTCATGCAAGAGAGATGGGGCGTAAGAACAGAGATTTCTCAAGTTCTCTCCAGAGGAACTGACCTTATTCTCAACAGAGTATGAGAAATTCAAATCTAAGGGCAGTCTCAAAAACAGGAGAGGTTTTGGTGGCAAGCAATTATTTTTTTTTTTTTGGTAAAGATTTTATTTATTTATTTGACAGAGAGAGAGAGAGAGAGAGAGATAGTGAGAGAGGGAACACAAGCAGGGGGAGTGAGAGAGGGAGAATCAGGCTTCCGGCAGAGCAGGGAGCCGGATGCGAGGCTTGATCCCGGAACTCTGGGATCATGGCCTGAGCCAAAGGCAGACCCTTCCGACTGAGCCACCCAGGCATGTCCCGGTGGTAAGCAATTAAAAGGAATTTGGCAGCTCTAACAGTGTAGCAAACTAAGCTATAGGCTAGCTAGTTCACCAGAGAAAACGAGGGTAAAAAACAGCTGAGAAGAGCCGTCTTAGAGTCTGGACAAATCTCAAAGACTGTTCTCAAAATTAACCCTCAAAAGGGGGAAGAACCCAAATGTCTATTAACTGATAAATAGAAAATATGGTATATATTCTCAAAATAGCATATTATTTTGCAATAAAAAGGAACAAAGTAACTACAATATGAATGAACTTTAAAAACATTATGCTAAGTGAAAGAAGCAAGTCACAAAATAGCATATATTATATGCTTCCATGTACATGAAATTTCCAGGATAAACAAATCTATAGAGACAGAAAGTAATTTTTGTGGATGCCTAGAGCTGGAGGTGTTAGAGTTGGGAGAAAGGGGGAGTGATTGCTATTGGATATAGGATTTCTTTTGGAGTGATGAAAACTGTTGTAAAATTGATATGGTGGTTATTGCACAATTCTGTGAATATACTAAAACCATTAAATCGTATGCTTTAAGGCAGTGAACTGCATGGTATGTGAATTATATCTCAATAAAGCGGCTATGCAAATATTATTTAAATACACATTTTGTGGTTCCCCTTATCATTGGAATGACTAGAGAAATGGGCTCTGAAAAAGATCGGGAAGAGGAGATGGCCAGGCGACTGGAACTAAGCTGAAACGAATTCATAAATTTGAGGCTCTTCATGCCTGGCTACTCTAATCTGCCCTGCCACTACCAGTTCTCCTTGGATATTATATACAAGGACTTCTGTCATTGGTACCACTATTCAAAGAGATTCTTCACTTTCCTTGTTTATATCATTAGCTCCCGTTTCAAACCACTGAGTGACTCATCTGATTGTTGAAGCTTACATGACACGCCTGCCCAAGCAGAATGGGTAAATACAAAGCCTTTTGCTCTCTTATATTAGAAGTCAGTTTTTGGTCCTTACCAGGTGAGAGTTCCTCAAGCACAGGAAAGGGATTCAGATGATGGGAGGATAAAGATGACAAATATACACTAATAAATGAATATAAGATATACTATATAAACATATGCTATATTTATGTAAATAGAAATATATGTTAAACATGATAATAACTAACACATACGCTTCTTACCATGTACAAGATAAGACACTGTCCCAAGAGCCTTAGGTATTTTAACTTACTTATTCTTTGCATCACCTATGTGTGAAATAGGTGTATGTATCATATCACCCATTGTTTTCCAGTGAGGAGACTGAGACCCAGACAGATAATGTGAAATTCCCACAGTCACTTAACTAGTGGATATTGGCTGCGATTTGAAAACAGAGTACCTCCGGAGACCATGCTGGAACCACTGCTATGTTGAACTCCCTGTGAATAACAAAGGTCTTTTGATTCAACTCTGCTCTCCCAGATGGATCATGATCCATACTTAGAAATATGTTTTTTCTGCTAGTCATACTCACTGAAAAATAGACAGATTATATAGCATTCCATTATTTTACTCCTCCAGGGGTTGTGTTTGATGCTGGGGAGGGAGTAGGAAACAAAGGGGAATGCAATATAACTCCTGCTCTTAACACGTTTACAATATAAATGCATAACTGCTAAATGAGTATACAAAATAACTAAAATGAAAGGAGGTCTTTGCTTTTCAAGAAATAGAAACATTGGGGCGCCTGGGTGGCTCAGTCGTTAAGCGTCTGCCTCCGGCTCAGGTCATGGTCCCACAGTCCTGGGATCGAGTCCCACATCGGGCTCCCCGCTCAGCAGGAAGCCTGCTTCTCCCTCTCCCACTCCTTCTGCTAGTGTTCCCTCTCTCGCTGTGTCTCTCTCTATCAGATAAATAAATTTAAAAAAATCTTACAAAAAAGAAATAGAAACATTGCCTTCCAAAATAAATGTTGCGCAGAAAAACACTATATTAAAAATAAACAGAAACCTTTGATTCGATCTTGGGTTTAAAAAATTTGAACTTACACCCACATACTCCTCTACCTGGTCCTCCAAAACAATGCCTGGGGCACTGCTGAGGGAACCCTCAGCTCCTAAAATTTCAGTTTAAAAATCCTAGATTATGATAAATTCAAAGAGAAATATAAAAGTAAAGATTTATAGGGCTATCTAGGAAGAGAGATAGCATTGAGTTAAGGGAAGTCCAAAAGCAATCTTTAAAGAGGATGACGTTTGAGATAAGCTTTGACAGATGCAGATGGGTGGTGGTGATGAATTAAAGAGACCATTATTAGGACCACAGACTCACAAGCAGTGTTCAGGGAACAGTAAATAATCTAGTTTTGTAGGAACATAGATTATATATGCAAGTGCACTAGGAAACAAATTTGGTCAGATAAATTAACTCAGTGTTATGGACCATGAGTTGCCAAGGTAAGGCTTTTATATTAAGCTGAAAAGTAACAGGAAATCATTAAGTTTGTCAGTTAGAGAATGACATGTTTTGTTTGGTTTGGTTTTAGAAGAAGGGTTCAAAAGGTTTATTAGATAGTCCATCGCGAGATAGAAAACGCTTAATGACCACAACAATCATATTTCATCAGCCAGGTTCCACTTGGCACTATGACACAATCCTGCAGGATATCCTTGGGCTCACATTTCCTAATGGACTGCCAAGAAGTGAATCCCCTCAAATCAGGACCCTAATGCAAAGGCATTCCAGATACCACTGGGGAGCAGAGTGTTTAGAAAGCCTGCTTTCTTATCAATATTCTTATCAATATTAGGAAACATGATGCGCCACATCATTTTAAAGAATGAAGTGGAGAGGCTGAAGAAGCAGCTGAGAGCCGCTCAGTTACAGCATTCTGAGAAAATGGCCCAGTATCTGGCGGAGGAGCACCACATGCGGGAGGAGAACCTGCGGCTGCAGAGGAAACTGCAGAGAGAGAGATGGAGAGGAGAGAGGCCCTGTGTCGACAGCTGTCCGAGAGCGAGTCCAGCCTGGAGATGGATGATGAAAGGTATTTTAACGAGATGTCTGCACAAGGATTAAGACCTCGCACTGTGTCCAGCCCGATCCCTTATACACCTTCTCCAAGTTCAAGCAGGCCTATATCGCCCGGTCTATCCTATGCAAGTCACACAGTTGGTTTCACGCCACCAACTTCACTGACTAGAGCCAGAATGTCTTACTACAATTCCCCGGGTCTTCAGGTGCAGCATAGGGGAGCATCCCATGGCATCACAAGGCCTTCACCGCGGAGAAGCAACAGTCCTGACAAATCCAAACGGCCCACGCCGCCTGCTTCCCCCAACACACAGACCCCGGTCCAAATCCCTCCGCCTCCACCTCCGCCGCCCATGCAGCCTGCGGACCCCTCCGCAGCCACCTCGCAGCCCGCCCCTTCACAAAACCCGGTGCACCCCTCCTCCCAGCCTTAATGCATGTGCTTAGTCTGCATCTCCTGTTGGGACTCGTACAGTGGAGTCTACTCAACGCCAAAAGCTTCCTTCCTTGGCATTTTTGGATCTGACTCATTTGCACTGAGGTTATCTAGGCTTCACTATTAATTGTGTTGTAAGTGTTTGTCGGAAACGCAGCCAGTGTTGTGGGTCTACAACACTAAACAGATGACTTTTTCCATCAGTGTTTTACTTGAATCTACATGCACGTCCATTCCCTGGCTGGAACATTTGCTATTCGATATTTGGTAATTCAGCAGCAGTGTGCAATTTTTGCTTCGCCCCAGAGCTTCATTTTCCTGGCTTTTAGCTTTGTAAAATAAAAAGGAATATCTTAAAAAAAAAAAAAAAAAAAAAAAAAAACGGGGAGGAAACTGTGGGACGATTTGAATTTCTAAACTTAGTAAGAGGGAAATAAATTTGCAGGTAGGGTCTCCTGGGTTTGGGGCAGAGCATGGGGGACAAGAGAAGCAAAGCAATCGGGACCTGACAGCAGCTTTCTCTCACCTCCTTCCTTTGCTTGCCTCTCTCCTGGAGGGTCGGCAGATGACTGCGCCATTGGCCGTGTTGAAGTAAGCCAGCAAGTTGGAATCCTTTGTGAAGATGCCGATAGCTTCTCTTCCCCTGCAGGCATGCCTGTGGCTTCAGAGATCTTCTTTATGATGACAGAGAACTAATCTTTGAGCAGGAGGGTAAAGAGTAGCACCTGCCCTTTCGGTTTCCATTCTGTCTTATCCTGCATGTTAGGCCCCTGGATTTTGAAGAACATCTGCCTTGTTTTTGCGTACAAACTCCTCCTCTGGCGTGAGGCTCTTCTTTGTCTTCAGTGTCTTGGAGGTGTGCGCACCTTCCATGGGAAGTGGGGATGGACAGTGGGCTTTGGAGCTGGGGCTGGGACCAGTGCCAAAGATGAAGCGGGCAAAATGGCTGTTGGCACAATCATGGGGGAGGGCAGGGTGCCATGGTAGGAGGGGCCGATGGAGGCATGGGCACCACATTGAGCCTGGGTGAGTGGATGATGAGCAGCATAGAGGCAATCGCTGAGCCGGGGGGCAGTCAGACCGTGAGAGCCAACGGGGGCCAGGGCGTGAAGGTACTGCAGCCACAACGATAGCATGGATGGACCAGAGGCAGCACAGCACGTGGAAGTGAGGTGAGGAGTGGGCCCCGCTGGGAAAGTTGGTGACTGGAGGTGAAGGTGGTGACTGCTGGGGGATGTCATTGGGCTTTCTGGGATCAGTGTTCTCTTTGGTATCCTGCTCCAACACTGGGCCCTTAGATGGGCTCCTGGAAGGTGATACTGGACTGGGTAGCCTGCTGGGTCCCAGTCATGCTGCCTGAGTGACCAGTATCAATTAGACATTGCTGAAAGTGGTGTGAACTATGTTTTATGTTGTAGGATGTTATTATATTATATTGTTATTTTTTAAAAGATTTTATTTATTTACTTGACAGAGAGAGACACAGCAAGAGAGGGAGCATAAGCAGGGGGCGTGGGAGAAGGAGAAGCAGACTTCCCGCTGAGCAGGGAGCCCGATGCGGGGCTCGATCCCAGGACCCTGAGATCATGACCTGAACCGAAGGCAGACGCTTAACAACTGAGCCACCCAGGCGCCCCTTATATTGTTATTTTAAAACATTATTGTTTAATAACATTTATTTATTTGTTTGTTTATTGGGTTTAGGATGTGTCCAAATAATGATCAAAAGGAGATATAGAGACTGGCTCTAAGACTGTCTTAGAATACTGCAAATGAGATTTATTTAAATGGGAAAGAAAGGAAAAATAAATATTTGTTGGATGGATGAGAAAAATTAATGAAAGATGAATAAATGCATGATATAGTATGGCCGCAGAATCTATATAACTAGGTCAGTTTTCTTACCATGGGGGGAAAATTAGATTTATTAGATTTATTAGAAATGTTGTTGAAGATATGTAGAGTGATGCTCGTATAATTAACAGAAATCAGGAAGATGGAAAAGGCAGTGGCATTTCTGAAGCAGAAGTAATATATTTGTTTGATCTATTTAAATAAAGTTCCCATTGAGGCAAATTTGAGGTGACGCCAAACAGTTGAAATTACAAATCTAAACCTTAAGAGAGAATTTTTGGATTATAAAATTTGATAACACATATGCAGAGAATACAAATTAAGGTGTAGGAATAGATTCAAAATATAGCCAGACGAAAATAAACAAGAAAGAAGGTTTTGAAGACAGGGCCTTTTGGAATAAGTATTTCTAGGTTGGGTATGGCAGTATGAGAAAGACCAGAACAATAAGATAGAAGATAAGAATTATGTTTGTTATGAAACTAGAAGCCAGAGAATGAGAATTTAAAAAGTTGATTTGCCAGTTGGAAAAAAAAGCATTGAGTATTTCATAAATTAAGGGTTTTATGCAATGAGGGATCAGTTTTGCTAAATAAAGAGCATCATTTGAACTGTTTGAAAAGTTTTGTCAAAGACCATTAGCTATGTCATATGGGAAAACAAAAGAATCCCTATTGAGTTTATGTTATGTCATATGGAATAAGCCTAAAGATTGGGAATTATTCTTCAGTTTTGAACAAAATTAACGTTAACATTTTTAGTAAGATATGCTTATACAAATGTGCAGTTTTCGGATGATATTCAAGAGCAGTACTGAGGTGTTATTTCATACATAGGAGAACTTCTAGTTACTCAAACACAAGAGATGTCCAGTAGCTGTTTCTCAATAATAACATCCAAAATATGATGGAGACCAGTCACTATTATGTTGAGATGCTGACTCATTCTATTTATTCTTTTTGTTTGAAGTAACAATTATGTGATAAATATTTTCTATTTACATGTTATGCTTCCATACTCTTTGCACCATGTTTAAGGATTATGGAAAAAAAAACATAAAATCAAAGAAGTCATCATACAAACTTTTCAGGGCAAAAGGGAGGAAACACAAATCACACTCACACACACACACACACACACATACACAGATAAGGTTTCAAAAAATTTTTATAGCCTATTTTTAGGAGTGTGTAGATAGAGTCAACCTCCCAGGTCTACTATGAAAATTGAGATAAGATACAGCGGGGAGCCTGCTTCTCCCTCTGACCTTCTCCCCTCTCATACTGTTTCTCTCTCTCTCTCTCTCTCTCTCAAGTAAATAAATAAATAAAAAAGAGATAAGATACATAAAGCATGCTTTACATATTATAAAACACTCAGAGACCACTGTTAGGTTAATCTTGTTAAAATTTGCATAAGTCGGGGCACCTGGGTGGCTCAGAAGGTTAAGTGTCTGCCTTTGGCTCAGGGTGTGATCTCCAGGTCCTGAGATTGAGCCCCATTTCCGGCTCCCGGCTCAGTGGGGAGTCTGCTTCTCCCTCTGCCTCTGCCTCTCCCCCTGCTCGTGCTCTGTCTCTCTCTTTCCCTCTCTAATATGAATAAAATTTTTTTTAAAATTTGCATAAGGCAAAGAGTATTAATCCAACACAGTAGATCATAAAATAGGAAACAGCACTAACAATAACTTCAAATATAAGAGTACCTGTGGTTACACTCATTTTGCCTTAGCTGGTACTCATATTGATCGTGAAGAAAGAAAAATTAGATACTGTGTTTTTTTCTAATTTTTTCAACAGCAAAACTAATATCTACAGGTGGTCATTTTTAAACATCACATATTTCCAAGATGGAAAATAACAAAAAATAAGCTGGATCCAATGTCAATGTTTTGTGTCTCCAAAGTAACATTGCCAAGTTTACAAATCAAGTAACAGAAATTATATTTTGATCTGTTGTTGCCCACCATATACAATTTCTCTTGAAATCATATCTATGACAGGATTTCTTCTGTCAAAATCAATACTTTTTCTCAAAACAAAATTATTAAAATTGACTTTAAGACATTTTATTTAATTCTGTAAGGATTTATTGATAGCTTAGGATGTTCAAGTTAGATGTCTAAGACATTGTGATAAATTAAAAGTCAATCTACTATCTCCACTTCTCTAATATCACAGGGATTCATAAGTTAATAGATGAAGTAATTATTTATAAATTGCTAATAATATAAAGCAGGTTTATATAAATAGTACAATAAGTATTCAGAAAAAGTGCAATAGGAGTGGGGTAGATATAAATGAGAAATTTATTCTGATGAAAGTGATGTGGGAAGCGTGTCTTGAGTCAGGTAGTATTTGATAATAGCATTGAAATGATATAAATGTGGACAGGAAGATAAAGGATAGAGGATGTGTAAGGCATTCTTCAATGGTTTGACTCAAGTGAAAACTTCAGAGATTTGAGATTATACTCAGATAATTCACCACAATGTCATCTATCCATAGAATTGCATAGAGTGTGTTGAGCAAAAAACACAGTGTAAGCCATGAGAGAATTTTTTTTTAATTACAGAGTAGTTAATATATGGTATTATATTAGTTTCAGGTGTACAATATAGTAATTCAACGGGTCCATGTATTACTCGGTGCTCATCATCTATGGCCATACCACCTTAATATGCCCGATCTCACCTGATCTCAAGGGCTAAGTGGGGTCAGGCCTGATTAGTACTTGAATGGGAGAGAGAGGTGTTTTGATCAATAGCTACAGACATACGTATGTGGGAGAAGACACATCAAATAAGCATGACTGCCCATTTGGAGAGAAAAAAATTAAATTATATGGATATGGTAAAAATTGATAACACTTAATTCTCAACAAAATATTACACTAACCAAAATAAACAGTTATGTGATTGCCTTGAAACATACACTGGATGAACTCTTTATCTCAGATCTGCCTTTTTATCTGCTAAAAATGAAAGGAGAATTTTATCTGACATCATTGAAGCCTCATTTTAATGGGCATCATTGTAAAATACATAGTCATTTATCTTTTCTTAACCATGAGGCAAAAATACGTGTTTTTGAAAAATTGAGCATAAATCAGAAAATATTGGGTAGCTGCATACTTGACAATTTAAGGATCTTGGAAGCATTTCAAGACCTTAGATAACTATGTTCCACATCCTTCTTCTGATTTATCTTTGAAGAGGTATATTCTATTTTTTTGCAGATTTTATATACTGTGTAAAATTGTAATCAATCTCATAGAATTGAATTGTAGTTTTCCAAGAGTGATGTGAAATTTAGAATTTAATGCTAAAGAACAGAAAAAAAAATTGTGCCTTTTAAATGTTATAATATGCAGTCTTCATAAATAACAAGTGACTTCCATACTATTTAAATGTTCTATGCTGATATTTCTTGATTCTTTTCTGATTTTACTTAAAAACCAATGATGTTTTTTTTTCCTTAAATTCCCTTACTTGGTCACATGTTTCCTAATTAATATGGTCACTTCTCAGTCCGATAACCATTTTGGCTCTCTTGGCCAACTACATTGAACCCTCTTTCTGACAATCAAAACCCTGTATAATATGGTCACACGTTCCCTAATTAATTTTTGCCTCCAAGTCTTCACATGTGCATGATTTCTAATCAGATTATTTCCTATGCCATTTTTAGTATAGGTCAAACCTACTTGTACATTTGGTCATCATGGATACCTATTCCATTGTTCTCCACTATCTGAATTTTTCCAGTTATTCAAGACCTAGTTCTTTGCCGTAGGCCTTTTTAAAGAAATTTATTAACTGACTACTATGTGTTAGGGACAGCACACTTACATATTATCTTCAAGATACATAGTTGCCTTCAAGAATCCTATAGTTAAATCAGATTAAATCAAAAGAATAAATCAGTGAGTTTGCCAACACTTAGATTCTTCTGATGAAGTCATGGAGGTGATGGCAAGACAAATCTGTGTGTATAGGAATGGCTGAATTGCAGCAGGCAGAAGGTCTATTCTCAGGCAGGATGTTGGTGAGCACTGAGTGCCCTCCTCAACACTACCCCTAATATTATATTATCCCTAATATTATAATATTATCCCTAATATTATAAATATTATATTATAAATCTAGTGCCAGCATCACTTCCCTGCACCCAACTCGTCAGCATACCCCCTGTGCCTTTGAGACTCCATCAAGGACTATTACCAGGAGACTCAAGTTATCAATGCCAAGGAAACACCTCATTGTGTAATAATATGGCCATCCATGAGACTGATTCTTCCAGAAACTGAAAGACACATAACCTTACCAGATGGCCAGATCAGGTTGGATCTGTACATCCCCTATAGATTTATTCATTAATTATTTCTACAAATAGTTATTGAGGTCTGGTAGGCACTAGGCCCATAGACAATCTCTAGTTATGTCATATTCTGTGCTTCAAGTTTTCTGTCTTGATTCATGTGCTGAGCCACTGCATGTCAGGTGCTGGAAACCCTATAACATTCTATATGCCAAGTTTGGCCACAGAATTAAGCCTTTTCAAAATCTCCCTGTTTTATTTTCTCCTTTCAACCCCCAAGTATCTCATCCTCATCACTCCCTGAACAAAAATGTTCCACAGTCCAGTAGCAGATTCAGTTCTAAAGAGGCCTGTTCTTTGGAAGACCAGGAACCAGAACTACCTGGTTCTAGGACTTTTCACCTGGGTGATCTTGGGCAAGACAATCAATGTAACCAAACCTCAGTTTATCCTTCTGTAAAGGAAAATGGTAATGTTTGCCAATTCATGATTTTATGAGAAGACAATGAGAAAAAGCACCTGTTAACCATAATACACCATAAACATATTATTACAAATAAAATTAATAATAAAAAGAAAAATGTTTTTTTTTTCCTCTCAGTTATTATTTGGGTCACCCATAGCTTGGATTTTACACAGGGCCTGGTAAAGTATATTAAGCATGTGGTTAATGCACAAGAATGGTTTGATTCACTGGGAAATCAAATGAAGTTTATTAAAATACTCTATCACCTGTTACACAGACAGGACAAAGACCTGCCCAAACCTTTTTTCGAGGCTCACAATAAAAACAGACAAGTGTCTCATTCTCTGACATGCAAACAAAAACATACGTGTGTGTGTGTGTGTGTGTGTGTGTGTGTGTCTGTGTATGTATACCCACAGACACATATTACTAAAAAACTTACAGCAAAATTATACAAATATCCACATTTTACTAGTCAGGGTCTTTGGCAACAAACAAACAACCCATCTGACCCCTAATTTGGCCACTGGGGAAACATATTCTGAGATGGATATTTGCAAGCCAGAGGTTTATTGAGAAGTCCCTTGGGATCAGCCCTGTGGGGAAAGAAAGGAAGTCAGAATGAGTAGAAGGAAGTGTTGGATTTCAATGCCATTGTGAAGGAGAATTTTGCTGATTCTCCTGGGTCTTAGAGCTTTCAACGGGCCCTTCCTAATTGTCCCACAGAGGGAAGAGGACCAGACTTCACACCATGGAATCAATTATCATTGGATGCCTCTGGGACGAATCACTGAAATTGGGCCAGATCTCTTCAAGGCACTTTTCCCAGAGGAACTTAGCTTAGAACCATCTGGATCCAACACTTCCCAAAAGCCAAGGAATTCTGTTTCAGCCATGAAAGGAGAAAAGAATGTCTCTTAACAGCGACAGGTAAAACCCCAGAAGCCAGGAAGGCATGAATATTTTTTCACAGAGCAAGTGTTGGGAATAGTTCCTCTAGGATTCTAATGTGGTCTGGAGGTTTCAACTAATGTTTATCATTTACTTCATTTTTATATAATAATTACTGAAAGGGGCTATTCTGTTGTGGTATCATTCGTCATGATCATATACATTTAGTAACAGTATGCATATCACAAACTCCCACAAGCCCTCTTATAATGAGGATTCATCATAATTCATGGAACCACCACTTATTTCTGATGAGAGTTATCTGAATATTTGAGAGACACTTCTGTGTCCTGAAAAATTTGCTAATTTTATTAATTTTCTCTAATTTTGCTAATTCCAATTGGCCATTTTTTTCTCACCAATTATTTTCTGATCCAAAACTATGTCTCAGGTTGTATTATGTCTAGATGAGGCATATATATGGCTGAGATGTGTGCAATGCAGCACTGATAGACAAAACAACAAGAACTGTACTAGTGCATATAAAAGCCATTGTCTATAATTATTGGCTGTTCCACAAATAGGGTGCAAGATTAAATACAGGATACACAGTTAAATTTCAATTTCAGGTAAACAACGTACTATTTTAGTATAATTGCATTCCAAATAGCGCATGTGACACATCCATGCCCCCCCCAAAAAATGTTATTTATTTGAAATAAAAATTTAACTGGCATCCTATAATTTTCATTTTCTAAATCTGGCAACCATGTCCACAAATGAATGAGATTATGTCAGAAAGGTAAATTTGTACTTTCCCTTCACGCTACCTACATTATGGTATGTCAGCCTCAAAGCTATTGAGATTTTTGGCCAGATAATTCTTGGTTGGGAAGGGGGTGGGGACTATCTTACTCACTATAGAATAAGTAGCAGTATTCCTGGTCTCTACCCACTAGATGCCACTAGCATCCAACCAGTTATGATAATCCAAAATTGTCTACAGATGTTGCCTAGTTTCTTCTGGAAGCATAACAGCCCCACTTAAGAACCATCTATCCAGATATAAGGATTAACAATACAACTGATTTAATCATCAGGATAATTCAGGCCAAATCCTTCTCTTTTAGTTAGATAATTGCAGCAAACAAACAAACAGATGACACATGTAGAGATGTTTAAATTAGTTGTACTTTATTCAGTGTGTAACATAAATTTCTAGCTAATCTATCTGCTGATACATTTGATTGCTTGAGAGCAGACCATGAAAAAGCCTTCTGTTGTATGATCCTGTTTCAAAAGCTATTGACTCAATACTTACCACCAGAGCCGTTCTGGTTCAAAATATTTAGTCTGACAGAAGATACTTATAGATACATGAGATGCATGCCCTTCACACTTCTATGTGTACATGTGGCCTACTGAGATGCAAATTGACGCTTTTGTGACTCACTCATTTTGGTTTCAGCCATGATAAAACTTCCTTGGTAAGCTAACGTTCAATTTAAGATGATTGAAATAACAAGAATGTCTGCTGAGGTTTGTTTTAATTCAGTGAGAAAAACAGCTGTGGGCTAAGGATAACCGATAGAAATAAGGGATAAGATGGGGTTTGTTCCAATTCATGTTACCATCAAACAAGACGGTGTAAACTCCAGGACAGAGACTTCCTCTGTTTCCTTCTTTGCTGTATCTCCCAAACCTAGAACAATAACTGGCTGACTGTGCTCAACAAGTCAACAACAGATGGAGCTGACATAGTCATATGTGATATTATTGATTAGGCATACTGCACAATCAGAGATTATAAATTGTTCAGCAGACAACATTATCTTGCCTAAAAAGTTGTATTCATTACAAGAAAAATGAAACTCTTAACATTAGTATGCTTAATAAGCGATTAAGCTCTTACTAGAATTACTATTATCATCCAGTAAGACATAACACAGGGCTCTAATTTCAGCCAGCCAAGCTGTTTGCTAAGTGTTATTTTGTAACTCTTAGGATTAAGGTGTATAAATAGATAAGCCATAAAGGAACATATGCATTTATTCACTATAACTAAATTCCATATGAAGATGTGAGAGGGGGAGAGAAAGGGAAAGAAAGAGAGGTAACTTAAGAATGAAGTTGTTTAGTTATTTGAGGAGAAAAATTATATACTTCATATTAAATATTGCAAAAAAATTGGACCAAGTTTTGCCTTAAAAATGCCTGGACAGAGTTCTGGGCATACTGCTCACTATTTCCTAAAATTGATAGGATTTTTGGAGAGCCTAGCAATTTTGCATAATACAGCAATTAGCTGTGCTTTAGCCTTAGATATGTTAAAGGCAGTAATTTCTCAAATACTAATGTTAACGAGGTTGATTAAGCCAGTTTTATCATTTTGCAAACATCTGTTGGGGCATGACTAATTAGAGAAAGAATAGTGATCAAAATTTCTGAAATGTCTTCATATTTTATGATGAAGAAGCAATTACCTATAGAAATGTAAAACACATATACAGCACAATTATACTTTTATTATTGAAAATTCAATACAAATATTCAGTCAAACATAAAAAAAATAAATGTACACAAATGGTTTAAAAATCCTGTCTGTTCTTCTATTTCCCCCTTCACCTCTAAATTAAAACAGGCAATATGTATTTTCAATAGCAGAGGAGAAAGGGTCTTCAACGTCCAGGCACTAAATTTGTGTTTTTATTTTCAACCCAGCACTGCAAGATATTACCAACGTAAGAGAAAGGCAGTATCGTATGGAATTGGATAAATCTGCTACAGGTTCCATCTTGTGATAGACTCTTAAACTTTATGAGCCTCAATTTCCTGATCTGTAAAATGGGAATAACATCGACTTCTAAGATAAAATGTGATGATATTTGTAAACTACTTTTAGTGCCACATTTGGCCCATGGTAATTGACAGGAAGCTACTGTTATGTAGCTTTCCAAACAATTTCAATCCAGATATGAAAATAATCTTTTGGTTTTAACACTTCTGCTACTGTGTAAGCCCTTATGGCTTGATATATCAAGAGGTTTCTTGTGTTTTTTTTAATTGTATGATAATGCAAATATAAACTTAGAAATATACAAGAGATTGATGTTGCTGTTTGTTGGACCCTAAATCATTTCAAATCAGTACATTTAGTTCAAGATAATAGGAATTTATGGAGCAAGCATCAAATGCCAAAAATTATACTCAGGACTATCTACATAAAGATGAGCAAAAATCCCTTGAACTCACAGTCTTGATGGTGAAAGAACAGAAATCATTTTACTTTAATATGCAGAGCAATTTATCTCTTCTTTCTAGACCAAAAACCTAGACTCTGGGCTCTGCCTCTGCATACTCCAAAGGCACATTTGAGTGTGTGTATGGATGGATGCATGTTTATATATGTGTGTGTGCTTTCTTTCATTTCTTCACTAATGGAAGCTGTCTTTCCAAAGATGAATGTTGTCTCCATTCTTAGAGCAACTAATGAAAATATAGGCAGCTTGTAAAACATTAATTCTTTCTCACCCATATCCACAAATGCACTCATGTAATCAACAAGCATTTGTTGAGCACCTATTTGATGTTCTGCTAAAAATTGGAAGATACGAAGATAAGTAAAATAGACATGACTCCACCCTTTGAGAGTTCAGACTCTCCCAGGTCTAGGAATATACATCATATAAACATGCACATATACAAAATAAAGTTATGTATAATTATATTTATAATCACACACAAGCTTTTCCTCATGTTTATGCAAAGTAATGTAAAGATTACTTTCCCTCTCACAACATAAAATTTAAGGAAAAAGAAAGAAGAAAAAAAATAAAATGTTTGCACACACTCAGGATATTTTTGTAAACTTCTCGTGAGAAAGCAACCATTCACTTGTACAGAAAGTACTTCTGTGCAGCTTATAATTTCTAGGCATTTTGCTGAGTACGGGTTATAAAGAGACAAAAAAGACCCTGTCCTTGGCTCACATTGATTTCACACAAGGGACACATGTATTAGTAAAGAAAATTATACCTCTGAGTTTGATGCCCCTCCCCCGTGTATATCACCTTCTACTAACATGAATATTCTTTTATAACCCTCAACTCTTGAGAGTCACTGGTTTTGGGGAGGGCCTAGACAATGAAAATAAATCAATGTAATAAAATGCTAGAGGTATTATGACAGAAAACTTTACAAAGTTCAGCAGGGTCACATGTTGGTTTGAATAATTTTACTTTGCAGAAGGAAGGTGTTCAACATATCTGAAACAAATTAATGGACTTTTGAAATAAAATTTGAAAGGTAAATAAAATATTCTAGCCTATTTTCTAAGCTATTCATGGTGAAGGAAGGGAAGGGGTTTAGGAAGCAGGAGTTATGCTGTCGGAGGCAAAAAATAATATGAAACAATGTGGCACTTTCTAAGAACTACAAGTGGGCTAGCCTGAGTAGAAAGCAGCTTTTTTTTTTTTTTTTAAAGATCTTATTCATTTATATGACAGAGAGAGACACAGCGAGAGAGGGAACACAGCAGGGGGAGTGGGAGAGAGAGAAGCAGGCTTCCTGCAGAGCAGGGAGCCCGATGCAGGACTCAAGGCAGGGCTCAAGGCAGGGCTCAAGGCAGGGCTCAAGGCAGGGCTCAAGGCAGGGCTCAAGGCAGGGCTCGATCTCAGGATCCTGGGATCATGACCTGAGCTGAAGGCAGACGCTTAACAACTGAGCCACCCAGGCGCCCCTTCAAAAGCAGCTTTTAAAGAGAGGGAAGAAACAGACATGAGCCAGGTTTATCTCTCTCTCTCTCTCTCTCTCTCTCTCTCTCACACACACACACACACACACACACACACACACACACACATACACACAGAGTTATAGGATGGGTTGAAGAGTGTGGGCTTTTCCCATGGGTGATATTGAATTGTTTGAAATTGGCAATAAAACAATTAGACTTGTATTTTTGAAAGACTTCCATGGCAATGAGGCAAGAGTTGCATTAGAGGAACATAAAATTGTAAACCGAAATTGCAGATGATGATTTAAACAGTCCTGATGAATCTGATCATAAGAATATCAAAGAGGAAAAACCCAAATCTTCAAAAATCTAATTAGCTTTGTTCACAGACAAATGTAGTAATAAAAATTACTTTGTTCTCTTAAATGGAAAAGTACCCTTGATACCAGATTTCACATTCACTTGCTGAGGGCTTGGCATATAGAATCTGTAGAAGCCAGTCCTCTGATTTCTGCCTTTGCCAATGTAAAGACAGAATGTAAAAAGCTTTGCCAAACATTCCTTTGAACCAAATTTTGCCTGTTAAACAACTCAGCTGAAAAATGTCTTGTTATGTTATATTCTTATTCACAGTTTTCTAAACAAAAGGTCAAATATTTTATTTCTTAGTTGTCACATTAACAGCTGCAAAGAATTTTAAGTAACTGGCAACTTGTGCATAGGAAGTTGAGACTTAAAGTTATCTGCTTATACAAAGGCTAATAAATATGTAAATTGTGTCTGAATGTGAATTTCGCTTACTCAACAAGATTCTTGAACTGTTAGTTTAATCCACAGCGTAGTAGAATTCTCTAGGCTATTTTTCTTACTATATTAAAAGTGTTCCTGAGACAAATACTAATTCAGCATAAAAATAATGATTCCAACGAGTAGATCCATAAAAAAAAGGCTGGATGGAAGAGAAAAAATTTGCTAAATTTCTAGTGAATTTGGAAAACATAGAAAAAGTGTATTATTGCTTAGGCACATGTATAAGACGATTATTTATACAGTTAGTGTTTAAAAGTGACCAAATATTTTTAAGTGAATCTCTTCTGCTTCAGTAATTATTAGAAATCTTTAAAAACCATTTCTAATTCGGAATCAGTGTCTTGTAATCTGCCTATATTCATGGGAGTTGATCACTTTCTCATAGGGTGCCTTTAAAGATTTATTTATTTACTTTTAGAGAGGTGGGGAGGGGCATAGGGAAAGAGAGAGAGAATCTCAGGCAGACTCCCCACTGAGCGCAGAGCTCAATGGCAGGGCTTGATCTCCCTACCCTGAGATTACGACCCGAGCCAAAACCAAGACTCACTCCTTTAACCAACTGCACCACCCAGGCACCCCTCAAAGGGTGCCTTGAAATAGATACATGGAAACCTTACCTTTTAAAAAACTGAGGAGAAACAGAAAAAAATATATAGGTTTATATGAGACAGCAAAATAAAAGTAATAGTAATTTTTTTTCCCCAACCATTACTGTGCTCAGTTGTTAATTAGTCAACTCAAAGAAATCCAGACAATCCTGCCTCTATCACTAAATATCTTATAGTTTTTGTTTGTGTTTTTTTTTCCTATTTCAATGTCACTTCTTACTCTCTTTCAGTACCATCTCTTCCACCAACATTGGAATTCACTGCTTTTCCTTAGTCTGTCTCCTTTACTGTTTTTTTTTCTTTTTTCTTCTTATATTTTAAAACTACACAAGCACAGTGACTAACATTTGTCTTATAAATATATCCCCTGGCCTACATTGCCAATTCAGTCCACAGAATTCAAGAATTTTATCCGACTTTGGAATAGAACTCTACAATTTAATCCAATTATATAGTTGATGCCAGATTCCCATCCATACCAAAAACCCACTCAAGGAATTCTGGTGCCTTAGAATATAACATAGAAAGTTTGCTAATATAGTAATGACATTGTTCTCTCTGCATCTCATATACTCTCCTAGTCTGCTTGGACTGCCACAACAAGACACCACGGACTTGGTGACTTAAACAATTTAGTTCTCACATTTCTTGAGGCTGGAAGTCCAAGATCAAGGTGCCGGCAAAGTAGGTTTCATTCTCAGACCCTTCTCTTGGCTCATAGGTGACTGCCATCTCACTGGGTGCTCACATGACCTCTTCTTTGTGTTCATGGAGACAAAGAGAGAAGGAGCTCTCTGACATCTCTTCTTACAGACACTAATCCCATTGGATCAGGGCCCCACACTTATCACCTCATCTCATCTCAATTACTGCAAATATAGCCACACTGGTGATTGGAGTCTCAGCGTATGGATTTTCAGGGACACAAACATTCAGTCCATAACACATACCAGTTGGAACCCTTGACAATATATGAAAAAGTCTACTTCAGAGATTATCATGATGACTATCTGAAACATCTTAGCAGATCTTTTTGGCTTTCACATACCTTCCAGTAGCTGTAATTGTTCTTCCAAGAACAGCTCATCCGTACATCTCCTTCAGGATTAGTCATTGATTCACATGTTTCTTTTCCATTTGAGGAGCCATGAAAAGTTCTGAACACTGCTTTCCTGGCCTTCTCCCCCCATACCCAAGAACAAGTAAGTATAATAGAAAGCTAGTTAGCAAATTTTCCCCAGACAATATTTCATAAAAAAATAAAATTTTTCATGGAAAAATCAAAAAAAATCTAAAAGAAGGGTCCTCCTGTATCGTATAAAAGATTAAGGTATCATGTTTTGGAATATTGATAAGAAAAGGATGAAAATATTCACTCTGAGAAGTTGTTTTTCCATCCCAAGTTGGTAGCTAGCAGTCTGGCATCTTAGTTTACATCCCAGACATTAAACCTGGGCTATAAATATACCTAATGGAGTTTTCAATAGTTTTGTTTATCTCCCTGAGGACAGAAGAAACCTGCTGCTTAGAAATGTCAGATCTTAAACCTTGTTTCTGTGAGTTGTTTTTATTTATGTTCCATCTTGTGTTTCTCTGACACACACACAAAAGTCAACTTCAAAGAGCTATTTGTCATATTTGAAATTCTTAAGTAGTTAAGTGTTAGTTTGAAGAGCCACCTGGAAAAGTGTAGACAGGCAGTACAACCAGCACATTGAAATCAGACTGTGAATATCTAACATTTTTTACAACATAATTTTGTATTCCAAAAAAACCAAACAAACCTGGCATTATATAATATCATAAATTTAACATAGTGTTATATTATATAACATAAAATGTTTACTTTATTCATGTTCTACAGTGAAATGATTTCCTTTGTGTTTACCACTGTATTATTTTTAATAACTGCAAAAATTCTATGACACAGTTAACTTATATTTTCATATGCAGACGTTCTGAGTAATGAATAAAATGAGTACTGAATCACAAACAATAGCAAACGTGTCTGTTCTTATATTATCAAAGCCATTTTTTAAGTTTAATTTGATGTCCCCATTTATATTTTTAGGTTGTAACAATCATTAATGTAATTGATTTATCCTCTTTAGGAGAGTTGCTTAACTTGGACATAGAGTCATAGAATAGCATAGTTGGAAGTATCACAGAGTAAATCTTTAAATATCTAATCATATAGATGTACCTTAGAAAAATGAAGTCATGAAGCTAGTCAGTAGTAAAGCCCAGGAATGAGCCTAGCATTTATATCTTTTAATACAGTAACCTGCCCTGGGTCCTGGTCCAAAATTTCTAATACCCATTATGCAAGTCTATATGTCCCTTTTTTCCCCATAATCACTTATTGCTTTCTAACAGACTATAAAATTTTTATTTATTGCTTATTATTATTATGGTCTCCTTCCCCTTGGGCAATGCAAATACAATAAGGCAGCACTTTTTATATGCCTTATTTACTGATGTATTCCAATTGCTTAGTATGTGTTCAATAAATATTTACTTAAAAGGTGAATGAGTGGGGACGCCTGGGTGGCTCAGTCGTTAAGCGTCTGCCTTCAGCTCAGGTCATGATCCCAGGGTCCTGGGATTGAGCCCCACATCGGGCCCCTGGCTCAGCAGGGAGTCTGCTTCTCTCTCTTTCTGCCTGCCCCTCCCCCCTGCTTCTGCGCTCTCTCTCTGTCAAATAAAATCTTAAAAAAAAAAAAAAAAGAATGAGCGAATAGTACTTAAAAATATCCAAAATTGTAGGATTGTAAGACCTTTTTATTTTATTCCACATATATATATCTGGTGCCTGCTTGTTCCAGATACCATCCTACACACTGGACTGAAGATAATAAAGGAAACAAAAATGGCTCTTCAGTCATGGTACTTAGAACATATTGAGACAATTGAATATTATACAAGTAAATATAACAATTAATAAGTAACTGAAGTCAATAATTAGTGAAATGAAGACAAATAGCAAGACAATTGGGACTAAGTTTAAAGTGCATGATCAAGTGAAGAGGTGATATCCAACCAAAAAGAGAATGCATAGGGTTCAAGTTATCAAGGTTAATTCCACACTTCTGTATTTAGCCACATATGCAAAGTCTTGTATTTAAAACATGTTAAATATGCTATTAAACAAGTGGTATAACAAATAGACTTGGAATGGTATCAGTGGAGATTGGATGATTATGAAGAATGTTTCTCTCTTCTCTATTTGCTGTCATCTCATGGAGGTTTCTTTCTTATACATGACCTACCTAGAAATTAACTAGGAGATTTACATATCACTCTAACTTCCATTAGTTACTTAATGTTTTAAATCGCATCATGATATGATTTTCTTTTTTAATTCTCTGTTGTCTCATTTACTTCATTCTCATTTAAAAGCACTTATCCTCCCGTTAACATAAGTAGCTTACTGCATACAGCTAATAACCATGGCAAAGCCAGGCAAGTATTTCAGATAATGTTACTTTTAATATACTCCTGGGATAACCTTGGGTATGTTTTCCATTTAGTTAAGGAATGAGAGAACTTATTATTTCCCTTTCCTAAAAAATATCTAGCAATTGGAATATTGGATTCTGAACATGTTTGTACTAACAATCTTACATTTTTAAAATCCTTTTATTTAGTCTGAACATCTGCGGAAGATATGACAAACATTATACTGTTTTTGTAGACATGCAGAGCAGTTTCAGAAGTTAATTTTCTATTCCAAAGTCATACAGCTGGAATTAAACTCAGGTTTCTCAACACCCCCAAACAAAATTTTTTTTTTAATTAAACTATATGCCAGGAGGCAATTTTATGATAGATGGGAGACAAGAAAACGCAATAATCATGAATATCCCTGTTTGTGTAAAATTATGAAATATATATTATGTTGTCTATGAAGAAAAATTCAAGAATGGGAACAAAATAAGAAAAGAATAAGACCTCTTTGTGATTACATCTGTGTGCATCAGTAAGCTAGTATTAATGTTCTGTATTACAAAAGAGAAAAACAACAGAAAAGCCAAAACAAACAAAAATACAAGGATAGAATAATAGTTTATGCCTTTGCACTATCTCTCTTTCTAGATTTGATTTCACTGTGATGGAACTTTCTAAAGTTGAGATAACTGTTTGGCAATTATACAGATGTATCAAATTTCTGAGTTATATTTTAAAGAAAAACTTGAAGAAAGTAAACTATAACATAATATAAAATCTATGAATACATAAATAGAGACAGGAATTTTATCTGAATTCATGAAAAGATAATTATAATCAAAATTAAAATCTAACAATAGTTAATCCTTTTTCGAGCAAAATATAAGTAATACACTAGAAATAATTTCTCATATGTATTGGCTCAATACCAACATGTAAGAGTTACCTGGATGGTTTTGATCAAATCTGTTAACAACTCGTGGCTCAGTTTATTCAAATAAAAATACTGATCCAAGTTATTCCATATCTCTTCAAATTCTAAAATCATATGGCTGTAAAAATGAACTTATAAGAAATTTTGGGAGAACTTGTCAATGGAATAAGACAAGAAAAAAAAGGCATATAGATTTGGAAGGAAGAAATTCTGTTTGCAGATGGCATGATCATCTATGTAGAAAATTCTAAAAAAGTGACAAAATACCTCCTAGAATAAGCAATTACAGCAAGTTTACAGAATACAAGATTAATATACAAAAGTCATTTGCTTTCCTATATACAGCAGTGAACAAGTGGAATTTGAAATTAAAAGCACAATACCCTTAACATTAGCACCCCCCCAAATGAAACATTTGGGTATAAATCTAACCAAATATGTAAAAATTTTATGAGGGAAATTATGAAAATCTGATGAATGTAATTAAAGAAGAACTACTTAAATAGAGAAAAATTCTGTGTTTATAGAAAGGAAGTTTCAATATGTTCAAAATGTCATTTCTTCCCAAATTGATCTATTGGTTCAATTCAATCCTAATCAAAATCACAGCAAGTTACTTTGTGGATGTCAACAAAATGATTTTAAATTTTATAGGGAGATGCCAAAGACTCAGAATATCCAACACAATATTAAAGAACAAGACCAAAGTTGGAGGACTGACACTACCCAACTTCAAGACTTACTACAAAGCTATAGTAATCAAAACAATATGGTATTGGCAAAGGAATAAACAAGTAGATTGATAGAACAGAATATAAAGCACAGAAATAGACCTTAATAAACATAAAGAGATCCTAAAGGAACTTGGACCAAAGAGCAAAGCCAATACAGTGGAGTAAAGATTTCTCTTCAACAAATGGTGCTGGAACAACTAGATATCTACATGAAAAAAAAAAGAAAAATCTAGTCACAGACCTTAGGCCCTGCACAAAAATTCACTAAAAATGGATTATAGGGCCTAAATGTAAAAGGCAAAACTCAAACTCCTAGAAAATAACAGGGGATAAGTCCTAAATGGCCTCGGGTATGGAAATAACTTTTTAAATAAAACACCAAAGTACAATCTATGAAAGAAATGATTAATAAATTGGACTTTCTTAAATTAAGAAGAAAAGCCTCAGGCTAGGAGAAAATATTTGTGAAAGACACCTCTGATTAAGGATTGTCATGCAAAATATACAAAGAACACTTAAAATTTAACAATAATAACCCAACTAAATAATGGGCCAAGGTCTTTAACAAACACCTCACCAAACAAGATACACAGATGGAAAATAAGCATAAGATGCTTACAACATACGCTAACCAGCAAATGCAAATTAAAACAATGAGATATTACTACACATTTATTAGAAAGGCCAAAATCCAGGTCACCAACAACACCAATTACTAGCAAGTGTGTGGAAAAACAAGAACTCATTTATTGTGGGTGGGAATGCAAAATGGTACCCACTTTGGAAGTCAGTTTGGTGGTTTCTTACAAAACTATCCATAGTCTTACCATACAATCCAGCAATTGTGATCCTTGGTATTTACCCAAAGGTGCCAAAAACTTTTGTCTACACAAAAACCTGCACATGAACATTTATAACTGTTTGACATCTTGCAAGCTTCCAAGTTTTGACAATTATAAATAATTTTGTAGGTGAATGGATAAATAAACTGTGGTACAGACAATAGAATATTATTCAACACTAAAAAGAAATGAGTTATGACAAGACATGGAGAAAACCAAATGCATATTATTAAGTACAAGTAGCCAATCGAGAGATCTATGTACTGTGTGATTTCAACTATCTGACGTCTGGAAAAAGCAAAATTACAGAGACAGTAAAAAGGTCGGTTGTCCAGAGTTGGGGGTTAGGAGGGAGGAATAAATAGATGGAACACAGGAATTTTAGGGCAATGAAACTTCTCTATATGATAATATAATGTTGGATACATGTTATTATACATTTGGTACCAAATATATAGAATGTACAATAGCAGGAGTGAACTATAATACAAACTATTTTGAGTGATATGTCAATGTAGGTTAATCGACTGTAACAAATGTACCACTCTGGTGAGGCATATTGATGATTGAGGAAGCTATGAATTTGGGGAGACAGAGATATATGGGAAATCTCTATATCTTGTGCTCAGTTTTTCTGTGAACCTACAACTGCTCCAAAAAATAAAGTCAAGAAAAAAAAATACTACTATGAACAATTTTAAGGCTTTATGTACCTAATCTTTAATCACCCTCATACAATTAGGATTTTAGTATATTCCTAATATGTCTTAAGAAAATTGTCGAATTTACTGGAGTCCACAAAATTTGTGTAATATTAACTTAATAATTGAACATCAAATGGGCAGGTAAATGCTGCCATTTTATATATGTATACATATTTTATATATCATATATATATGTCATTGGTGAAGTAGATATTTTTTTATGTTAACCTTTTCTTTCTAATTCTTCATGTCTCTTCAAGTGCTCTGGATTTACATGATCTCTTAATCCACTATGATATATGTTCTCTATTGATGAAATCATTTTATGTATTAATACCATAATTTTTTCATATGCGTCCTGGTCTTTCAACAGTCTATTTTTCCTGCTTATTTTTGTTTATGGATTTCGTGCAGCTATATTTATATTTTGTAAGGCACCTATTTTTTTTTTATTTTAAAGATTTTCTTAATCCTTTTACTTTTTATCTGTGTGTCCTTAAAACTAAAGTCAAACTCCTGTAGGCAGCATATAGTTGGGTCTTGGTTTTTTGTTTTTGTTTTTTATCCATTGAGCCACTTTGTCTATTGATTGGAGAATTATTCCATTTACATTTAAAATTATTATTGCTAGGTATTACCATTTTGTTAATTGCTTTATTGCTGTTTTGTAATTAGTTTGTTTTCTCTTCTCTTGAACTTTCCCTTTGTGATTTGCTGATTTTGCATTTTATCTTTTGTGTATCTACTATAAGTTTTTGTTTTGTAGTTACCATGAAGCTTACATAAAACACTTCATAACAGTTTATTTTAACCTTATGACTTAACTTCAAACACATACTAAATGTATACATTTTCACTCTTCTTCCCACCATATTTTATGTTTTTTATGTCACAATTTACATCTTTTTACCTTGCGGGTCTATTAACAAATTATTGTAGCTATAGTGTTTTTTATACTTTTGTCTTTGTACCTTCATACTGGATTTATAAGTGATTTAGCCATCACCATTACATTAGAGTGTTCTGAATTTACCTATGTACTTACCTTTACCAGTGAGATTTATACTTTCATATACTTCCCTATTCTAACTAGCATCCTTTTGTTTTATCTTGAACAAGTTTCTTTAGCATTCCTTGTAAGGCTGGTCTAGTGATATGAACTCCTTTAGCTTTTGTTTGAAAAACTCTTCATCTTTCCTTCAGTTTTGAAGAACAACTTTGTCAGGTAGGGTATTACTGATTGGCAGTTTTTTATGTTGTTGTTCAAAACTTTGAAGATACCCACTTCTTTCTGGCCTACAAGTATTTGCTGAAATATCTGTTGACAGTCTTATGGGAGTTTCCTTGCATGTAACAAATTGTTTCTCTTGCTGCTTTTAAATTCTTTCCTTGTCTAACTTTTGACAATTTAATTATAATGTGTCTCAGTGTGGTTCTCTTTAGAATCATCTTATTTGTAACTCTCTGGTCCTTCTGGATCTGGATGTGTGTTTCTTTCTTCAGATTAGGAAACTTTTCAGCCACTGTTTCTTTGAATAAGCTTTCTGCCCCTTTGTCTCTCTCCTTTACTTCTGGGATCCCTATAATGTGAATATTGATCCCTATAATGTGAATCTTCATGGTGTCATATCAGTCTCTTAAGTTATCTTCACTCTTTTCGTTCCTTTTTTTCATTTTTTTCTTTTTACTCCTCTGATTGATTGGATGAATTCCACCACCCTATCTGTCCTATCTTTGTGATTGCTGATCTTTTCTTCTGTTTGATCTAATTGATACTGACAGCCTCTATTGGATTTTTTTTTTTAGTTCAATTATTGTATTCTTCGACTCTGTCATGTCTGTTTTACAGATTCTTATATTTTCTTTTTGTTGAAATTCTCACTCTGTTCACTCATTGTTTTCCTAACCTCAATAAGTACCTTTATGACCATTATTTTGAATTCTTTATCAGGTAAATCACTGATCTCCATTTCATTAAAAACTTTTTCTTGGGTTTTATCTTGTTCTTTCATCTGGAATGTATTCCTCTATTTCTTTTTTTTTAAAGATTTTATTTATTTATTTGAGAGAGTGAGAGAGAGAGAGCACATGAGAGGGGGGAGGGTCAGAGGAAGAAGCAGACTCCCTGCTCAGCAGGGATCCCGATGCGGGACTCGATCCTGAGACTCCAGGATCATGATCTGAGCCGAAGGCAGTCGATTAACCAACTGAGCCACCCAGACGCCCATGTATTCCTCTATTTCTTTATTTTCCTTGACCCTCTTTGTTGGTTTCTATGCATTAGATAGTACAGCTATCTCTCCAGCCTTGGTGGAGTGGTCCTGTGTTGAAGATGAACTTTATTATCCATCTCAGCTGGATCTTTTAGCTGTCTCTCAAACCTCTGTGGTTGTCCAAGCCTCCTTCTTTGTTCCTGGCTCCCAGAGGCAGACGTTGTGTCAACACCCATTCTAATGTGAGTGTTTTCTCCTTCTCCCAATGTATAGAAGTCAATCAGCTAGTTTCTGGGTTTCTTTTAGAGGGAATTACTCCATGTGTAGCTGGAGATTCTGTGTGTCCATAGAAAGAAATGAGTCCTAACTCATCATCTTAGACTAGATATTGCATGAAATCTGATAATTTTCTAAAAATTGTTGACTACTCATTTCTGGGGGGAAGATGGATTTAAATTTATTTTAAACATCTCAGGCTAGCTAAAACTGTTGTTCTTCTGTATCAATGCTCTTTTATTAAGTTATGTTGTAGTGACAAACAATCCCTAAATCACCTTGATTTATAATAATAAATGTTTATGTTTTGTTTCTGCCATTAATTGGCCAAAGTCTTGCTTTGTCTTATTCATACTGGGATCAGAGCTCCAAAGCTGCCCCTTTGGGCCATACATCTATTATGGCCAATAGCAAAAAAGAAACGTGTGAATGCATAATAGTTATTACAAACATCCATGAGAAAGCCACATGCTGTTTTTCTCCCAATCTATGACTAAGCAAATTATATGAGCAAATTTTACATCAACAGGGTGGGGAAGTATAATCTAATTATAGAGGAGAGAGGTAAATATTTGAGCAAATTAGTTGGCACCATTACTACCACTTTTCTATAAAAGGTATAGAGAAGTCACAAAGAATACACACACACACACAAATATATATATAGTCACTACTTCAATGTGATGAAATGCCAGGGAAAATCAGAGTGTCTTCCCAAAAATTTAAAATATAACTAACAGCAAAAGAAAAATAGAGCTTAATCCAGATACATTGTTTCCTGAACCAAGAAAATTTCAAAGCAAATTGCATACTAGTATTCTTATAAGAGATACAGTACTATTGATAGGGTATTTACATGGGTACCCTTTGAGTAATTAAAATATAAAAATGAATAACATAGAAGCTAAAGCATCCATAAGAATTTACTGATATTGAACTGTTATGTTTGGTATTTAATTGCATGTCCCCCTTTTTATTCTCCTGATATATGAAAATCCCTTTACAATAATTTTGACAATTGTGTTTCTCAGGTATTCTTGAATTTGCAATGCTAAACTTGCCCATAATGAAGTGGTTATGCCTACAGTATTGACTTCTTGAGCCATCACAAATCAATTTGGAGCAAAACCTAGACTAAGGTCATGCAACAAATACTGATATTAAGGAAGAAAAAACTGTGTATTAAATGCTCTCAAGCCATCAAGAGTTATGGAGTCTTACCTAAACATTTAAGTCAAACCCAGTTGTCAGTTATGTCAGTTCACATACGGTTTACAGTTTATACTGCGATATTGCTTTATTTGATTATTAAATAATCCTTCTTATTACAGAAAGTCAAACGGACTCTTAAGATGGTAGAAATAGCAGCACATTCAAGGCTGTTGTGCAATTATTTTTGTTTGTCTAGGCATGGCCTTGATGTCAAACTCCACCCTGATTGCATTTTTATATCAATCCTATTTTCACTGATACAGCATAACTCCAATACCCTGAATGCACTCTCATCTCTTCGATGTCAATCAGAGTCTAAGGCAGGATTCATTGAGTTCTACCAAAAGCAGTATTGTACCTGAGAATCTCATCTTACATATTTGGATCCCAAGATCACCGGTGCTGTCCAACTTCTCTTTCAACACATCAAGTATTAAAACAAAGGATTAAATTAAAGGACATGTTAAAAGTCATTAAATCTATCCCTGAAGCAAAACTTAAGTTGTGACGGGTTTATTTTTAAATGTTCCTTTAATTTGGGACGCCTGGGTGGCTCAGTTAGTTAAGCGACTGCCTTCAGCTCAGGTCATGATCCTTGAGTCCCGGGATCGAGTCCCACATCGGGCTCCCTGCTCGGCAGGGAGTCTGCTTCTCCCTCTGACCCTCTTCACTCTCATGTTCTCTATCTCTCATTCTTTCTCTCAAATAAATAAATAAAATCTTATAAATATTCCTTTAATTTTTACTTAAACTATTTCATGGAATTTCTCTTTCTCGCTCATCTTTAATTTTGATTATTTAATTACTCTGCAAAGGAAGTTGCTAAAACCTCTATTCATACATAATAAATCATTAATATTTGTATTTTCAAATAAGGCATTGACTAAAATTCTCACAACATTAGAAATAAATCAAATTAATATTATTTGTAAGTGATTAAAAAAACTACTAAAAGTTTTCACTTGCTTATGAGCAGAGAGTATATTTAAAATTATACACAATATAGTTATATATGATAATGTTACAAATGGTACTGGCATAATATAAGAAATCTGTACATATAGGACTTATTATCAAAAGAGAGTTTACAGATTGAAAATCTAATAATTCTAAATTTTATATAAATAAGTTTCCAGATATTTAAAGCTCAAATATATTGAGGAATTTATTAATATTTTGGTATTTGTGTCCCTACTTGTTATTTCTTGGCATCTATTATTTTTGCACAAATGCTACCTAGAATTCATCACGTGATTTAGAGGGACATGGTATGACACTCGCAGTGAAATTCTTAGTTAATATTCTTAGACTTGTGCAACTCCACTGCCCAAAACATTTTTATTTTGAATTTTTAAGTACTGCAAAGAATCAAAACTAATGATCAAAATTTCTCACTACCATTTAGTCTAAATTTTAAAAATTAAATTTGAAAATTAAAAGCTTGTGATGCAATTTTCATGTCAAATGAGTTTTGGGGTTTGAGATGAAAAGTAACACTTAAATTTCATATTATAATACTCACATACTAATTCTATGATGTTATTTTTCACTCCCACTGCTTACCAAATATAACATGACACATAATACAAAATATCATTTGAATAAGTCCCGTTATTTAATAGCTTAATACCAAGGCTATTTTCTAACTTCAATCATTTTAAAACATCTCTTCAAAGTTTGTGAACTATTGCGTTATTGGGATTGCACAGAGAGCTTATAAAATATGACTCTAATAGATGGTTATTAATGGGAAGCAAATATTCACCTCTTCCCTGACCTGCATGGGAGGAATATGTTTATCACCCTATGGATATTGTACTTGGCCTTGTGACTTGCTTTGAGTGAATAAAATGTGAGTGAGCATAGCATGTATCTAGTGTGGGCTCTTACTCAGAATCGCTAAGCTCTTGGCCACTCTCACCTGCAGGAAGACAAGTACAATCCAGGAAGCAGCTGCCTCTTCGGCCTGGGTGGGTAAATGAGGATGTATGAACAGACCCGAACCAAACCTGTAGCCTGGAGCAGAGCTTCTGCAGCTGATCCACAGGTCTGCGGATAAGAATTGAATATGTGTTGTTGTAAGCTAGTGAGATTTTGGCATTATTATTTAAGCATATCCCACGACAAAAACAACAACAAAATGAAGCAAAATAGAATAAACAGAAAATCCTTGTATTTATCTCTTTATTGTCATAGAACACTGATTACACTATAAAATTGTCTTGAAAATTGTTATGGCCTAAAAGTTTATAATAAAGTGATGTGAAAACGAAAATGAGTTATTTGATTTAAAATATATAATTTAGCTGTTCTTTTCCTCAGATTATTTACCTGATCAGACTATGTTTTATTTATTTAAGACACGGCTGTAAAGAACACTGAATTTATTTATTTAACGTTCATTCGATAAATATTTATCAAGTAACTACTATAGTTCGGTTTCAGGTAGGTTCAAACAGGGAGAAAGAGAGAGAGAAAGAGAGAGACCTATATTGTGTAAATTTAAGGATTGCTGTTTTCCATTCCAGGAACCACATTTCTGTCCATGTTCTCATTATTATTAGAGTTATTTGAAAATTGGTAGATAGATCTGACAGACATTTAAATGAGGCCAGAGGGTAATTTTGTTGTAGTCAATACTGAATTATTTTATAAATGATAATTTAGAGCAGTTGCATTACTAATAATGAAGATAATAAGCACTGTGTGTTTATTTGAATTATTTTATTTAGTATTTATAATTTGTTGTAGGCAGGGACTATTACTATGGGTATTTTTTAAAGTAAAAAATGAATAAAAGTAAGAAAGTTAAGTGACTTAATTTTCCCAAATACAACCTGTAGGATTGTAAGTTGCAGCTTGAACAAATTTCCTTTGGTTCTCTAATTGTTCTGATCACTCACTGAACAATTATTTTCACCTGACCTGGTAGCAGGAAGTGAGCAATCCTTGGCAGTTAGCTAAGTGTCTGATGAATAACCAACCATGATATTCAGTAGCTTTCACAAGTTCTCTTTATCTGCAGAAATATATCCTAATCTCTACATGATAATACAGGACCCTCAAAATTCAAATTTAAACTTTACATTTCAAAAACCATGGCTACAAGTTGAGTGATTTTTCCCTCTACCCAAAACTCTGTGGTTTTTGACCTCATGCAATATTATGTTCCTCTTGTATAAACTGAGGAAATGCTAACATCGTTAACTTAATTGTCAAAACAGTGTTTTATAAACTTCTGCAGCTCTATGAGGCTTAGAAAAAACCTTATTTTACTTTCTTATTTTATGAAAGCAAAGTCCAATTCTCATGACTCTATATGTTATTTTTCAACAGATCTATCACAGAGTTGTGTTTTTCTTTTTAACTTGTGCATTGAGTTCAGGGAAAGCAAAATGCTGTTTATATACTCCCAGGTTGTACTTTGAGTAGATTTAGCTACTTTAATTCCAGTCCCATTATGAAACATCCCTCTGAAAAACTTGGAGTTAAACAGGATAATAATGGAAACCTAGTTCAACCTACAACCCACAACAGCATAACTGCATCTAATAAGTTGTCATTAAACTTCAGCTTCTGGTGACTTGTATTCTCAATGAGTTCTGATATTTAGTTCTTCCTTATTTTGAACCAAATCTGATTCTCTGGAATATTTGCCTACTGATCATGGATTTTCCAATCTGAGCCAAAACAAAGGTCATTCCTCTGTACAAATGAACTTCAGTGATTTGAAATCACTTAGTATCCCCAAATTTTTTTTTAAAGATTTTATTTATTTATTCATGAGAGACAGAGAGAGAGAGAGGCAGAGGGAGAAGCAGGCTCCCAAGGAGCAGGGAGCCCGATGCAGGACTCGATCCCAGGACCCTGGGATCATGACCTGAGCCGAAGGCAGACGCTTAACCATCTGAGCCACCCAGGCGCCCTAGTATCCCAAAATTTTAAAAAGAGAAAAACTTAGATATATATAGATGATATAGATACAGATATAGATATATATCTACATATATATACCAAAAATAAGGGTAACTACTATGAAAGGATAGAATATGACTCTAAAAATGAAAAATAAAAAAGACTTTTTAAAAAAGGGATTGATAAGATGTTGGTTGAAAAAGGGAAAAAGAAAAATTTAAAAAAAAGGAAAATTAAAAAAATTAATTTTGAAAGACTAAAGAATCATAAGAATTATGGGAAAAAAGCCATGAATTCTATGTGCAGTAACCCCCTAGTGATGGAGTTCTGCCGTTGTCATTGATCAGTAAACTTGGTCTTGGTTGGCTGTTCTTGCTGATCTTCTGGGGGAGGGGCCTGTTGCTGTGGTTATCAAATGTCTTTGCCAGAGGCAGAATTGCCCTGCCCTGGCGGGAGGGCTGGGCTAAGCAATCTGCTCCTGTTTGCTCTCAGGAGCTTTTGTTCCCTGCAAGCTTTCCGTATAGCTTTAGAGGACAAGAGTGAAAATAGCGGCCTCCCAATCTCCACCCAGAGGACCTGAGAACTCGGGGCCCCACTCCTCAGTGAGACTCCACCCCAAAACTGCTAGAACTCATACAGGAATTCAGTAAAGTGGCAGGATATAAAATCAATGCACAGAAAAAAAAATAATAAAAAAAATAAATAAATAAAAAATAAAATCAATGCACAGAAATCAGTGGCATTCCTATACACCAACAAGACAGAAGAAAGAGAAATTAAGGAGTCGATCCCATTTACAATTGCACCCCAAAACATAAGATACCTAGGACTAAATCTAACCAAAGAGGCAAAGAATCTGTACTCAGAAAACTATGAAATACTCATGAAAGAAATTGAGGAAGACACAAAGAAATGGAAAAATGTTCCATGCTCACGGATTAGAAGAACAAACATTGTGATGACGTCAATGTAACCTACAGCAATCTACACATTCAATGCAATCCCTATCAAAATACCACCAACTTTTTTCAAAGAATGGGGTAAATAATCTTAAAATTTGTATGGAACCAGAAAAGAGCCCGAATAGCCAGAAGAATGTTGAAAAAGAAAAGCAAAGCTGGTGGCATCACAATTCCGGACTTCAAGCTCTATTACAAAGCTGTCATCATCAAGACAGCATGGTACTGGCACAAAAACAGACACAAAGGTCGATGGAACAGAATAGTGAGCCCAGAAATGGACCCTCAACTCTATGGTCAACTAATCTTTGACAAAGCAGGAAAGAGTGTCTAGTGGAAAAAAGACAGTCTCTTCAACAAATGGTGTTGGGAAAATTGGACAGCCACATGCAAAAGAATGAAACTGGACCATTTCCTTACACCACACACAAAAATAGACTCCAAATGGTTGAAAGACCTAAATGTGAGACAGGAATCCATCAAAATCCTAAAGGGGAACACAGGCAGCAACCTCTTCGACCTCAGCCGCAGCAATTTCTTCCTAGAAACATCGCCAAAGGCAAGGGAAGCAAGGGCAAAAATGAAGTATTGGGACTTCATCAAGATAAAAAGCTTTTGTACAGCAAAAGAAACAGTCCACAAAACCAAAAGACAACTCACAGAATGGGAGAAGATATTTTGCAAATGACATATCAGATAAAGGGCTAGTATCCAAGATCTATAAAGAACTTATCAAACTCAACACCCAAAGAACAAATGATCCAATCAAGAAATGGGCAGAAGACATGAACAGACATTTTTCCAGAGAAGACATCCAGATGGCCAACAGACACATGAAAAAGTGCTCAACATCGCTCGGCATCAGGGAAATCCAAATCAAAACCTCAGTGAGATACCACCTCACACCAGTCAGAATGGGTAAAATTAACAAGTCAAGAAACGACAGATGTTGGCGGGGATGCAGAGAAAGGGGAACCCTCCCACACTGTTGGTGGGAATGCAAGCTGGTGCAGCCACTCTGGAAAACAGTATGGAGCTTCCTCAGAAAGTTGAAAAGAGAGCTACCCCATGACCCAGCAATTGCACTACTGGGTATTTAGCCCAAAGATACAAATGTAGGAATCCGAAGGGGTACATGCACCCGATGTTTATAGCAGCAATATCCACAATAGCCAAACTGTGGAAAGAGCCAAGAGATCCATCGACAGATGAATGGATAAAGAAGATGTGGTATATTGGAATATAATGGAATATTATGCAGCCATCAAAAGGAATGAAATCTTGCCATTTGCAATGATGTGGATGGAACTGGAGGGTATTATGCTGAGCGAAATAAGTCAATCAGAGAAAGACAAGTGTCTTATGACCTCACTGATATGAGGAATTCTTAATCTCAGGAAACACCCTGAGGGTTGCTGGAGTGGTGGGGGGTGGTAGGGATGGGGTGGCTGGGTGATAGATACTGGGGAGGGTATGTGCTATGGTGAGTGCTGTGAATTGTGTAAGATTGTTGAATCACAGACCTGTACCCCTGAAACAAATAATACATTATATGTTAAAAAAAAAAAAAAAGAAGATAGTAAGAAGGGAAAAATGAAGGGGGGAAATTGGAGGGGGAGATGAACCATGTGAGACTATGGACTCTGAGAAACAAACTGAGAGTTCTAGAGGGGAGGGGGATGGGCGGATGGGTTAGCCTGGTGATGGGTATTAAAGAGGGCAAGTGTTGAATGGAGCACTGGGTGTTATAAGCAAACAATGAATCATGGAACACTACATCAAAAACTAATGATGTAATGTATGGTGATTAACATAACATAATAAAATAAAATTAAAAAAAGAAAAAGAAAATGAAATCACTTAGTATATTCCTAAGCTAAAGTCCCTTAAATTCCTCTACTGTATCTCATTATAAGCCACTGTATCTTAAGTCTTTTCCTTACTGATTAACTTGCTATAGATTCTTAAGTTTGTCAAAGTCCTATAATATAAATTGCTCTTTACCAAAAGAGTACTCGAATATAGGGAGACTGTTATTTCAATATATCAAGAAAATATATTTGAAGAATGTACTGTGAGGTTGCAATACTTTGTAGTTGTATTGGTACACTCTGCAATTGTATAAACATTAACTGAAAATCATCATTTAGCTTTTTTTAACCTATCACAAGAAATGCATCAAGTAATCTCTTTGACCCCAGAACTGAAAATATCAATGTAATAAATGAAAAGATTAAAAGTGCATTTGTTGACAATGTAATTTTTTATGTTATCGCTCTCCATCTTTCTCTCTCAGAGTCTGGAGAGCAAATTTTAAAACAGTATATTTAGAGAGGGAAAGACCACCAAAGCGTGCAAGATTGTGCTCCTGACATCTCTTTCAGGACCAGCGTTAGTACAAGGCAACTCTGACATGATGAGTGGTCTTCACATTTATAGTCACCAGAATGAGGATTTTCTTTGATTTTTTTTTTTTAATCTGGGCTTAGTAAAATGGCTAAGTCAAGCCTACACAGCTAGCTAGCCAGAGGACCATTGGAGCTAACCATCCACCATGTTTTTGGTAATCTTTGGAACCACTGGGTGATAATCACCTGCTCCCATTGTCTGGGAGCTGGCTGGCTATGATATTGAGATCAGTGTCGGTAATCCCTGCTATCTCCTGATCAAATGAAATGGTGAAATTTGGCCAGATCTGAGGAGAATGAGCAGGGGGGATAGTGCTGGGTACATCAATGATCCTGCACCTCCATGATTCCTTAAGTCTGGGCGGTTTGTCACATCTTCTGAGTCTCAGTCACCACAACTGTCTTGCCCCTCCAAAACACAAACACACAGAAGTTTTTCCTGTTCTCTTTTGAGACAAGATGCTGTGAAGTAAAAAGAGTTATATAGAGAATTAATAGCTACTTGTGGCCTGTTATAATATTGCAAGCAAATTCATTTAATTTTCCTATAAGCCCTTAATATTCTTGTGGTGTCAACTATTGGGGTACATGATAATCCACCTAGAATTTGCCCTTGTCAGATGTTTGCCAAACTTTTCAGATACTGAACCCTTATTTCTAAATCTGGTTACAACCTGAATTACCTGTAACTAAGGGAAAAGGGGTGGGTAGGCAGAATACAGAATTATTTTAGTATTTCTTTATGAGTTTTTGTATTATTTGCTAATGTTTAAACTTCCTTCATGTTTCTCCTCAGCTTTGTTTTTTCTTAGCTATATGTTGTTTTTCATCTTTCTTCAGGGACTCTATTTTTCCTAAGGTTTAATCATTTTTATAGTTTTTAATATTCAGTAAGAAGGAACATATAAACACTATAGTTTTTGTACTTAACATTTGACAAATATGCAAAATTTGATGATCTACTATTATGCTACCGGCTCAAATATTATTTCCCCAGAAAAACCAATATTTCAAGGGCAATGGAAGGGATCAGTGAGAATATGAAATATTAGCTAATGTGCCGATATCGATAGTCATAGCATCTCCTGACTAAAGGAGATATTGTTGGTAGTGGCTAAAATGTATGGGCCTATAAACACAATTGCTTTTGGTATTCTCTTTACTACACTTAGTGGTCCTTCAGCTCTTAAGTCTTAGGTTAGGGGAGTTTCTTGATTCTTAAAGAAGTCTATTTTCTCTGGATAGTTCTGTATGTTGGAGATTTTTAGTGTGGTTTCTTTTTTTTTTTAAGATTTTATTTATTTGATAGAGAGATACACAGCGAGAGACGGAACACAAGCAGGGCGAGTGGGAGCGGGAGAAGCAGGCTTCCCACTGAGCAGGGAGCCCAATGAGGGGTTCGATCCCAGGACCCTGGGATCATGACCTGAGCCAAAAGCAGACACTTAACGACTGAGCCACTCAGGTGCCCCAATGTGGTTTCTTTTTATTTCTTTGCAACTTCCTTTTATTACTCCTAACATACCACTTGGTGTCACACAGGGGGAAAATCTAATTCCTCTTCCCATGATGACATATAATTTTACCACTGAGTCTTCACATAACCTAACCTAAAATTTTCTTTTATTTGTACTTTAACCTTCAATGCAATATCTGTATTACTATTGTATAACAAATAAAACAACATAGCTTAGGTTTAAGAGGACATATTCTGGACCTAATTCCCTGGGAGCTTCATTGCTTACAAGCTATGTGAATTTGGGCAAAATATTTAACCTATCTCAATGTTCTCTCCTGCAAAATGAGAATAATAGGATAATTATAATAATATTTTCTTCATTGAATTGGCAGGAGAATTAAATGTCTGTACCCAATAACTGCTAAGATATTTTATTTTAAAATGCACATAAAATGTTTCAAAAATCGACTCATGCTATATCATACAGAGTGTCTCAAACATTTTTAAAAAACTGAAATCATTAGGCCATGATCTCTGATACCAGAAGATTTAACTAAAAAAATCAATAATAAATACATAGTTTGAAAATTCTTTGATAAATATTTGGAAACTAAGTGATACATTTCTAAAAACACATGAGGCAAAACAATTATATTGAAGGCTTAGTCATAATTGAAACTAGTAAGTGTTTTGGGATGAAAGGTAATAAAAATATACTATAACTGTGGAAAGGCATTATGGTCATAAACACACACAGAAGGGGCACCTGGGTGGCTCAGTCGGTTAAGTGTCGGCTTTTAGCTCATGGCATGATCCCAAGGTCCTGGGATCGAGTCCTTCATTGGGCTCCCTGCTCAGCGAAGAACCTGCTTATCCCTCTGCCTGCTGCTCGCTCTTGCTTGTGCTCTCCCTCTCTCTCTGACAAATAAATAAAATAAAATAAAATAAAAAGCAGCCCCCCCAGTTTAAAAAAAATACACACAAAAAAATACTTGCCTTTAAACACATATATTTAAAGAGAAGAAAAACTAAAAATCATTCGTCCCAACATCCACTGGAAGAGGCTAGTAAAATAATAGCAAATTAATTTGAAAGCAAAAGAAAGACAATAGTAATAAATGGCATAAATTAATAAACAGAAAAACGTAGAATCCCAAGCAAGGTTTTATTTCTTGAAAAGATTAATAAAATAATCCCTGTCAAAACTGAGAAAGGTATTGCTTTGTAGGCAGAAGTAATTTTAGTCATTGGGCATGGGATGTAAACCGAGTAAATAAAGTAAGAATTTGGGGAGGAGTGAAGGATGTATCTTCCTCCAACCTACCCATTTCTCTTGACAATCACTCCAGTATACACTGCTTTATATCTTACACCAAAACCGAACAGCTAAGAGGATGGTGGCTACCCTTTACTCCCATTGGTAATGTCAAATGATTACTTAACAATTATAGACGTCTACAATATATGGATTTCTTTCTCTTTCTCTTCGATTATTTCATCAATGGCTTACAACATTCTTACTAACTGACTTTAAGCACTTGAATAAACATGTTGATGTTTCTCATGAAATCATCCTGGACTCAATTCTTCTTTCCTTTCTCCTTCTTCCTTCTTCAGTTCCTTCCTTCCCCCCTCCCTTCTTTTCTTCCCTATTCTTTCTCTTCTTTGTTTCTTCTACAAATATTTGTGGAGCATGTGACATTTGACAAGGGCCCTGGGGACTTAAGACTGAACAAAAGGAAGTCCCGCCCTCAAGAACCTTGCAGACTGGTCTTGATAGTCAAGTAGAAACAGAGGGAAGGATGGAGTAAACACTGAGTACTTCTTACAGCCTATCTCACTAAATATATCATCACAGATAATCGTCACAATAACCCGAGGAGATCTGTACTAAATTCACTTACAGTTTATAAGTTAAAATAACTATAGCGAAGAAAGATAAAGAACTTAACCAAGATTACACTAAAAATGAGTATTGTAAGGAGGACTAAGCACAGAAAATCTATAGATATTGTTATACTATGAACACCTCTAAATCTTCACAGTGAGTAAGTGGATTCAGAGCAATGCGCAGTCAATAGAGTAATGGAGATGATCTTGTCATTTCTACTGAATTCCATCTTATTTCCATCATAGCTCTCCCATAGCCACAGTGTCAGGACATTTGACAACTTATCATTGAAAATGTGCTACCATCATAATTATAAATTCTGAAAGAGGGCTGATATATCTGTGAAAGGTGAAATGAAATGGGGTCACTATGTCAAGGGGTTTTAAAGGGGAGCCAGGAGGCCATTAAGGCGGCGGGACTTATGCACACCCTCATCCAGAGAAATCATGATCTTTTGGACTGGGCCAAACCACATATATTCCAAAGATTGAGCCCAAACACCTACAACTTGCTACAATAAGAGACTTTGCTTAGCGATAACCTTAGTAATCAAGAATATTTAGCCAAGATTAGTTTTCTGCCATGAACAATGATAGAATTTTTTTTTTTTTTTTTTGTAGACAACATATACAAGCCTTCTCTTGTCTTTAAAAACCCCTTGATTTTTGTTCTCTGGAAGGGGATAGCACTGTTTTGGGTTGCTGCCCAAACGTGTGTTCCCCAAATTACAATTCTGAGACCCAAATAAATGCTTTTGTATTTATTGTAGCTTGGTTTCCTTTTTGGCTGACTTATGTTCAGAAGACTAAGGTTTAAGTCACAGTTTTTCCACTTACTAATTTTGAAGATTTATCATTTTTCTTTTTGGACCTCAGTTTTCTTATACTAAGAAAGAGAATTTGATTTTTCTAGAAACTTGTGAATTTTTTTTTGCCAGTTTTTCATCTTTAAAATTATTTGACATGGGTGTAAAATATTTGTATATTTATGAAAATTTAGACTAATATGCTATAACTTTGGAAATACATACTGTAGAATGTTTTACTATTTAACTTATTTCTTTCTCTGGGACATAGAGATCAAAATACGGTAGGAAAAGTTGCATAGTGAGTGGGAAAAGTTACAGAAATTAAATGTGAGAATCCGGCAGCAAAATTGAGAGGGTGTCTAAAGTGATGTTGAAATAAGTAATAACCATTGAAATCCAAGTAAATGACAGGTATGTAGCACTGATTTTGAAATAGCTTTGGGAATATAAAACCAAAAGCCCTGGATAACAGTATAATTAGGTGGTTTCAAATATATTAGTGGATTTTACTTAAAGATTTTTGGTAAATAACTGTGTCAGTTAGCTTGTGGGTATGGTTTTGTTTTTTGTTTTGTTTTGTTTTTGTTTTTGTTTTTGTTTTTTGAAATAGTGCACATGAGCAGATGGTTGGGCAGAGGGAGAGGGAAAGAGAGAATCAGTCATAGACCCTGTTGTGGGGCTCAATCTCATGACCCTCAGATCATGACCATAACCTGAGCCAAAATCAAGAGTTGGATGCTCAACCAACCACCAACCCAGCCATCCAGGGCCCCTTTTGTGTGTATGTGAAGCAAAGCAAACCAAAACCGAACACATTAAAACCACACATATTTATGTAATTTATTCTATAGGTTGATAATTTGGGCTGGGCTCAGTTGGAATGTTCTACTGATCTGGGTCACACTTAGCTGATTTCAGCTGCACTCACCCAGGCATTAATTTAGTCAGCAGCCTTTATGCTCAACAGACTTTCTCATTTGTTACTCGTCAATCTTGGACTTAATTTCCATCAGTGACAGGGGTTGAGGAGTTCAGCTCCTGGCCAAAAATCTCTGTGTGATTTTTCAGGTGCCACCATAGGCCATCACAAAGGCTTTTCCTGCCAGGCCTCAAGGGGAGAAGCTTCCCTTCTCACACTAGACTTCATGCACAGCCAGTGCATTGCCCCTGAAGGGGGATATAGTCAAAGACGCAGGCCCACCATGCTTTTATGCCCATCTGTGTTCCTAGCCCAGGTGCTTCCATTCAGAGGCCTCTCTGCATCTTATACCAGAGGACTGGAAGTGGCTACTCTGAGGCCATCTTTTCTACTTTGACTTAGTACTTAATACTTTTCTAGATCTAGCTAGTCCCTCTTTTCCCTTCCTTTTGCCCCTATGCCCAGAACCTTTTGTTTGGGTCTCCAGCAGTGAGATGATCCCAAACATCTCTGCTGTCTACCTGACCCTCCATCCTCACTCCTTTCCTTCAGGGAAATGAGAAGAGTCCATACTTTGTCCAGTTTAGCTTCTTCCTTATATTACTGCAGGGAGTGATTACAAACTTGACTCTTACTATCATTTTGGCTTACTATCATTTAGCATGGTGGGCCTGCGTCCTTGACTGCACCCCGCTTCAGGGGCAATGCACAGCTAGTCCTGTACTTGACAGCTCAGTTCAGTTCTCTCCAGTTCACTGAGCTCTAGGCAGGTATACCAAGAGGAAGAATGGAAATACAAAGCCTACTGAGACTCAGGTTTGGAACTCACACACAGTGTTGACTTTGCTGTCCAGGCAAGTCACAAGGACATCTTAAATTTAAGGAGAGGAGATATAAGATTTAAAGATTTAAGGAGAGAAATAGACTCCCCTTAATGGAGGAACTGCAATAAATTGTAGACCTTTTTATACCTTTTACCACGTCACTCCGGGGATTATAGTTTTATGGCGCAATTCAGGGGTCTATTGTCGTCCTAATATCTCTCTGATATTTCTTGTTGGTCAGTTGTGCCATCTTGATTATTCACCTATTAAAGTATATTAGTAACCAAAAGTGTAACCACAGTGTAGAATTAAAATACTGAGGCCAGAAGAGAAAAGTCATAGAATCGCCACGTAGTAAGAAGTAAAAGTGAAGGCTCAAATGAATGGCTGAAAAACTGGGAGTGTTTACATCAAGAGGATAATCTGAGCTTCAAGATGATAGTTATAGGGGCGCCTGGGTAGCTCAGTCATTAAGCGTCTGCCTTCGGCTCAGGTCATGGTCCCAGGGTCCTGGGATCGAGCCCTGCATTGGTCTCCCTGCTCCGCGGGAAGCCTGCTTCTCCCTCTCCCACTCCCCCTGCTTGTGTTCCTTCTCTCGCTGTGTCTCTCTTTATCAAATAAATAAGTAAAATCTTAAAAAAAAGATGATAGTTATATAAGAGGGAATAACCTTACTATATATTATTCCAAAAGGAAGAACTGTAACAAAGACCGGAAGATAAGGAATCAAGATTTAAATGTATTATATGGAAGACATTTGTAACAATTAACAACCTTCTGAAAATAGACTGACTTGTAAAAAATGGAAGAAAATGTAGGACGATTAAAATATCAGAGCTGTGAAAAGGAGAAAACTTTTAAGATCTTCTATAATGACGTTTATGTCTTGTCTTTTCATTTTTAAATCTACTTTACTCATTGAGCTTTTCTTACTGCATCAAAACTTAAGTTAAAATAAAGAATATATTTTCTTTTTTCTCATATCCATTGTTTTTAAAAGGAATAAATAAAAAACAAAACTGTGTATTTCATATATATGTTACTTAGAGACGCATTCATCAGCCTATGTGTCTGTGGGTGTGCATGGCTTGTACATGTGTGTGCTTGTGGTTGTCTTCTGTTTGTGCTTACGTGTGTGTGTGTGTGTGTGCGCGCACGTAGAGGGATGAGACACTGGAAGAAACTGAGTATGGAATATTCATCCTCATAGAGCTCTGGCTACATTCCATTTAAAAAAGATTATGAATTTGCTGTTCATATCAAGCAATACCTTCACCAGGGTAGCACTCAATTGCAGGACAAGATATAGTATTTTTGTGCAATTTTAAGAATACTTTTAATCTCCCAGGAGCATATATTTACTAAATAAAAATTACATTGGCACTAACTCCAACCAAATTAAACTTTTGGGTTTCACATTTACTAGATGTGTAAATGTAAACACACTGTATTTCAGTCTCTTCATTAGTAAACTGGGTATAATAAGAGTAACACTCAAAAGTTTTAAGATTTTTGTGTTTTTAATTTGACAAATTATGCAAAAAAAAAAAACCCCAGCACTTTGCATAGTCCTCACAAAAAATGAATACTTAGTAAACCTACTTATCACTATTGTCATCATGATCATCATTGTAATCATCATTACTTTAATTAGGTTATCTAATGCAATAAGGCCAAGTACAAACTTCAGAATCCACCACCTTGTGTTTAAGTCCTAATTCAGTCACTAAATAGCTGGCAACTATAGATAATTTAATTAAGTCATTTGTATCTCACTTTTCTCATCTATAATATGGGAATCATGATATAAAATTATATAGTTGTTTGAATATTAAATTAAGATGATAGATATAAAATTCTAGAATACTAGAAATATAACAAATACTCCAAATGTAAACTACTATTTACATTTATAATAATCAAATTTCATTTTATCAATATTGTACCAGAGGAGGTGACTTTTTGAAACAATTATAACAGACTGCATTCATGAGTTATGGTTTTTTTGTGTGTTTTTGTGTGTGTGTGTTTTGTTTTTTTGTGAGAAGGCATCTAAATATTTCTGTAATTTATAGATTTATTTGCTGACTTACACATTATATACAAAATAATACAACATAGGGGTGACTTGCAAAGAGATAAACTCAAGCTTATCACAACAATTTTATACTTTCATTGGTTAGAGCTTTTTAATCAGTAATTTTTCTGTTAAAAATTTGGTAATTTGATACTTGGGGTGCCTGGGTAGCTCAGTCAGTTAAGAGTCTGCCTTCAGCTCAGGTCATGATCCCAGGGTCCTGGGATCGAGTCCTGCATGGTGCTCCCTGTTCTGTGGGGAGTCTGCTTCTCCTCTCCCTCTGCTGCTCCCCCTGCTGTGCTCTCTCGCTCTCTGTCAAATAAATAAATGAAATATTTAAAAAAAAAAGAAAATTAAGTCATAAGCATGCTTTCCTGGTCCCAGGGTTGGGTCACTTCCTCCAGCCAGAGCATGCACAGTGCACATATGTGGGTAATTGTGGAGCTTCTGAAGTTGCTTCTTTTTAGGCTGACTCTCCTGCTTCTGGTTGATACATCCTTCAGATGTGTCCACATTGTTGATTAAGGTATGGATATTTCTTACCTGGGTCCTGGGATGGAGCTGCGAGTCGGGCTCCCTGCTTAGTGAGGAATCTGCTTCTCCCTCTCCCTCTGCCCCTCCCCCCAGCTCATGCTCTCTCTCCCAAATAAATAAATTAAATTAAATTAAAATGTGATATTTGAGCTTTATTCTTTTATTCAATATTTATTGGTTTAAAATGTGTGTGAGACACAGATGTATGGCAAGAATTGTAATTTCCCCACCTATTTTCTCACTGAGCTTACATTACAAAGAAATAATCAAATGTTAAACCCATTTAAAGGTATATATTTTGGTAGTTAGTTCTAATTTTCCAGGGAATTTGATTAGTTAAAAAAAAGTCCATGGATACAATTTAGGCTAAAGCTATGAAAGCCATCTAGAATATATTTAGACTCTCTCATCTTAATTATCCCCTTGAGTCAATCACATACAAAGCTATTCCACAATACAGTCTCCAATTCTGTCTTCACAAATTTCACCTTTTTTGATTGTCTTTCCCTAGTCTTCAGAAAAGAATCTTATTGTAATTGTTTACATGTCTCCCTCTCTCTGGGTCATATTTTCTATGGGAGCAGTGGCCCATGGAATTAGTTTCATGGAATTACCAATTGTGGCATGGACTTCAAGAAAGTAAATGGTTTCACTAAATGAAATGATAGAAATATGATTCATCCATGACTTAGGGCCCAAAATGCAATGATAATTTCTCCTGTTGAAAGAGTAAGTTCTACGTGGGAAATAAAACTTGTGTGGTGTTCACAAAATGAGGTCACATTCTCTGCTGCTAAAAAAAAAAAGTGTCACTGGTTATTCAGTGAGCCAGTTGGCTCAAAATTTGCATGCAGTCTGATTACCTGAATGATACTCTTTACTTCTTTTCATAAATAAATTGTATTGCTGTATTGGCACATTTTAACTTTCCTAGTTCAAGGGACAGACATTTGATATGGAGAATGCATCCATAGATGTTTGAAGAGCCAGCATATTTTATTTCAAATGCTTTCAAAATAGAAAAAAAAGAAAAAAGAAAAGAAAAGAAAAAGGGGAAAAAAATACTTCTTTAAGGTAATATTTTTTTTTCAAACCTTAGTGTGGAAATAGCCCTGACCAACATTATTAAAAGGGTTTATTGATTTTTCTTAGAGAAGCAACCTGATAAAAATTTCATTCACAACATTTTAAAACACGGGAGTTTATTTCACTTGCAACATGATGCCTGCGAGAGTTTTAAAAACTCTTCCCAAACGCTGTGGCAGAAAGCATGAAACCGAAACAAACATCCCAAGATTTTCTAAATGTTATCCATCATTCCCACTATTCGTTATAAGCTCTATTATGACTCTTTCTCTTGACTTCATTTTTCAATCATTCTAAAAATGACTTGAGGATAATTATTATATTAATAATAATAACAATGAAATAAAATAAAAATTATCTTCTGCTATTTTCATGAAGTAGAGTGTGTCTAGTTTTCTGGTTGTATCAGTTTTGATATTTTTAATGGCATTTATTTCTTCTTTATTTTGCAAAACCATACAGGTCATATCAACATTTTATCACTTGTCATCTACCAAATGATTACAGTGCTTGAATCAGAAAAAAAGTAAAATAACTTAAATTAATGGGGTGCACTAAAGGATTACACATTTCACTTGACACATATAAACTGGGTATAATTACTTTATCAATAAGATGACAAAATACAGGTCATATGAAGCATTCTGAAGGCAATGAACTGAACTATTCTTAAGTCTATAAATGCCTCTATTTCCTTTTCCTTTAGAATTTATTATTATTTTTTAAAGATTTTTTATTTATTTGAGAGAGAGAGAATGAGAGACAGAGAGCACGAGAGGGAAGAGGGTCAGAGGGAGAAGCAGACTCCCCGCTGAGCAGGGAACCCGATGTGGGACTCGATCCCGGGGCTCCAAGATCATGACCTGAGCCGAACGCAGTCGCTTAACCAACTGAGCCACCCAGGTGCCCTATTATTATTATTTTTTTACCTACTCTTAATCCTAGTACTTCCAAATTGGAACAGTCATAAAACCAACCCATGTAATCTTTATCTGTTCTTGAATCTTCTCTGCAATATTTCTGTCAACAGACTAATGATAAACTATATTTCAAATCAATAATTTTTTGTTTATCTGAATTAAAATGTATTTTATGGAGTCAAAACCTGAGTCTCCTTAATTTTATCGAGTAGCTGAGTTCATTTGCCCATATTTTGTTTTATTTATTCATTAAAAATATATCTGCTAATTACTAAGACCTGGGATCATATTGGTGAGCAAGACAGACTGGGTTCCTATTCCCCTGGAGATGTGAGTCTAGTGAGAAAGTATTGATCAAATAAATTACAAAAGAATGAGAAATTATGATTGTGATAAATGCTATGAAGAAACAGTTCAGATGTAAGGAGCTTTAGAAGTTAAAGAGTTGACACAGTGAATGAGAAAAGTCAGTGCAAAGAAACAACATTTATGACGTTCCTTGTGTGAGAGGCGACAGTGAATAGATTTGCGAGACGTTTATGAGATAAAAGTACGCATGTGGAGGGGTCATGAGGAAGAATCAAAGGTAACTTCGAGTTTCTGTTTGGTGGAACACAATGGACAGTATTGTTAGATCGCATGAATAGATAAATACCAAAAAATAGTAAAGAGCAATAATGAAGATAAAATTAGAAGTCAATGCAATATGAAATTTAAAAAGTACATGGGGCACCTTGGTGGCACAGTGGGTTGAGCGTGCAACTCTTGGTTTCCTCTCAGGTCATGATCTCAGGTTTGTTTGTGAGATGGAACCCCGTGTCTGGCTCTGCCCTCAGCATGGAGTCAGCTTGGAATTCTCTCCTTCTGCCTCTGCCCCTCTCCCACGTGCTTGAGCAGGCGCACACATAAGCACGCTCTCTCTCTCTCTCTCTCTCTCTCGCTCCAAAAATAAATAAATAAATCTAAAAAAAAAAAGCACAGGAAGGATTAACCAAGAAAAGTTGATTTTTTTTTGACAGGACTAAAAACAATGGACAAAACTCTGGAAACACCAACCAAGAAAAAGAAAAAAAAGAATTCACAAGTCAGTTGCATTATGAGTAAAAAGGAAGTCATAACTCCAGTTTAGCAGACATCATAAGGATAATAAAAGAATACTATCAATAACTTATGGTAATAAATATAAATTACATAAAATAAAAAGTTATAAGAAAATCGAACTTGCTAGCATTTAATCTGATTTAAGATGAAATGGAAGGCCTAAATAATATTTCTGTCTGTATTCAACATATTGAAGTCATATTTTAACATCTTTCTACAAGGGAAACAACAAGCCCTGGCTGTAAAGAATATTTCTGCTAAATTTTCAAGGTAGATATCAATTTCATCTTTTTCAGAAAAAGAATGAACACTCTGCATCTCATTTTTGGGGTTAATATATAACCTTGAGTACCAATACTGGACAAAGAAAGTGTGAAAAGTCATAATTATAGACTTCCTTGATTCATGAATATAGATGCACACATCCTACATAAATTCAGTTAAATTTCAAATAACACAAATTAGAAAAACAAGGCAATTGGTGAGTTCTACCCTATAGACTGAGATCCCTTGTTTTGTGAACAAAAGAAGGTTAAAATTTGAGGTGTCTGGGTGGCTCAGTCAGTTAAGAATCTGACTTCAGCTCAGGTCATGATCTCAGGGTCCTGGGATTGAGTCCCACTTTGAGCCTGTGTGGAGCCCCACATGAGCCCCACATAGGACTCGGCACTCAGTGGGTGTTTGTTTCTCCCTCTTCCTCTGCCCTCCCCCCCCACTCATGCTCTCTCTCTCTTTCTGTCTCTCAAATAAATAAAATCTGGGGGAAAAAAAGAAAGTTAAAATGATTCTTAGCTAAGAGGAAGAGGAAAATGCAGAAGAAAATGGCTTACTGGACAATTGGCACACAATCCTACTATGAGAACAGGGGTTTAGAGATTAGGCCTTTCTGTTCTTAGACTTTTCCCAGCTCAAGACTTTTAATTAGGCCAATAATGGCTTTAACAAACCAGCTTATTTCAGAAATGTTAGATTTTGTCCTGGAAGTCCAAGAGTTTGTCATTTTTCAAGGACAGAAATTACACACATGTGTACACATACACACACATTTAAACCTGAGACTAAAACAACTATCATGTGGTACCAGTGGATTTGGGACTGCATTGAAATGATGCAGGAAGATCCCTCTGCGATCCTCTGCTCAGATATGCTTGTGTCATTTTCTTAATTTCATTGTATTAGCAAGTTGAATTTTTGCAATGCATTTTTAAAAATTCAAAATTCAACACTTACCATGCTGGGATTCTCTTATATATGCAAAGATGTTTAAATATTGTATTTTTAAATATCATTAAGTCTATTACAAGATTAAAGGGGGAAATATCATCTCAATAGATACAGAAAAAGGTTTTCATAAAATTTAATATGTATTCATAATAGGAGAAGCAAACAAACAAAACCTATTAGTGATCTAGGAACTCTGGAATGTAAGTTTCATGAAGACAGGGAATTTGCCTTATCCTCTTTACTGATGTATCTCAGGCACCTAGAACAGTTCTTCACACATAGAAGACAATCAATAAATTAACTTTTTATGGAACATAAAAAATAAACTTTTAAATTTAATGAATAGTACCTAGACAATGTAAAATATTAATTGACAACAACTTAAATAGGTTAATGTTAAAAGTATTTCTTTAAAACAGAGAGTAATATCCTCTGTCTCCACTTCTATTCAGTTTCACACTGAAGGCTTTACATGTTCCAATAAGAAAATAAAATTAAATAAATACATAGGAAATTGAAAGGGAAAAATAAAACTATCATTTTTTGTCATCAATGATTTTCTACAGGGAAACATCAACAGATATGTAAAAAATTCATTATAAATAATTGAGAATATTAGAAGGCTCCCTGGATATGACTTAAAAAGCAAATTTTATTTCTTAACATGAGCAACAGATTTATGAACAACTGGTTATATGACATAATTTACAATAGCAATAAAGCTATATTTTATTTGGCAATATATTTAGCAAATAATGTACAAGAATTTTTCATAATGACTAATGACACTGTAATGAGGGGCATTAAAGAAGACCTCAGAAAATGGAGAGATATTCCATGTTCAGAAGACCTGATGCTATATAGTATCACTTTCCCCAACTGATCATAGAATACCTTAAGTGATCAATAAAATATCTCTGATAAATATACCCAAATGGATTTTTGTGACATTTCACAAAATGCCATAAAAATTATTTTTTAAAAAGTATACAACTAAGATAGCTTGAAAAAGGACCAAAAAAGCAGAGATGCACTGCCAAGTTATCAGGTTGACTCTTAAAGTAGCATAGCATGGTGTTGGTATAAGGATAGAATAGCTGACCAAGGGAAGGGTAATAGACCTACATATACGTAGAAATCTGATAGATGAAAGGTGATGTGTATATCACCAGGAAAAGAACAACTATTTAATGAAGAGAGTTTTAACCAATAGTTATTCAGAGGGGGAGGGAATGGAATTAGAAGTCTGTTATTACACATTATAAATAGATTTTTCATATGTTGTTGGAGAGTTTCTGAGTTTCCTATTGTGCTCCATTGGTCTATATATTTGCTGTCTTACACTCTTGTTTGGGATACTTTTATGTTTTGATATCATGTACTTAACCCTTATTCAAATTCCTTGGCTTCTGTTCATCATTTTGCTATCTGATCAGTCTGCAATAGTGAAAAAAATAACTTTCAAGACAGCATGTTTCACTAGATAACATTAAATTTTAGTTTCAATTCTTGTGCAGCATGCAATAAGTAACATAATAGAATAATAAGCTAAAGTTCATGAAGTCAGGGGATCTGAGAGTCTGTGAACCTTATGAAATTCAGTGAAAGTTCTTTTACATGACTTTGTGTTTTTTTCAGGGAGACACAATATATTTTTAGTGTATATTTGACCTATTTACTTGGATGTTATTTTGCTCATTTTGAATATTTTAAGGCAGATACTCTTTTCTTGGGTCTTCCAACTGCTGTCACGTTTCTTTTTTAATGAAAATTTAACGTTTTTATTCATCTTCACGTAAAACAGCTCCTCAGAAGGTTTATTTTCCCTGCTTCCAAAGATAAAGTAAAATGGTGGCTTCAATGAGAGGGTGAACACATCTTTGCCTAGGGTCATTTGTGTCTCTAACATTTGGCTTCTCAGCTGTATTTTAGTCTTTATTCCTCATGAGATTATTTGCCTCTGCCTTCCTAAGTGATTCCTGTTAAAATCAGTAATATACAGCATTAAAAAGGTGAAATACCTATGTTAGTAGCTCTTCTGTTACCTAATGATTTTTAAGCAGAAAATAAGACCAATAAAGCTAATAATGAATATTCTCCAGTGATGCCTTTATTACAGTTTATAAAGTTATAGCTCTGACTCCATGTTTCACAAGAAAAATAGATTTCAACATAATCCTCATAAAATATCTATTTTTGTGGCATGCTCATGAAACAGAATTTTTGTAGAGATTCATAGATCTTTCAAATCCTATGGAATGAGAGTAAATACTAGATTTAAACAAGCTGACATTTATTAATAAAAGTTTGTGAACTCTGAAAAGTTCACAATTTCATTAACTTCTGAGATCAGTAGGTCTTTCTACCGTTAATCTATTTCCATAATGTGTCTAAGGGGCAAACAGATTTTTTTTTCTCTGCTAATTATTTAAAAATATACATGATAGGGTGCCTGGGTGGCCCAGTTGGTTAAGCGACTGCCTTCGGCTCAGGTCATGATTCTGGAGTCCCAGGATCGAGTCCCACTTCGGGCTCCCTGCTCAGCTGGGAGTCTGCTTCTCCCTCTGACCTTCTTCCCTCTCATGCTCTCTCTCTACCATTCTCGCTCTCAATAAATAAATAAAAATCTTAAAAAAACATGATAAACTTTTGAGTATTGTTTTCATAAAATATTAGATGTTTCTGTCCAGGTCCCTTTAGACAAATGTCAGCTTCAGAGTACATAAAATTATCTGAGAGTTGGCAGGTAATTTCATATGATGTGACACTGCCATTATATTTGAGAGTTAAACAGCACAATCAATTGGCAGCTCTGAATACAATAATCTCTATAAAGACCAATTAGTGAGCTATCTGCCAAATTATACATCTTGATGGAGAAGGAAACCTTGATGAAGATGATATTTTTCAGATCTTGTGTCTTAAATAACAGGACCCAAATTATGCCATCTTTTTAGATGGTGATTTAACACAAAGCAATTCTGTACATGGGGAAATGTTCAAAGTCTATCCGAAAGGTTGTGACACACTAGATGCCGAGGCAAATTTGGATACTTACACCCCAGACTGCTTTACCAAAATAGGAAGACCAGTCTTTCATTTGGAATTGTATACTAGAGCATTACCCATTATCGCTCATCTCACCTTTTAAGTTTGTGCCAAGTAAAATTCATCTTAAATTTTTTCTCTAGGTTTTGAAGACGCACAGACATGTAAACAAAATCTAAAGCTATGGGCTCTGGTGCAAATTTCACTTGAATTAAAGACCACCAAGGGCAGTCTACAGGAGTGAGATGTAGAAAAATTCTATCTTTGAAGTAAACAGAAGTTTATCAATGACTCTGTCATACACTCATAAATTAAGAAGTTATTTAAACAGAAATTATCTCAGAATCATTCATTCTACTTGTTCATTTTAAAGATGAAGAAAGTTTTACCCTCTTTCCTCTCTGTATCTTTCTCTGCCCTGTAGACAATTACATGCAAAGTATGTTTCATTAAGAAACTCCAAGACCACACACTCTGCTTTATCCTTTCATATACTTAGCAACATTTCACCCCTTATAGGAAATTATATCTTGAGCTTGCTAGTCCGCACTGCATATTTGGTCTTGCCAGTTATCATAATCTAATAAACTAATTCTTTGTAGCCAATTATATATAGATGATAGATATATAGATGATAGATGATAGATAGATAGATAGATAGATAGATAGATAGATAGATAGATAATAGATAGATGTAGATATATACAGTTCTGTTTCTCTGGAGAACCATGACTAATACAACCTCTCTTAACTGCTGTAGTGCAAAATAAATGTTCTTACAACATTTGCCATGATCTGGCAACATTTGAACTAGTCAGTAATCTTGAATTAGACGATTTAAACTTTACTGTCATTCTGTCTTTGGACAATGCAAACTCAGAAAATTTATTCCAACTATCACATTGGATTTTCATTTTTCAAATTATAAACATTATGCATTTATCTGAATATTCTTTTTTCCACTACAGTAGCCCCCCCACCAACCCCTCTACTGATCGAGAGGGGATATGTTCCAAGGCTCCCAGTAGATGCCTAAGACCATAGATATTACTGAACCCTAAATATACTATATTTTCCCTATACATACAAAATTATGATAAAGATTAATTTATAATTAGGCACAATAAGAAACAACAGCTAATAATAAAATGGAACAATTATAACAATATATTTTAATAAAAGTTATGTGAATGTGGTCACTCTCTCTCTCAAAATATCTTAATATACCATACCACCCGTCTTGTGGTGATGTGAGACGATAAAATGCCCATGTGATGGGCTGAATGAAGTGAGGTGATGGATGCAGTCACTGTGACATAGCAATAGGTTGCTATTGACCTTCTGACAATACTTCAGAAGGAGGATCAGTTACTTCCAGACCATGGTTGACCATGGGTAACTGAAATCACAGAAAATGAAGCTGCAGATTAGGGAGACTACTAGAGTATGTGGAAATTAATTGCTAATGTTAGGTAATTCACAGACTCTGGTAAAACAATAACAATAATGGATTGAAAGTATGGAAGTTTTCACAGGCCAGGCTTTTAAAATACTTTTTCAACTTAACATAAAATAAGGCCAGTTTATTGTGATTGTGTTTCCCATTTTAATCTCTTAGTTTTTTCATCAATCAATAATATTTTATGTTATTACAGCAGATTAAACCCATCGCTAGGCACTGGTCACGTTTAAAGAATTTTTATATGACTCTATGCACAGAAAAGGGCTAAGGGAAGTTGTTGGTTGACATATGGTTGCTTAAAAAGAAGAAATGCAATATGATTTCATTTAGACGTTGGAACATTATAGGGAATGCCAAAAATGAAGTAAAATCACGGCATTCTACACTGAAGTTATTGAAAGTCTTATCTTCTATTTTGGAGATTTTTACTATACCCGTTTGTTGTCATACTGAATTTTATCTGCCAAGAAAAATCAGTAACATTCTGAGAGAATGGTTAAACTTTAAACATAGTAACAATATTCAGTCTAACTTCCAACATATAACTTCCTGGACAAAAATGGAGGCCAAAACTTAAGAAATATTTGTTGAACATAACAATGGAAGTTACATCTTTGACCTTATAAAGCCATACATTAAGACATGTTTCTCCTCCCCTGTTCACTCCCTAACTCACAATCACAATCATAAATGTAAGAAAATATCATACTTTAGTTAGGACCCATATCAAAACTCACTGTCTCCATAAATTCTGTAGATAAATTATTAGAACTCATAAATAATAAGTTACAGAGAAAATTAAAACAAAATAAGATATATGTTAGCATGGTAAAATAAAAATAATAGAAGTGGAAATTAACTATAAGAAAACATAGGTAGATATATAATCTCATGATAAGGAAATAATTATTAATCATAGAAAGTTAAAATAAGAGAAAGAAAAATTGGGAAAATTTGAGTATATACGTTACAAGTTATGTATATCTTGAAAATATAAATAATTTAAGTCAAATGGTAAACTAGAAAACAATACGCTATCTATGTGACTTAGAAAATTAAATTCTTACCTCAATAAATAAGAAAAATAGGCAATGAGCAAATTACCACTTGGAGCAACTCCACCCATGAAAATAATCTCAGCAACTAGAAATGGTTAATAAATGCATTAAAATATTCAACATAACATAATTAAAGAAAGGCAAATGGGTAGTCTAATGTGCTGCTTGTGGGAATACTAATGTATGGAATACAAATGTATGGAAACTTTCTAGAGGGCAACTTGGCAACATTTATCCAAATCATTAAAATACCCAGACTCTTTGACCCAATTATTCCATTTTAGGAGTATATCCTAAGGAAATCATCAGAGAAGTGAGCAATGAACTATGCATAAGAATGTTTATTGCAGCATTATTTATGGTAGCAAAACCCTGAGACGAGGCACACCATCTAATATTAGAGGAATAATTTAGTAAATTACTACAAAATAAGAAAACCCAGTAATACAACACAATATTATGCATCCCTCACAAGTTTTTACATATAAAGATGGTATAAAATTCATGAGAATGAAAATATGTAATAGAAACTATCAAATACATATCTTAACTTTCTTTAATTATGTATGTATACACAGAGACATGTATGCACACATATTCCTGGAAAAAATACACTAAAATTTAATATTTTAATTAACATGTGCTGCGATTATGGATGATGCCTTTCTTTTTGCTTATTTCTGCATTTAATACAGATTGTGCATTAAACATATTAATTCTATAAGGAAAAACAATACATTTTAAGGAAATGTCTGTTTGCCTTCACTTTCTGAATATGTTAAGCAAACATAATTATCATCCTGAGACTAGTGAAATACAAATATGATATTAATAGAGTACAAAGTGGAATGAACTATTTTTTATTATTATTGTATTGAAGAAAGTACACATCACAAACTGATTACTCATTTATGGATAATTACAGAAGGCAACACTTTTAGAACTGTAGACGAAATTGCCAATACAATTGTAATAAGATCAGCAAACTTAGAGTTAGGAAATTTATCTAATCATGTAACAATAAGATAGTCATTATTTTAATAACATACCTAAAATGATATTTATATCCTATATTGAGTTATATATTTAAAAATTACAATGGTTCAGTATCCAAAAATATTCATCAGTATCTATTACATATATATTAAATAATTGAAAAAAGATATTTGATAAAGTTTGAATTCTCCAATAATGATGAACTAAAACCATATATTTTTAAGTTAATTTAAAACTCATCACTTGAGGGCGCCTGGGTGGCTCAGTTGGTTAAGCGACTGCCTTCGGCTCAGGTCATGATCCTGGAGTCCCGGAATCGAGTCCCACATCGGGCTTCCTGCTCAGCAGGGAGTCCGCTTCTCCCTGTGACCCTCTTCCTTCTCGTGCTCTCTATCTCTCATTCTCTCTCTCTCAAATAAATAAATAAATAAAATCTTTAAAAAAAATAAAACACATCACTTGAGAATTTAAACACATATTCTGAAATAGTTATTGTTTCAAAAAAATCATTTGTTTAATAAAATAATTAAAATGCAAGATTTAAAAGTTCAGTATGACAGAACAGTCTTACTCATATCAGTGCCACTCAGCAAGCACATCTTTGAAAAAAAAACTTATGGGTCTACTAATTGTATTTTTTTAATTGAATATATTTTTTTTTCAGAGTAAGGGATTTCAATGTATGCATATGCAATGTTCAGTATGTGTTAGACTTTTTTCCAGTCAACAAGTAGAGAAGTACTATAAAGGAAAAGGTAGAGACTTGAAAGGTGTAGAGCTATCTGGAACAAGACTCTTGGGCAGAGATAAGGGAAAAGGCTCTAAGTTGAGAATGGATTGGTGTGTTTTAGGAAATACAAAGAGGCAAATATGAGTAAAGCCTCATGGAGAAGGGAAACAGTGGAAAGATAGTTCAGAAAACTATCAAGCAGCTAGATTACTTGGGATCTTATATTTGAGAACGTTGGCTTTTCTCTAAGATGGAAAGCCATGGAAGTTATTTAGGTATTAGACATAATTAAATTTCAGAAGACTGACTCTGTTGCATGGACTAAATAGACTGCATAAAGACTATCCATGTTTAAGCTAATATAATTTAGGCAAATATGGTTGCTTGGACCAAGGTGTTCCTTGTAGAAGAGCTGAAAATGGTCAGAGTGGATCTATTTCAAAAGTAGACTCAATAAGTTTAACTGCTAGGTTCAAAGTGAAGTGAATGACTTATCATGATCAACACTGAGTAATGTATAGAATTGTATAATTGTATAATAGATGTATAGAATTGTATAGAATTGTATAATGTATAATAGATTATACATCTGAAACTAATTATACATTTATTATATTTCTGAATATTATTATACATTATACATCTGAAACTAATCTAACACTGTATGTTAACAATATTGGAAATTTAAAGAATAGTAAAGTGTCTGAGGAGAAAATGATAAAGTACATCTGGATTTGCCTGGAGCTACTATATATTAAAATGGAAAAGACTGTGGGTGAAATAGAGTCAATATGAAACAAATACTTTGTTGTCTCTACTCTTGAGAGGTGGACTGTAAGTCTCCTTCCCTTGAGTTTGGGCAAGTCTCTGTGACTTGATTGAATGTTAAAGTGTGATGGAAGTGGTGTTTGGGAATTCTGTCTAGATAATAAGAAGTCTCGCAGCTCCCACCTGAATGTCTTGGGACACTTATCTTGGAGTTGTTGGTCATCATGTAAGGTGTCCTCTTGAATGTAAGGAAGCCATATAGAGAGAACATATTGAAAGAGAGAAGCCAAAGCGCCCATAGGTGGCAACTACTCCAGTTCAGGTGCCACAAATATATGAATGAAGAAGCTATCAAATGTCTCCTCCTCAGACACCATCTTTCTGAAACCACATGAAAGCCTTTGAGTGAAAATACCCAGCTGAGCCTAGTCAACTCACAAAGCCATGGGAAAACAAATAAATATATAAATGTTATTTTAAGCCTCTAAATGTTGGCACAGCTTGTTAGACAGCAATAGAGAACCAGAGCAGTGGGAGAAACAGGGTTAGAGGAAAAATAAAAGTTTTATTTTTCACATGTTAAATACCAGATAGCCATCAACCACCCAAGTGAAAATGTTAAGTAGACAGACAACCCTGGAATTTACAGATAATTAGATTTGATCACTAGCCCATGAAGGCATTTATGTTTAAGGCCCTTATGGCAAATGTTGAATTATTATGACAGTGAATACTCCCTCTTGTTTCTTATTTGATGTGAGAGATTCTACTTTTTCATTGTTAGGAATGATGTCTGCTATGAATTTCTGATGTATAAGCTGTATTTATGAGGTTTCTTCCTCTCCTTATTGACGAAGGGTTTTTCTTTTACACTGTGATTGAATGTTGATATTTATCAATGTTTTTTCTGTATCTAGTGATAGGATCATATAGTATAATTTATATGCTGAATTTTCTGTTGTCAATGAAGCATTACCATCGTGCCATTCTAAGATCTCTTTTGCCTCATAGAGGAGAAAGTAGAAACTATTAAGTTCCAGAATTCTCTTCACCTAGCTTTCTCTGAGTTAAAAGCTGAAGATGATTTCATGGGAGATCTGGAAGCCACAAGAGGAGAGACCATTATTCTGAGTAGGTATTTGTGGACAGACATATGCTCATATGGTGAACAACTTTCAGGTAAGATTCTTGAGTGTTAATGCATCTTAAGTTAAATAGAAGAGCTTCTTAACAGTTCTTTAGATTTGCTATAGCAGGTCATCAGTAAATTCGTGAAAACTACCTGATCCAATAGTATTGGCTGTGATTTTTGGTGGAGCATTCTCTGACCTTAACTACATTAGCCCTTCCAATAACTGTAAAAGCTTCCAGTTTCCAGTGTTAGAACATTTTTCATTTGGAAAGCAGAAAGGCTTTTGTGTTCTATACAGAGTCCTGACTGATATGCTGATGGATTTTTATACAGCTAAACCATGTTTACATTGCTGAGATAAATCTTACTTTGTAATTGTAATAGAATCTTCAGCAATTATTTCATTATAATTCTCTCCCTTTTGGACACCTGGATTAATTGCACTTCTGGGTGTTCTGATTAGGTGGGGCCATAGAACTCATTCTAGCCAACACATTGTGAGCAGATGGGAAGTGTCACTTGCAGGCCAAGCATTAAATTGCTGGCATAAAACCTCAGATTGTTTTTCCTTCTGCTCCCACCATTAGCAATGGTGGTGACTGGTCTCTCCACCTGAGATGTGAAATAAGGATACAGAGCACAGCCTCTAGCAGATTCACCATGGATATATATGACATCATCAATAAATAAACATCTGTTGTTTTGTTAGCCACCTCCACTGATGATAGGTTATTACTTCAGCATAACCAAGGCCATTTTGACTGGTACAGTAATTGGTACCAAAATCAGGTTACTGTTCTCATGCAAATACTAAAATATCTGGTATTAGTTTAAGGAACAGGAGGGAGACAGGAAGGAAACTGTTATCAGAGCCTGGAAGGATGTTGATGAAATTTCTATATTGGTAAAACATTTGGTAAAATTGTCACCTTAATGAACTTATATTTTGAGGGAAGATGTTCCAGAACAGAATGTTGGAAGTATTTGACATTTATTGTAGCTGTGTCAGAAGTATTATTAGAAACTGAGCTCAGAAAACAATTAGTTGTTTTGAAGCAACAACAAAAGAAGTATAGTTCATGAATTTAGGAATCTTTTAGTTTGGAAAGGCAACTGTTTCTTTATCCCAAACAGTAAAAGATAAAATGAAATAGGTCTTTCACATCAAAAGCAAATTCTAATTGGTCTTTGATCAAAGATTAAATACAAAGTAGGGACTTTACAACCATTAGCAAACTCCTTTAATGAGCTTGGCATCCATGAGATACTCCCACTTAGACAACACATCTCAGAAAAGGCAGAGTAAGAATGCAGCTGCTCTCCAACCTAAGTGGCCCTAGTTACTTACGATTTGGCTAGGAGAAAACAGAAACCTGAAGGTAATGAAACAGAGAAACATATCAAATCTAAGAATGTCTGGAAAAGAACTGCAGATGTGGATGTTTGTATATCGAGTTGACAGGAATCAGCTGGAACTGACAGGAATCAAATACATAGAAACCAACTAAAGTTTATAAGATCTATACCACTAAAGAAACCAAAACTCCAAGCATAAAAATTTTGTGGCAGTTGAGGATTTAAAACAGCCTACTGTATACAACTGACAATGACCCTGGGGCTCCCAAATGTTGCCTTTATCAGATATTCTCTAAGTACGATAATGCATATGGAAAAACTTCCCAGAAGATGAAACAACAGGTTCAAGAGATCAGTGGAATGGGTGTTTCTCTCAGGGAGGGGAATCAAGATGTAATCAAACATTGCTCTTCCCCATGTGATGGGGCTTTTGTAACGTCTGTCCAAAGTATTCAGATTTCTGTAAACCAGTTTACCATTCTTTTGTTTTCAAATAGCAACACGTATTGTAGTTTTTCTACTCTTGGGACTGAAAGTGGTACAGGCATTCTCAACAGGAATATGGCTGCTACCTAATCTTATGTAGTATGTGCACAACTATGATCTCAAAGTTCTGCCTGTGAGAACATAACCTTAATAAATGAATGTTTAATAGTGTTAATTGCAGCATTATTGGCCATAGAAAGGAACTGGAGACTTGCTTGTGTCACACTGACACAAACCATGATTAAATATAATTGCAAAAGAAGGGAGTGGGCTGTTATATTTGATGAAATCATACCATGGAGTTTTATGCAACAGAAGGGAAAAATTGATTTATATTGAATTAAATGGATAGATCTGAAACACATTTTGATGAGTGATAAAAGTAAGCACTACCTGAGACCTATAATATGAACAATTTATTTATATATACACTATATTAACACAAACCAAATTACATATTAATAATAACACAATTTAATTAAATATATTGTTTCTAGGGAAGAAGGGGGATAAGAAAAGGGACATATCAAAGAAAATACATGAAAAAAGAACAATGGTATCATATGAATCAATGATTATAATAAACCATGAATTTGGGAGTATAATGACCTGAGTCTTGGGTACCTGCATGTGCCAAACAAAACTCCATAAAGTTTAAAAGTAAACCAGCTGGTTTGCATAAAAGACACATAAGATTAAAAATCGATTAATCTTCAATCAATGAAAAGGGAATTGAGTGAAAACTCCTGCAAGACAGGAGACAAGCCTCTTTATTTACTGGTGAGGAAAAAACATCATTTAGAACCACGAGGTCTGTTTTCAGGCTTACTTCCACTAGCTACTGGTTGAGTGACCTTGGGCAAATACTTTAGTTTCATGATCATTGGTCAGTAACCTATACTATATATAGTTATTGTATGAAATTAAAAAAACTACTAAGCACCATGGATATGCCAAGCAGCTTGCTACAGTCTCTGCTACCAAGTTGCTAATGATCTAGTAGAGAAGACAAACAAACAGTAGGCACATATATGCTATGATGGAGTGTAATAGTGCTGCTGAAGTCCCCACCAAGGAACTAATCCAGTCTTTAACAGGAAATGGAAGCTGTCTAAAGAGAAGGGCTCTAAGCTGAGATGCAGAGAATGAGTACAAGTAATACATGAGGATATGGGGTGTGTGTGTGTGTGTGTGTGTCATGTAAGAGAGAGAGAGAAAGTGAGAGAGAGAGTCCCATGGGGAGAGTTAATTCAAAAGAGAAAACAAAATAGGGATGCTTTGCAAGTAGAAATGTGACATTAAAGGGCGCCTGGGAGGCTCAGTAAGTTAAGTGTCAAACTCTTGATTTCAGCTCCGGTCATGACCTCAGAGTTGTGAGATCGAGTCCCACATTGGGCTCCATGCTGAGCACGAAGCCTGTTTGTGATTCTTTTTCTCCCCCTCTTTTTGTCCCTCCCCCCAATAGCACTCTCTTTCTCTCTCAAAAATTAAAATTAAAAAAAAGAAATATGACATTAAAATTTCTGTGGCTATTATTAAAATTATTAGTATCAACAGCAGAGGCAGCAAGAGTTAGGAATTAGTAGCAAGACCAAGAAGGATTTGTATGCTTTCTATTCTTGAAAGACCACATTCCTTTTTTCCTCTTGGATAATAATAGATGGATAGCATCCCAATAATACAGTCCTTCTTCATAATTTGTTTTTGTTTAATCCACAACTCAGTTTCCATGTCTACCAAAGTGTCATGATATGTCACCCAATCAAAAAAAGATGAGTTTTTGAGTTGTTTAAACTGGAATGAGTTACCCTTTGAAAACAAAACAAAACATAATGACGTGCAAAGAGGTCCACTAACAATGGGTGCATGTTGTGTTTGTGCGTTCCCAGATACACATATGTGTATACGTGTGTTTATTTTTCTCTCTTATCCTAAAAGAGAATCTACAACTTGGAAATTATGTAGTTCAACATATTTTTTACATTCCAATTCTCTGGAAGTTTCTCATTGGGGAAATTCGAATCTACAGACACATGCATTGCACTAAACATCAAACTGTCGTGTAATTTATTTCTGCCATCACAGATGCAACTGTAAAACCAGAGACATCAATGGCAATAGATGTCATACTTTTTATACATTTTAAAGTAGCATTCATTTTGCGCTTATGGTGCTTTAAATATAAAGCATGTAAGAAATTATCTAGTGCAATAGCACATAATGAAATAAGAAAATGCCACATGTGGAGTGTTTTATTATAATTGGTACTATAATACGGATTAATATGTGTCACATTAAAATTTAAAATTCCAGAAATAAAGTATATCAAGTGGAATATTGTTTTAATAAACTATTGATTAAAACTGTTCTTCAAAATGACACACTTTAAGAGCAAAACTACTTTAAGAAACTTAAATTATGCATCTGCAGCCGGTGCAGAGTATATCTGAGTTTTTAAAAACTACCTAACCCTAAACTTTAATTTGCTTCATTTCACCTTTGTTTTTATGCATGGGATATTAAAACCAAATGCAGAACCATTCTCTACCCTTTCTCTCCAACACTTTTCTACTCTTTCTAAGCAAATCAAACCCTTATATATTATAACTTCTAAATGCAGGGTGTGGTAGAATCACTAAAATGCGGAGGCATTCAGCATGAATTTTAGGCACTTAGAATGTTTTGAGCAGGTTATTACTGAACCATCATGAGCAGATATACCTGTTCTATTTTCAGCTCTTGTATAAAATCCCTCATGCTCCTTCTCAGTATCCTGTCCAGCATTTCAGTCACTGTGATTAGAACCCCAATGCTTCTAGACTTCTCAAAATGTGTTTCTTATAGCACCTCCATCAAAATCACTTGAGATACTTATTAAAAATTCAAATTACCAGGACCCATCTTAGCTTTACTAAGTCAAAATCTCTGGTGATTGGATAAAAGAATCTGCTATTCGATAAGCTCCCTAGATGATCGTTATGCATGCAAGAGTTTGGGGTAAATGCTGTTCTGGAGGTATGCAATCATATTCCATTCTGCTTCATCTCTTCCTTCCTCTCAATCCACCCTTTGAATACATGTCCCAGGAAATGATATACTGTGTGTGCAAGTGCTATTTAATTAGTAAGCAAATTTTCATTTTGAAGAATCTATATGCCGATAAATTTGTAAGGAGGTAAGCATGGTATAGAGCAGTGTTTCATTTTTAATTTTAGTTATTTTAATTAAAAGCTTTGAAATGTTTAAATGAAAATAAGAGATATTTAGATGCCCATAATTCAAGCATTTTAAAATGGAAATAATAAACAAAATATTTTCAAAGTCTCTGTGCTGGTTTTGCAAAGTTATCCCTAACACAGTAATTTGCCCCAGGGTGCTCAGGCAGTACGCATCAGAGTTATGTAACATATCCCACTGTATGTGGCTTCAAGGACAGAGTTCATCTTTCCATGGCATGTTCTCACCAGTCTTCTGTAGTAAGTATACTTACTCTATTCAATATGAATGGTACAAAAATAAGTGTAGGTGTTTTGCTTCTAGTATGGCAGTATGAGGAGTTTCCTGGAAACACTCCATAGCAAAACAAGCACAACTAATGAATGTTATTTTAAAAAACCATTTAAAGACTGGGATTTGTGCTAAGAGCTTACAGTGAAGTAATAACTTACTCAAGAAAAACTAAAGCATGGTAAGAATATCATGAGTTTTTGGCATTTGACCAATGATTTATTTCTACCCTTTCTGCCTCCAGTTCAACTTGAATTAAGTTCCGCTCTGGGACAATATGGACAAGAAAACTGAACTTTATCTCCCCTCAGTTCATAATCAAGAGTTATATTCTCTTACCAGGAGAAGGAGGTGATCAACATTTCTCATCCTCTCAAACTCTGAATGGAACAAGATGACTTTCTGAGTACATCAGAGGTCAGAGGCTCCCTTCCTGCACCCACCCCCACACATCAGATGGGAGGCCCTCCCACAGTCATGGCAGGCTGAGAATACATGATCCCTCACCCCAGCTCTCTCTCCTATGGTAGATGTTCCATACTAAACGAGGCAAGCCCAGAAGCAGAGAGGCCACCACCCTGCCCCATGCCCAGAAAAGTGCCTCAGATTTTTCTCAGGGGGAAAGGCAGTTCATGACAAGAGAGCTCTGAATCTTTCTTGGCCAAGGCAAGAGGAGGAAGAGCTATCATTGTAAAATGGACCCAGAGTGCTTTCCATAACAAAGGCCTACTCTATAGAGAAAGACATTTTGTAAGAGCCTTATCCCAATATAGGAAATAACTTCCAATCCAGCACCCTTCTATTTTATCTAGGGGAGGGACATAGTAATAAGGCATGTGAACATCAAGGACATCAATTTAGAATGGTGGAATCAGCTATGAATATAGGGGACAGGGAGAAAAAAGCTACAGTATCAGTGAAACACTTGTGAAAGGAACAACCCTGAGACACAGGCCCACTAATGTTTGAGATTTAATAAAGCTATTTATAGAATGCTCTGTCTCCCATGCCTTACCATTATACCATCAGGGTTCCAGGATGTTGTGGGTTTTAGCTGAAAGAGCTACAACACAGAGCATTTCCATAAGAAGCAGGTAGGGATAACCAAAGGAAAAAAAAAAAAAGAGAGACAAGGGTAAAAACACTAGAAGAATCTGAAGCCTCTTACAATAGCTATGACAAACATTAAATATCCCAATTCACTAAGTACCATAAATCCTCACACTTAAAGGTCTATTTACCTTGGTTCCTATTACCCAATACAAAGTCTGCCTTTTATTAAAAAATTGTAAGACATGACAAAAGGCAAGGGAAAAAAAGAGTCTGAAGAGAAATAGCAATCATCAAAACCAGATTGAGATATTAAAAAATGTTGTAATAATCACACAGAAATTTTAAACCAACAAGGATTGATATATTAAGGGATCAAATAATAAAAGTAAGCAGCATGCAACTACAGATGGGCAATGTAGACAGAAAGAAGGAAACTCTAAGCAAAATCAAAAGGAAATGCTAGATATTAAAAAAAAAAACTGAAAAGAGATGAAGACTGCCTTTGATTATTGGACTGAACATGGTTGAGGGAAGAATTAGTGAGCTTTAAGATAGGTCAATAGAATATTCTAAACCAAAAGGCAAAAGGAAAAGAAAAAAAAAATCCAAGAACTATGGGACAATTTCAAAAGTTTTAGCATACATCATTGGAATACCAGACAGAGGCGACATTGAGAATGGAGCAAAATAAATATTTGAAGTGATAGTGACTGAGAATATTCTAAATCTAATGACAGATTCCAAACCATGGATCAAGGAAGTTCAGAGAATGCCAAGCAAAATAAATACCCCTACTCCCATCCCCAAGCAACAACAAAAACAAAGCATATCCTATTCAAACTGCAGATGACCAAAGACAGGGAGAAAATCAGGAAACAAGCTAGGGTGTCAAGACATCTTACATATAAGGGAACAAGGATAATAATTATATTGGACTCCTTATCAAAAACCATGAAAATAGAGTGTATTGAAGTATTTAGAATGATGAAAGAAAATCACCAAACTCGAATCCTGTATCCAGGAAAATTAACTTTCAAATGTAAAGGAGGAAATAAAGACTTTCTTAGATGAAGAACAACTAAAGAAATTCCACACTGGAAAATGTGTTCTGCAAGGATTGTTAAAAGCAATTCATCAGGACAAGGAAAGCGATCCAGGTCACAAATTTGGATTTGCATAAAGAAAGAGCATTGGAGAAGGAATTGAAGGAAACCACAATATGTCACCTCAAAATATACCTTTCTGACATAAAAATTATTTTGAGCTCAAGGCAATTAAGAAGCAACAAACATAAGAAAAGCTCTCTCTATCCTTCCATTTTCTGCCTAAAGACAGGATATGAAATCTCCTTTTACTGGAGAAATGCTCTTAAGAGCCTAGAGGTGGGTTTTTCATAGATGGCTTTTATGACATTGAGGTATGTATCCTCTATCCCTATACTCTGAAGAGTTTTGATCAAGAAAGGATGCTGTACTTTGTCAAATGCTTTTTCTGCATCTATGGAGAGGATCATATGGTTCTTCTTCTTTCTTTTATTAATGTATTGTATCACATGGATTGATTTGTAGATGTTGAACCAACCTTGCAGCCCAGGGATAAATCCCACTTGGTCGTGGTAAATAATCCTTTTAATGTACTGTTGGATCCTATTGGCTAGTATTTTGCTGAGAATTTTTGCATCTGTGTTCATCAAGGATATTGGTCTGTAATTAGCCTTTTTAATGGGGTCTTTGTCTCGTTTTGGGATCAAGGTAATGGTGGCCTCATAAAACGGGTTTGGAAGTTTTCCTTCCATTTCTATTTTTTGGAACAGTTTCAGAAGAATAGGTACTAATTCTTCTTGAAATGTTTGGCACAATTCCCCTGGGAAGCCATCTGGCCCTGAGATTTTGTTTGTTGGGAGATTTTTGATTACTACTTCAATTTCCTTAATGGTTATAGGTCTGTTCGGGTTTTCTATTTCTTCCTGGTGTTGGTAGTTGCTACATCTCTAGGAATGCATCCATTTCTTCCAGATTATCTAATTTGATGGCATAGAGTTGCTCATAGTATGTTCTTATATTGTTTGTATTTCTTTGGTGTTGGTTGTGATCTCTCCCTTTCATTCATGATTTTATTTATTTGGGACATTTCTCTTTCCTTTTTGATTAGTCTGGCCAGGGCTTTATCAATCTTATTAATTCTTTCAAAGAGCCAGCTCCTAGTTTCGTTGATCTGTTCTACTGTTCTTTTGGTTTCTGTTTCATTGATTTCTGCTCTGACCTTTATTATTTCTCTTCTCCTGCTGGGTTTAGGCTTTATTTACTGTTCTTTCACCAGCTCCTTTAGGTGTAGGGTTAAGTTGTGTATTTGAGACCTTTCTTGTCTCTTGAGAAAGAGCGAATATCATTCTCAATGGGGAAAAACTGAGAGCTTCCACCCTAAGGTCAGGAACACAACGGAGATGTCCACTCTCACCACTGCTATTCCACATAGTATTAGAAGTCCTAGTCACAGGAATCAGACAACAAAAAGAAACAAAAGGTATCCAAATGCTCAAAGAAGAAGTCAAACTTTCACTCTTTGCAGATGATATGATACTTTATGTGGAAAATCCAAAAGACTCCACCCCAAAACTGCTAGAACTCATACAGGAATTCAGTAAAGTGGCAGGATATACAATCAATACACAGAAATCAGTGGCCTTCCTATACACCAACAACAAGACAGAAGAAAAAGAAATTAAGGAGTTGATCCCATTTATAATTGCACCCAAAAACATAAGATACCTAGGAATAAATCTAACCAAAGGGGCAAAGAATCTGTATTCAGAAAACTATAAAATATTCATGAAAGAAATTGAGGCAGACACAAAGAAATGGAAAACGTTCCATGCTCACGGATTGGAAGAATAAATATTGTGAAGATGTCAATGCTACCTAGAGCAATCTACACATTCACTGCAATCCCCATCAAAATACCATCCACTTTTTTCAAAGAAATGGAACAAATAATCCTAAATTTGTATGGAACCACAAAAACCCCTGAATAGCCAGAGGAATGTTGAAAAAGAAAAGCAAAGCTGGTGGCATCACCATTCCGGACTTCTAGCTCTATTACAAAGCTGTCATCATCAAGACAGCATGGTACTGGCACAAAAACAGACACATGGATCAATGGAACAGAATAGGGAGCCCAGAAATGGACCCTCAACTCTATGGTCAACTAATCTTCGACAAAATAGGAAAGAATGTCCAAAAAAAAAAGACAGTCTCTTCAACAAATGGTGTTGGGAAAATTGGACAGCCACATGCAGAAGAATGAAACTAGACCATTTCCTTACACCACACACAAAAATAGACTCCAAATGGTTGAACGACCTAAATGTGAGACAGGAGTCCATCAAAATCCTAAAGGAGAACACAGGCAGCAACCTCTTCGACCTCAGCCGCAGCAACTTCTTCCTAGAAACATCGCCAAAGGCAAGGGAAGCAAGGGCAAAAATGAAGTATTGGGATTTCATCAAGATAAACAGCTTTTGCACAGCAAAAGAAACAGTCCACAAAACCAAAAGACAACTCACAGAATGGGAGAAGATATTTGCAAATGACATATCAGATAAAGGGCTAGTGTCCAAAATCTATAAAGAACTTATCAAACTCAACACCCAAGGAACAAATGATCCAATCAAGAAATGGGCAGAAGACATGAACAGACATTTTTCCAGAGAAGACATCCAGATGGCCAACAGACACATGAAAAAGTGCTCAACATCGCTCGGCATCAGGGAAATCCAAATCAAAACCTCAATGAGATACCACCACACACCAGTCACAATGCCTAAAATTAACAAGTCAGGAAACGACAGATGTTGGCAGGGATGTGGAGAAAGGGGAACCCTCCTACACTGTTGGTGAGAATGCAAACTGTTGCAGCTACCCTGGAAAACATTATGGAGCTTCCTCAAAAAGTTGAAAAGAGAGCTACCCTACGACCCAGCAATTGCACTAATGGGTATTTACCCCAAAGATACAAATGTAGGGATCTGAAGGGGTATGTGCACCCGATGTTTATAGCAGCAATGTCCACAATAGCCAAACTATGGACAGAGCCAAGAGATCCATCAACAGATGAATGGATAAAGAAGATGTGGTGTGTGTGTGTGTATATATATATATATATATATATATATATATATACACAATGGGATATTATGTAGCCATCAGAAGGAATGAAATCTTGCCATTTACAATGAAGTGGATAGAACTGGAGGGTATTATGCTGAGCAAAATAAGTCAATCAGAGAAACACATGTATCATTTGACCTCACTGATATAAGGAATTCTTAATCTCAGGAAACAATCTGAGGGTTGCTGGAGTTGTGGGGGGTGGGAGGGATGGGGCGGCTGTGTGATAGATACTGGGGAGGGTATGTGTTCTGGTGAGCATTGTGAATTGTGTAAGACTGTTGAATCACAGAACTGTATCTCTGAAATAAATAATAGATTATATATTAAAAAAAAAAGAAGATAGCAGGAAGGGAAAAATGAAGGTGGAAAATTAGAGGGGAAGATGAACCATGAGAGACTATGGACTCTGAGAAACAAACTGAGGGTTCCAGAGGGGAGACGGGCGGGGAGATGTGTTAGCCTGGTGATGGGTATTAAGGAGGGCACATATTGCATGGAGCACTGGGTGTTATACGCAAACAATGAATCATGGAACACTACATCAAAAACTAATGACGTAATGTATGGTGATTAACATAACATAATAAAAAATTTTTTAAAAAAGAACCTGGAGGTGGTACCAGAGGAATCTGCAAACACCATCCTCCATTAGTTTCCTGCCTTATAGTTACTTTCCCACAATTTGCTGCCCTTGGAAGCCTAAAACTGTCCTTTCTCTATAAATTTGTTGTTCTTTGTTGAATATTCTATATAAACCAAAATTCCAAGTCACTCCTATAGTTAGAGTAGTTATAAATGTATATTGCAAAATCCAGAGCAATCACTAATTTTGTTTTTCAAAACATAATTTCTATGAGAGGAAATAAATTTGAATCACATAAGATCTTCATTTAAAACTGGAGAAGGAAAAAAAAGACCAAAAAAATGAAAGAATAGCTCTATTTTTAATGTCCTGAGGAACCTCCATACTGTTTTCCAGAGTGGCTGTACCAGTTTGCATTCTCACCAACAGAGTAAGAGGATTCCGCTTTCTCCACATCCTTGCTAACATTTATTGTTCCTGGTCTTGTTGATTTTAGCCATTCTGACAGGTGTAAGGAAGAAATCAGAGAGGGAGACAAACCATATGAGACTCTTGACACTGGGAAACAAACCGAGGATTTCAGAAAGGAGGTGCATGGGGAGATGGGGTAACTGGGTGATGGACATTAAGAAGGGCATGTGATGTGATGACCACTGGGTGTTATATTGAACTGATGAGTCATTTAACTTTATATAAAAAACCAATGATGTACTATACCTTGGCTAATTGAATTTAAATAAAAAAAAAACGAAGAATAAGTGCAATGAATAGAAAAAAATACAAACATAGATCCAACTATATCAACAACCATTAGAAATGTGAATGGCTTACATCAATCAAAAAGCAGATATTGTTAGAATGGATAAAAAGAAAAGGCCCAAACTATACATTGTCTACAAGGAACCCACTTTAATTATAAAGATTCAGATGGGCTAAATGGAATGGAATGTAAAAGAATGCACAACGCATTTAATAAAAAGAAAGCTGGTGTAACTATTAATTTCAGATTAAGAAGACCTGAGAATAAGGAAGATTATCAGGTGTAATGAGTGGTGCTACAAAATGTTAAAGGGGCAGAAGAAAAGAAATAATAAAAATCAGAGCAGAAATCAATGAAATTGAAATATAGTGAAACTGAATAAAATCTAAATCTGGTTCTTTAAAAAGATCAATAAACTTTATAAACATCAGTAGCCAGGCTAATACAGAATTAAATAAAAAGATACACAAATTACAAATATTAGAAATGAAAAGAGTAGCCAATAGATATTAAATCAATCCTATAGAAATTAAAATATTAAGAATACTATGAACAAATCTATGCCTACAAAATGTCATAATTTTCTGCAATGTAGCAATTCCTTGAAAGATACAAACTACCAAATCTTACACAAAGTTCAGTGGATAACATATGAAAATAATTCAATATCTATTAAAGAAACTGAGTCATAATTAATAGGATTAATTAATCTTCTCCAAAAGAGAAGTCCAGGCCAATTAAAAAATAGGCAAAAGATCTGACCAAATACCTCTCCAAAGAAGATATACAGATGTCAAATAAGTACATAGATGGATAGTCAACATCATTTGTCTTTAGAAAAAAGCAAATTGAGACAACTATGACATACCAGTACACACCAATCAGAATAAGCATAATCCAGGCTCGCTCTCTTTCTGCCACCATCTTGGTTCTGCGTTCCCCTCACAAAATGCCTGGTGAAGCCACAGAAACCGTCCCTGCTACAGAGGAGGAGTTGCCACAGCCCCAGGCTGAGACAGGGTCTGGAACAGAATCTGACAGTGATGAATCAGTACCAGAGCTTGAGGAACAGGATTCCACACAGGCAACCACACAACAGGCCCAGCTGGCAGCAGCTGCTGAAATCGATGAAGAACCAGTCAGTAAAGCAAAACAGAGCCGGAGTGAAAAGAAGGCATGGAAGGCTATGTCCAAACTGGGTCTTCGACAGGTTACAGGGGTTACAAGAGTCGCTATCCGGAAATCTAAGAATATTCTCTTTGTCTTCACAAAACCAGATGTCTACAAGAGCCCAGCTTCAGATCCCTACATAGTTTTTGGGGAAGCCAAGATCGAGGATTTATCTCAGCAAGCACAACTAGCAGCTGCTGAGAAATTCAAAGTTCAAGGTGAAGCTGTCTCAAACATTCAAGAAAACACACAGACTCCAACTGTACAAGAGGAGAGTGAAGAAGAAGAGGTTGATGAAACCGGTGTAGAGGTTAAGGACATAGAATTGGTCATGTCACAAGCAAATGTGTCAAGAGCAAAGGCAGTCCGAGCCCTGAAGAACAACAGTAATGATATTGTAAATGCTATTATGGAATTAACAATGTAACCATCTGAAAACGAGGACTTTTTTTGGTGTTTCAAAAGAATAACTGCAACTTGGTTTGAAATTTGTACTGTTTCTATCATTGATAAAGTTATGGCTTCTTGTTGGATGAAAAAAAAAAAGAATAAGCATAATCCAAAACTAACAACAGTATTGCTAGAGGTGATGTAGAGCAACCAGAACTCACATTCACTGTGGGTAGGAATAAAAAAAATTAAAAACTAAAAAACTTTGGAATACAGTTTGGTAGTTTCTTAAAATATTAAACAGTTTGATCCAGCATATGTGCTCCTAGATATTTGCCCAGTGATTTGAAAATCTATGCCCATAATGAAACCTATATGCAAACATTTATTGTACTTATTATAATTTCCAAAATCTGGAAAAATCCAAGGTGTCCTTCAATCAGTGAATGAATAAACAACTGGTGGTACATCCATACAATATAATACTATTTATTTAAAGAACTTATTTATTTATTTGAGAGAGAGAGTAAGAGAGAGTGTCCACAAGTTGGGGGAGGGGCAGAAAGAAAAGGAGAGAAATCCTCAAGCAGAGTCCCCACTGAGTGTGGAGCACAATTCAGCAGGGCTGAATCCCAGGACCATGACATCATGGCCTGAGCCAAAATCAAGAGTGGTCGCTTAGCCAACTGAACCACACAGGCACCCCTATAATGGAATACTATTCAGTGCTAAAGCATAGTGCTAACTGAAATAATCAAGGCACAAAACATAATATATACACTATGATTGCATTGATGTGAACTTCAAAAATAGGGAAAAGTATCCTATGGTGTTAGAAGCTAGTGTTTGTCTTTAAAGAGGAGAGAAGTTGTAGAGATTGCGTAAGACACAAGGGGTCATAAGAGTTTCCTGTCGGATTCTTTCTTTTGTCCTAGGGTGTGCTTCGATGAATGTGTTCATTTTGCAACAATTAATTTAGCTTCATACTTATAATTTTCTAATTTTCTGTATGCAAATTTTACCCCTATAAAATTTAAAAACTTTTTTGCTTACTGACTTTACATCCTTGGGCAATTTGCTTAACCTCTGTGAGTCTAGATTTCTTTGATATATAAAGTTGCTATGATAACATAAAGTTGTTTTGAGGATTAATTAACTATGAAGTATTTGGCACAAGTTTTAGCTAGTACAAAAATGCTAAATAAATCAGAGCTACAGTTGAAAACTGAAAAGTTTATTGTATCTACAAACATTTCTTAAAAACCTTATTTTTCAGTGAATCTAATGGTTTGGATTCAAATGGAATAGGTGTCACTTAAATGACAATTCTGTAGTCAAAAAAGAAACATTTATTCCACAAATACTTACTAGGGATGTACTATGTCAACAGAATTATTCTGTGTACTGGGGAAACATTAGTTACCAAAGCCATCAACAGTCCCAGTCTCTTTGGAGCTTAAATTCATGTAAGAAATAGATACATTACATCTTATAAGGTAAAAAAATAATACTACTAATAAAAGCATAATAAGATAAGGTACATCCATTTCTCAAAAGTGAAAATGAGCTACAATTCTAATAGAAAGGACAGGGAAGCATTACATTAAAAAGAGAGAAATTTTTCCAAAATTTTGAATGAGGTAAGAAATAACAGGAGAAAGCAATTTAGTCCAAGAGGACAACTGAAAAATCCTGAAACTCATAGGATATACTGATGGATTACACGTATGGTAGGGAACAAAACCATGAGTCAAGGATGTCGCTGAAGGTTTTGGCCTGAGAAACTGCAAGAACACAGTTGCCATTAATTGAATTGGAAAGGGGTGGGGAAAACCTTATCCATCCTTAAGAGTGCTCAAATTCAAACAAAATTTTGAGGTTAGGCTTACCAATTCCTTATTTTTCCATTTCACTTTTGGTGAAGGATTAGATTTATACTTTTACCTGAATGCCAATATTTTAAAGCAAAGTGCTAATATTTTAAAGGAAGTGGGCTGGTATGGAAGAGATGATCATGGAGCCTACACCTTCATCAGGTAAACTCTTATTCCCAAGTTTGTATCATGGCACCCATGAAAAATTAAGTCTTGCTTTCCCCAATCTGGCAATACTTTGTTTTATCTAGGCAGAAGACTACACCTCGAGTACCTTGTCAAGTGTGTATGTATGTAAGTAAGCAGGGGTTTTGGGGAGCACTGCTGACTCTGCGGGGGTTGGGGGCAGAGAAAGGCTTATATATTATACAAGTTTCTCTTTCTTTCCTTTCTTTCTTTTTTTTTTTAGGATTTTATTTATTTGACACAGAGAGAGACAGCGAGAGAGGGAACACAAGCAGAGGGAATGGGAAAGGGAGAAGCAGGCTTCCAGCTGAGCAGGGAGCCTGATGCAGGGCTCGATCCCAGGACCTTGAGATCATGACCTGAGCCAAAGGCAGTCGCTTAACCAACTGAGCCACCCAGGCGCCCCTTCTTTTGTTTTTGTTTTAAGTTGTATTTTGAAATAGTTTTAAACCTACAGTAAACTTGCTAGAATTATACCAGGATGTCTTATATGCCCTTTATATGCCTTTTTCAGATTCAATAATTGTTAGATTTAGGACCATTCACTTTACTATTACTTCTGTATTTTAATTTTATACATATATGAGTAGTATTATTTTTCTGAACCATAATTAAGTTGGAAGCATCACACCTCCTTAACCCTAATAATGTGTATTTCTTAAGAGAAAGAACACATTTTTACCAAACCACAATTCAGTTTAAAAAATTAGGAAATTATCTCATCCACAGACAATATTCAGATTTAATTCATTTTCACAATAATGTCCTTCATAGCTATTTATGTTCCTTTTCCAGGATCAAATGCAGATCACAAAATTCATTTAGTTGTCACATCTCTTTAGTGTCAGTCTCTCTTTATTGATTTTAACCTTTCTGAAGAGGACAAGTTATTTTGTAAAATGTCTCCCAGCTTAGGTCTTTCTCTTCATGATTAGATTCATTGGGATGAAGGTCTTTCTTTTTGAGAGTGTCTTATTTGTCACATGATTTTTTTTTTGGTCCCAATTTTGATGATGCTAGGTTTGATGTTATGGTTCAGGTGGTATTCCATATGTTTCTCAGTGCTGGTATTACTATTTTTTCCCTTGAAACTTGTAAGTAGCCTGTGGGGAGATATTTTGAAACTAGGTAAGCCTCCTGTACCTGGTCAAACACTTCCCTTTAGCTTTAGTATCCATTGGTGATTTACCACTCCTGCTATTGTCATTTTACTGTAAGGGATAGTTATTTATCCATTTATATGTATCAGCATGTACTCATGGATTATTTTATTTAATAGTTCTTAATCCACTCCTTTCCTTGTTTACTTTGAGATTTAAATAGTCCCAAATATAGCTGTAGGGAGCTCTGTTAAACTGGCTTGTGTCATATTGACATATTTTCATGATTCTTTGAGTTCCCCTTGTGTTTTGTAATAGTATGTTCTGGGTTCATATTGCTTTTTCCAGTGCTAGGAATAATAACCATTTCTCCAAAAATCCCTCCAACCTTTTAATGGGAAAAAGAAAAAACAACAAAATCTAAATAAGGAATAAGTGTACTTATTCCTTTTTTTCTCTTGCTCTTTTTACTGTCTCCTCTCAGCCCTATATATACATAGATGATAGATGATGATAGACACATACATACACATTGACACTTCCAATTCCAAGCAAATATCACATAGTACATACCAATTTTTCTCTCCCAGTTTTGAAACTCTGCCTTAACAGTGAGAAACATGATCCCATTGTCTCCAATATATTAACTAGTCTACTATTTATTTCTTTTATAAGGTAAAATTTATGTATTGATATTCACAAACCGAAACTATGATTTCATGCATTTTAAGTCAATATACCCATTCAATGAATATCATATACCCAGCTCCCTCAAACCAAAATGTCCCCTTATATGCCACAGCAGTCAGTCACAATGGTCTATCTACCCCGACCCAGAAGCAACCACAATTCAGTAGATTAGTTTTGCCTACTTTAAAACTTCCTATAGAAAAATCATGTCACATGTACTCTTTGTTTCTAGTTTATTTTGTTCATCAAAATATCTTTGAGATTTATACATGTTGTTAAAGAATCAGGGTTTTTTTTTTTAAGCTGAACAATATTCCATTGTATGAATATAGAGAGTGCATCTATTTTCCTGTTGAAAGAATTTTGTGTTATTTCCAGTTTTGAGATACTATAAATAAATCTCCTCTAATGAATGCATCTTATTTTGGTGGACATACATTTTTTTTTCTTGCTTAGGTCCTGAAAGGTATAACTGCTAGGTCAAAGGGGAGCTGTATGTTCAACTTTATAGTAAACTGCCAAATATTTTACAGAATAGTTGTGCTCTTTACACTACAACCAGCAATCTGTGAGTAGTCAGGTTTTTCAGCATCCGTGCCAATATTTGGAGCTGACAGTCATTTTAAAGTTTTGGTCATTAGTGGGGCGCCTGGCTGGCTCAGTCAGTAGAGCATGTGCCTCTTGATCTTGGAGTCATGAGTTTGAGTCCCACATTGGGCAAAGAGATTATTTAAAAAAAAGTTGGTCATTAAAGTGAATATATAGTTATGTCTCATTGTAATTATAATTTGTATTTCCCTGTTAACTAATAATGTTAAAAACATTTTCATGAACTTTTTGTTCATTTAAATATTTCCCTTTTAGGTATGTTTGTTTAAGCCTTTCACCCATTTATTTATTGGACTGTTTGAACTAACTCTTGAATTGTAGATTTTTTAAATATATTCTGGATATGTCTGTTATCAGATGATATATGTTTACCATCTGTGGCTTGCCTACTAATTTTTTTAATGGTGTCTTTTGATGATCAGAAGTTTCTAATATTGGAATATACTTTATAATGTATTTGTAGTAGTTGTTTTATTCTATGATTTCACTTATCCTCAGGTCAACTTTGAGCCATTCGCTATAATTTAAACTTTATAGTTTTAACTTTTACAGCTAGGTCCTGATTCATTTTTTTTTTAAAGATTTTATTTATTTGACACAGAGAGACAGCCAGAGAGGGAACACAAGCAGGGGGAGTAGGAGAGAAGCAGGCACCACGCGGAGCAGGGAGCCCGATGCGGGGCTCGATCCCAGGACCCTGGGACCATGACCTGAGCCGAAGGCAGACGCTTAACGACTGAGCCACCCAGGCGCCCCCAATTCATTTTTTAATGATTTTTTTAAAGATTTTATTTATTTATTTGAGAGAGAGAGAGAATGAGAGATAGAAAGCACGTGAGGGAAGAGGGTCAGAGGGAGAAGCAGACTCCCTGCTGAGCAGGGACCATGACCTGAGCCGAAGGCAGTCGCTTAACCAACTGAGCCACCCAGGCGCCCACCCCCGATTCATTTTTGAATTAAGTTTGTGTGTGATATTAAATATAAATCAAGAATAATTGGCTTTTTTTCTCAAATTTCTCATATCAGTGAGATCATAGAGGAACAGAGGGAAAAATGAAACAAGATGAAACCAGAGGGGGAGACAAACCATAAGAGACTCTTAATCTCAGGAAACAACTGAGGGTTGCTGGAGTGGTGGGGGGTGGAAGGGATGGGGTGGCTGGGTTATGGACCCTGGGGAAGGTATGTCCTATGGTGAGCTCTGTGAATTGTGTAAGACTGATGAATCACAGACCTGTACCCCTGAAACAAATAATACATTATATGTTAATTAAAAATTAAAAAAATAATAAATAAAATAAATTTTTTTTTACCATAAAAAAAGATTGTCTTTTTTTCCATATGAATATCCACTTTTTCCACCACCGTTGGTTGGAAAGTCTTTGCATTTCCCACTGAATTGCTTTGGAACTTTTATTGAAAAATCAATTGAACTTATAAGTGTTAGTTTACATCTAGATGCTCTATTCTGTTCCATTGATCTGTTTGTCTATACTTATTCAACTACAACTATGTCTGTAGCTTTATTGTAAGCTGTGAAATCTGGTAGTGTACCTCTTCCTATCATGTACTATTTTTTTCAAAACTGTTTAGACCACTTTAAGTATTTTGCATTTATTAATTTAGAATTATCTATCTATCATTTCTACCAAAAGCCTGATGAAATTTTGATTGAGGTTTTGGTGACTGCATAGATCAATTTGAGAGAGTTCTCATTTTAACAACATTGAACGTTCAAGTCTTTCTGGGTGACCATATTTCTTCAGTTATTTGATCTTCTTTATTTTAGTCTCAGAAATGTTTTGTAGTTTGCAGAATAGATGTCTTTCACTGTTAAATTTTTTCCTAAGTATTTCAGGTTTGTTGACACTATTGAAAATGAACATTTTAATTTCATTTCCTAGTTGTTTATAGACAGTATATAGAGATACTATCGACTCTTGATATAGACCCTACGTCCTGAGAGCTTACTATATGTGTTTTTCAGAACTAGTAGAATTTGTGTTTATTTTGTTAGATTCCATAGGATTTTTCAACATTAAAAAAGAAGTCTTTGCTAAGAATATTGGCAGTTTGACTTATTTCTTTCCAATCTTTATATCTTTTTTTTTTCTTGCTTTCTTGCACTAGATAGCATATCAGTACAAAGCTGAAAAGAAGGTTGAAAGTTCTCTGCATTTTTCAGTCTAGAGAGAAAGTATTCAGTCTTTTGTAATTAGATACAATGTTATTTGTAGGATTCATCAGGGGTGATCTTCATTAGATGGAGGAGGTATCAATATATATTTGTACTTAGCTTTTAAGTTTTATCACAAATGGATGATCATTGAGTTGTTTGCATGATTTACTTCTTTATTCTGTTAATATATTTAATTAATTTAACTGGTTTTAAATGATATGTCAGTTTTGAATTTCTGATATATATTACTTAATTACATCTATGATATCTATATCTATGAAGAATACTATTTTATAATTTTATTTTCTTTCAATATCTTTGTCAGATTATGGCATCAGGGAAATACTGGTTGTATAAAACAAATTGGGGAGTCTTTCTTTTTCTTTATAATTCATAGCTTTATTTCAGAATTGACATTCTCATGATGTCATATTACTCTATACTGAAAACAGGTTCTCCTTTAATTTAGGTAGAAGGCATTTTAATAAACCTTTATTGCATTTTTGGTAAAGTCCAAGCACACATTTTGTTAGACTTATTCTTAGTTACTTGACATTCTGTGATATTACATTAAACTGTAACATTATTTTTAGTTGTTTGTTGTTTATATAAAGAAATTCATTTGAACTTTTTATATTATTACCTGCTATCTAGATATACCCTACAATTATGTATAACAATGCACCTACTTTTTTTTCTAAGTAAATCATCATATATTATACAAATATAATATTTATTGGACAAATAAGTTCCCTCCTATTCCTGATATCTTGAGCATTTTTATCATGGATTTATGATAAAATGTATCAATTATATTTTACATCTATGCATAGATTCTTAAGTATGATATCTTCTTTTATATATAGGATAAGATCAATAAGATTATGGTATTTTATCTTTTTAAACACTATTAGATTTTCTTGTATAGCTAGATAAAAAATGCTAAATTCTATGTACTATTCCTCTAATATTTGAAAAAATATTTTTCTATTATCTTCTTATATCCAGTGGTATGGTTTAAAAAAATACGATGTTGCGACACCTGGGTGGCTCAGTCCACTAAGCATCTGACTCTTGGTTTTAGCTCAGGTCATGATCTTAGGGTCCTGGGATTGAGCCCTGTGTTACACTCCAAGTACAGTGGGGGGTCTGCTTGAAATCTTCTCCCTCTCCCTCTGCCCTGACACCCTGCTTGCAGTCACTCTCTCTCTCTCTAATAAATAAATAAATTTTTAAACAAATCTGATGTAGATCTGAACCTTGTTCCTTTGTAAATGATATGTGTCTCTGAGGAAATTTTATTTTAAAATTGCTTTACTCTTTTCTTGTACATTTTAAAATATGACTCTAACATAGCTAGATCCAAGTTTTTTTCTCATCTCCTCTTTAGCACACTATCAACTTTCAACTTAAGACCTTTCACCCTTATTTCTAGTACATTTATCTCCATTATGTCTCCAAATATTTCCACCACGATATTTTGGATAAATTTATTGTAAATGCCTTTGAATTTAATTGCCTTTAGATCAAAGTATTTGATTTCAGTTTTTTGATATTTTTTAGACTTCATTGGAGTCTAGTATTTTATACAATATATGTGTTCCAAGATTTTAAAACACATGTTTTCTAATTGGATACTGAACCTACAATTGATATTTAGGTCTGGTATGACAATTATGTATTTGAAAACATCTATTCTCATATTTGTTTTTAAAATCTGGTTGATCTGCCAATTGCTAAAAGAGTTGATCATTCCCCACTATATCTATTATATATCTTTCTCTTCTTGTAATAATTTCATATACCTATATTTAAATATATTCAATTTAGACATATATATACCTACTTGATAAATTGTGCATTTAGAAATATGTGACTTAAGAAAAGAAATATGTGACATTTTATACTAATATTTCATTTTGCTCTTCAAAATAAATTTCCAGAGCAACTCTTATTTAGTATTTGCTATGTCACAAGCATTCTGGTAGGATTCTTAGGATGAGGGCGAAAGCCATGGTCTATGTCCTCTAAGAATCTAGATACACAAAAATCAATCTGTGCATTTGGGGCTATATATTTATATTTGAAAGTCTGAACAAGAAAATAAAGAACATATATGCCATTTGCCAAATAACAATGTCATGTAATGGGGGTCATAAAGATCTTAAACATATATGGCCATATAATTACCAATCTTTTTTTTCTTGCTCTTTTTTTAGTTCAAATTTTAGTTAGTGAACATACAGTGCAATATTGGTTCTGGAGTAGAATTCAGTGATTCATCACTTACATACAATACCCAGTGCTCATCACATCAAGTACCCTCCTTAATACCCATCCCCCAGCTAGTCCATCCCCAACCCACATCCCTCCATCAACCCTTAGTTTGTACTCTATTGTTAAGAGTCTATTATGGCTTGTTTCCCTCTCTCCTTTTTTTTCTTTTCCCCTTTCCCATATGTTCATCTGTTTTCTTTCCTAAATTCCATATATGAGTGAGATCATATGGTATTTGTCTTTCTACCAATCTCTTTTGTGTGTGATAAATAATATTATATTTCAGTAATACAGTTCTATTTCTCTGCTAAATTCAACATCAATATTCAAAAATATAAATTGATATGGAAACCCATCCTGGTTAGCTTAAGGTACTTAGACTTTAAGTATTCAAAATATTCTGTGCATATACAAAATGTGAGAAGATTCATTTTATTAGATTTTAATACTTTAATCTTGGGCTTATTATTCCCTCTTTGATTTTTTATATCCAAATCTCACTTGTGGTGTGGAAACATAAATATATGATCTTGCATGCACATACGCATAATAATAAAGAGCTTGTCTCATTTCAATGGACACACTCAAGGTCATAAAAACACAATTATTTTTGTGAGTCTTTTTTTTAAACAGTAAATCTGAAAAGATCAGATTTAAAAATCAAATTAGTAAGAGGAATATTAGCAAGGGGAAAAAAAATCACTTCTCAGAGTTCTTATTACAAATAATGTAAGATCTCTCACACATTTTTGTCTTCTCTCAGGACTGCTATATAGGCCCTTGAGTGATCTATTAGGAAGAAGAGAACTGACTAGTTACTTACATACCAAAGACAAAACAGAAGTCCTATCTACTATTATGAAATGCATTATAAGAGTAAGTGCCTTTTCAACAATGAACTGGGATTAAAACAAGTCTCCATCCTGAGCTCACATATTCATACAGAAATACCCTATTTATAAAGAATGTTTTAAAATGTTTTCTTTATGAAGTACTGTAGCAGACAACCACATCCTAAAACAGCAAGTAAAAGACTGAATAATTTCCAGGAGTTTTCATATAATGTCATTTCAAAAAAAGAAAGATAACCTTAAGAAAAACTCACCATTCTCTTCTAAAAATTAATAAACAAATAATAATCCTACTCCCTATTGATTTTCTTAAAGGAATAAAAAATTATCACATTGTTCTTTAAACTAACACGTAAGAAATGGGTATTGGAGGATAGGAGACAAGGTGAAGTACTAATGATAAGTTGCTTTATTTGTTAGTGTATTAAATTATATATGCCACATGAATGCTTCTGTTTATTCATATACAAATTAAATCTGATGTCTAATAAGGTTTTTTCATATGGCCCACCCCAAAAATTATGATGAAAACATATGACTTTTTTAATGAATGATAAACAGTAAGATGAAGGTAAGTTGTTCTTTTTTTTAAGATTTTATTTATTTATTTGAGAGAGAGAGAATGAGAGAGAGAGAAAGCTTGGGGCGGGAGGGTCAGAGGGAGAAGCAGACTCCCCGCTGAGCTGGGAGCCCAATGTGGTACTCGATCCCAGGACTCTGGGATCATGACCTGAGCCGAAGGCAGTCACTTAACCAACTGAGCCACCCAGGCGCCCAGATAAGTTGTTCTTAAATAGAAAATACTATTTTTAGGGACGCCTGGGTGGCTCAGTTGGTTAAGCGACTGCCTTCGGCTCAGGTCATGATCCTGGAGTCCCGGGATCGAGTCCCACATCGGGCTCCCTGCTCAGCAGGGAGTCTGCTTCTCCCTCTGACCCTCCTTCTTCTCATGTGCTCTCTCTCTCTCTCTCATCCTCTTTCAAATAAATAAATAAAATCTTTAAAAAAAAAAAAAAGAACTTATTGTTAAAAAAAAAAAAAAGAAAATACTATTTTTATTTCACCAACTAACAATGTCCCTATAGTCTTATCATTTTAATATATATTTTAAAACAATTTTTCCTGACCTATTTCCTCTTTGATGTATGTGATGGTGATTTCTTCTTATCATTTATTTGTTCATGCTAATGCTTGGTGTGGAACTTACCCTTTTTCTATCTTTCATTATGAACTACCTCTTTATCCCCTAAATCCAGGTCAAATTCAGCCTACTCCATGCTGTGTCTTCCTTTCTGTGCAATTCTTTTCTTTCTTGTAGGCTAAAAGTATTTATTTCTTCTTTCTGTGATTTTTTTTTTTTTAAAGCCATGTTGTCATAAGTCTTACAGTCTTTAACCAAGATCTGGTGTTGACCTTTCTGATTTACTAACCAGACTGAAATTCCCTTGAGAGCAAACACAGGTCTAATTTATCATTAAATTCAGTTATGCTGGACCCAAAAGCTCCAATTGGGCAATTAGCAGGCCCCAAAAGGACCAATGTTTTGTGTCATAAAGGAAAATTTGGTTGCTGATACTGTATAACTAACATCAGAATTTCACACAGGCTCATTGTTCCAGAATGTCTGCTTTCTGTTAACAGTGGACTAGCAGTCAGAATTACTCAGCTCCTGCTGCTAGAAAATCCTCAAATTATGATTAATAGTCAAGTTCTATCAAATACAATTTCCTTCCAGGAGTTATAGTATATTATTTCCTTCTCCAAAAAAGGAGAAACTTTCCTCATGACAGAATAAAGAGAAATACAATTCTCAAAGCCTGATTTTAAAAGGGTAATCATTTCAGCTGAGAAAGAAAAGTGCATGATATAGTAAAAGTTTATCATAACAAAGCTATTTTTGAGATTTTTAAATTCCAATACACACATACATGCATACACATGATTCTTCCTTCCTTTTTTTTATTACAAGTTCAGGGTTATGATTTATAATAAACTCCAATTTCTTTAGGACCTTAAATACATAGCCCTCTTAAAAAATGCTACATTTAATTACTATAAACTTTCCTACCTAATTAGCAGAAAATAGTATTCTGAGGGATAAAATAATGGTAATTCCCATTTTTAACATATTACTAAAGTTTCTCAGTATGACTCAGCCTCTTGCACGTCAATGTGGATGGAAAAGTCCCTGTTCTAAGCTCAAAAATGCTAGCTATTCTTTTTGTGATAAAATTAACAATGAAATTTCTTTTTGCTTTCAGTGCTCAAGGTATGCTAGCCCATAACTGTTAATGTTTGAATCTATTTTTTAGAAGTATTTATTCTTTCTTTAGAGAAGAAGAACCTTTATTGGAAGATTATGTCTATTGATAGTGTAATCAACACAGTACTCTTTATTTTTAGGAACATATCTAAACCTAGGATTCACTGCAAATCCACTTTTTTGCAAAAATCTACTTTTTCTTGCTCTTCCAACTCATTTCTTAGAAGATCCAAAAAAGGAAAGTAAACTTGCACGTGTTGACAATTTTGCCTAAGAGGAAAGCATTCTTTTAAAATGTCACAGACTCAGTTGGGCACCTGGGTGGCTCAGTCAGTTAAGCATCTGCCTTTGGCTCAGGGTTTTGGGATCTAGCCAGGCATCTGACTCCCTGCTCAGTGGGGAGTCTGCTTCTCCTTCAGCCTATACCCCTGCTCATGCTCCCTCTCTCTGTCTCTCAAATAAATAAAGTCTTTAAAAAATATGTCAGATTCAAAATCAAGTCTAAGTATGACTTGTTCTTTGGAAGTCTGGGAAGCATAACTCATTTAAGTTTTTCAATACTTTGAAAGCAGTTTCAAACTGATGTCAAGTATATAAGAAAACAGTAGCATATACCCTTCAACATTTAAATAATTTATAGTTGAAAAATTGACCCCCCAAAAAAATAGTGATTTCTAGCCCATCTCTAAATTTGACATTCAAATTTAAATGTTCTACTGAATGGACTCTAGCAATGATTTTCAAACTCAGAGAAATGTTATCTTACCTGGTAAGTATTTTACATAATCTAAGAATAAGTAAATTTAGAGAAAAATTTCTTGTGGATAACGTATATGAAAAATGCAAACAATGAAATTTGGCGATTAAATTTGTAAGTTGTATCATCTAATTTGACTGCATAGTGTTTTAAAAAAAATCTTGTATGTATTTGTTTCATATTCAAAATAGCTAGGATTATTGGTAGGCAAAATTCAAATCATCCTTAAATTTTGCTTTAAGATATCCCTAAAAGAATTTTGAAAAAATGATTGCTTCATTGCAATTTTTAAAATATCACTTTGGGCACCTGGGTGACTCAGCTGGCTAAGAGTCTGACTCTTGATTTCCCCTCAGGTCATGATCTCAGGGTGGTGGTATCAAGCCCCATGTCGGGTGGGCTCCACGCTGAGTGAGGAGTCTGCTGGAATTCTCTCTTTCCTTCTCCCTCTGCTCCTCCTCACCCCTCTTTCTCTCTCTTTAATAAATAAGTCTTTAAAAAATCACTTCTACAATATAATTTTTAAAATGACTAGCTTATGTCTGGCTTCTTTTAATATTTATCTTCTTGATGAAACAATGTGCCACCATCTTAAATATGTGTAATATCAGTTTTTCTGCTTTGATCTTAGAGGAACAATGTCTTATTTCCCTTTCTTCCTCCTTTTTTTTTTTTATTTTCTTAGTAAGACCAAATGAAGAAAAGTGATTTTCTTAAATAAAAACTGCCATTATTTGTCATTCATTTTATAATTCAGAATGTCTTCACACAGATCAAAATACACAGTTTTTAACATCAAGCTTCAGAATTTTCAGAAATACGTTTGAATCATGAAGCTCAACTGAGAGTTTGTGTTGCCTTGTTAAAGGATGCTTTGTTAACGCATCAAGTTTCCAGCCATATTGGTTATAAGAAAGAGTTCATGGGGAAGTGGAGAACATAGAAGTTAGTTTTCCTAAACCAGTGGTTCTAGATGGGAGAAAATTTATCTCCCTCCCAGGAGACATTTAGAAATATAGAGAAACATTTCTGTGTGTCACAGCTTGAGGTGGAGTCTAGTGGGTGGAGACCAGGCTACTGCTAAATAACCAGTGTACAAGATGGCACCTTCCAACAAATAATGCAGCAAACCATTTCAATAGGGTTCAGATCAAAAAGCCCTATTCTAAGAATCTTTGTCTTTGTAAGTTTTCATAAAACTCAGGGGTCCACAAATCCCATTTTGAAGACTTAGCTTGGCCTACTCTACCAGTTCATTCTCAATAGTTCATCGATTTTTATTTGGGAGTGAAGAAAAAATAGTTGCATGGCCAAACATTTCTTCAGATAGAAAAGATAGAGGGATACAGGACAAGCAAATTCTGGCACCAACACATCCACACATATACCTGGAAATATGCCAAATGCTATGCTTACTCAGAGTAATCATGCTTTGTGTGAATAGAAAATATAAAAACATAATGTTAGTCCCTCATTGATGAAGAATGTACCAGCAATGTCTCACTTGGATCCACCCCTCCCCACCTCAATTCTTTCCTTCCCCTGCTTTTATCCTTATGATCCAAACTTTCTTCTTCTATCACAATGTAATTTTTCTGAGTTCCACTGTCTGTGTTCAAGGTTGATTCTTAATTTCTGCTTTTCATTTTCATATGCAATATCATACAACAGATTAAATAATAATTTAAGATTTTACATTAACCTTACATTAAAGGAGACTTCTAGAGACATGATGCTTTGTTAAAAAAAAAGATTTTAATAAAGGGAATTTCAGGTAATATGATAAGACTGTAGAGAAAATAAATTAGTGCAAGCAGGCACTTCTATATCCCATCAGTAAGAATTTGTCTATGACATGAAAAGTACATCAGATGATTTTAGTAGGAAAAAGTTACTTACATCTTTCTAAGAAGTTAAAGTGGACTATCACATCTCTTAAGTCCCAAATCTGTTAAAGCTATTCATGTGAGTGGTATATTTGAGATGAATTGGAGAGAATGATAAATTATTAATGTGGTTTCTGCTGTTCTGTGAAGAAAATAATTCAGTTCTAATGTCAGCTCTTTAGAACAGTCTCATACACACACACACACACACACACACACACACACACACACACACACACTGGCATAAAATAACTACAAAAGTCCATCCTCATTGATTATCTCTTGTAGTATCCCGAATACCTTCCTCACCAAATGCAAATTCCCGTTGCATATTATTTCACACTGACCGATACATTTTAAAGTCTACATTGTAAATATAACTCATAGTAAGATTAACAGAAGTTATGCCTTTAGTTCAAGGAGAGAATATACCCTCACCTACCTGTTAAGAGACATAACTCATCTGCTATTCATTGGAACATCTTAGAAGTTCCATAAAATACATCAAAAGAAAAAGTATCTACAATGCAATACCATTCATTTTTATATAGAAACACACATACTGTATATCATAAAATGCTTTGTAAAAGGTATTAGTCACAGCAAAAAGAAAAATAAAAAGAGGAATTTTATAGTGGGATAAAAACAGTACTTGGTGATTCTGTGCCCTAATACAGTCACAATAAAAGTAAAAACTAAGGAAAACCTTTCAAGCTTTTGGAGTCTCAGGGAGACTTTCATCTTGCTAAATCCAATATTCTCTTGAATTTCTTCTGAGTTTCATGTTATTCTTTAGTTATTACAGAGTCTTATGAAGATTAAAGGAAAGAAAGCAAAATAACTCTTCTTTGAATATACTTTTTGAACCACTCCCAGTGACAGTATTCAAAAAACAGCTCTGGTAGTTCCATGGATGACGTTAATTTTGTTAGGAGTTGACACCAATCTGTTACTTAGATATTTCAAACGGCTGATATGTCAACAAAGTGGTAAACAGACGAAGTAGGAGGCTCCATATTTCCACCCAAATTAATTCAACTCATTTTGATTCCCATAAGTTCACAAAAAATAAATCAGGTTTTAAATCATTATTTGTGCAGATAATACTTTAACATTCTCATTTACAAGAACATAAATAAATATTAAATATTAAATATTCAGACACCTAATTTACACCTATAGAATCCATGGAATCAAAGAAGATATGTAATTATAAAGTCTTTCCTCTTTACACTATTTTTGTATTCCAGCACAGCTGAATAAAAAACAAATTTCCTAGGTTTGCTGAGAGGCCCTGCATGGAATGAGTGGTCCCTGGCTCACCCTTCAGTCCCTATGCTCATAAATCCTCACTGTTCTTACACGCTCACCTCATATCATCCTGGTTTTCATTCTGAGCCCCTTTGATTGTTACTCTTGGTGACCTTTCTACGATAGCCAGCACCCATGCCTATGGTCTCCTGCTCTTAAACTCATATAAAGTACCCCCATCACTCTGTATCTCTTGACCTTCTTAAGTTTTCTTCATGTCCCCTGTAATTACTTCTCTATCTTATCTGTATCCATCTATTTCTTCATTGTCTATTTTCTCACTAGAATATAAAAGCAAGAGAGTAGAGTTTTTGGAGTTTTTTGCTCAGAACAATATTCCTGGCACCTAGAATAGAACAGGAACACGAGGAACTCAATGAATATTTGTAGAATAAATGAATGAATCAATCAAACTAATAAGCAATTTGGTATATAAATTCATATGTAAAATACTGTGTGATAGCTTTTTGCTTGTTTGTTTGCTTTTATTGTTGCTGTACATATGACATTCTGACATTAAATGGATTGGGAGCAATTAAAAACCAACACAGCACATATTATGAATCTGAGAAATGTGCTGCAAATAATAATGTATCAACCAGAAGGGACAATAAAATGACTTTAGGTGCAGGTACTTGAAATATCACAGGCTCCAGCTCATAAAATCAACTAGCAAACCCAACCTTTAATATTTTTTGTTTTCTTTTAAAACAAACAAAACATAGACATAAACAAACCCAAAATGATTTGCATTTCCTTGGTTAGTGCAGAACATTTTTTTCATATACTTGGTGGCTATTTGTATGTCTTATTTGGAGAAATTCTATTCCAGTCCTTATCCAATTTTTAATTGGGATACCAGATTTATTGCTATTAAATTGTAGGAGTTCCTAATATATTTTGGAGATTAACCATTTGTCAGATATATGGCTCACCAATATTTTCATCCATTTTGTTGTTGCCTTTCCTCTATTGATTATTTCCTTTGTTATGCAGAAGTTTTTAGTTTGACGTAGTCCTACTTGTTTATTTTTGGATTTGTCCCCTAGGCTTTTGATGCTGTATCCAAGAAATCATTGCTAAGATCAGTTTATCGTATATGCATGGATTTATTTTTTGGGCTTTCTGTTTCATTGGTCTATAGGTTTTTCTTTATGCCGATGTCATACTGTTTTGATTAATAAAGATTTATAATACAGTTTGAATTCAGGAAGTGTAGTATCTCCAGCTCTGTTTTTTTTTTTTTTTCCTTGAGATGGGAGTTTTGATGACTCATGGTCTTTTGTGGTTCCATATAAATTATGAACTGTTTTTTCTATTCCTGGAGAAAATGCTGTTGGGATTTTGACAGGGATTACACTGAATCTGTAGATCACTTTGAGCAATACAAATATTTTAACAACATTAAGCCTTCTAATCCTTAAACTTAAATATCTTTTCACTTATTTGTGTCTTCTTTAATTCTTTTCATCAACATTTTGTAATTTTCAAAACATTGTTTTGTACTTTTCGTTCCCATAGTTAAGTTTATTACTCAGTATTTTATTCTTTTGGGTGCTCTTCTAAATGAGATTGTTTTCTTGAGTTTCTTTTCAAATAGTTTATTATCTCTAAAATATATAAGTTGTCCACAGACTAATATCTAAATTTAATATATTCTAATTAAAAATCCCAATATCTTGCTGTAACTAGGCCAAGTGATATTTGAATTCATGTGAGAAAAAAATTTCTATCACAATTGTCAAGAAAATTATAAAAGTGAACAGCAGTGAACAGGGATTTGTATGATCTGGATAGAATAGTATATTAAACTACATTACATGGTGAAGAATACATAAGTAGATTTTTAAACAGAATAGTAAGCTTCTTAAAAGATGGCGTGTGAGAGAATGTGTACATAACTTTGTTTATATGTGCTTATTTGTACACAAAATGACGGTATTTCAAAATTGTGTGAAAAGGTAGAATATTAACTGAATGATATGTGGACATTTGGCTTGTTTTGTATAAAATTAAGGAAATTTATCCCTCAGAAACAAATTTTTTAAATGCAAAAGAACAGCATTATATTATCTGACATTGGCCATAGCAACTTTTTTCTAGATAGGTTCCCTAAGGCAAGGGAAACAAAAGCAAAAATAGACTATTGGGACTACATCAAAATAAAAAGCTCTGTACAGCAAAGGAAACAATTGAGAAAACTAAAAGGCAACCTATGGAATGGGAGAAGATATCTGCAAATGACAAATCTGATAGAGGGTTAATATATAAAATATATAAAGAACTTATAAAACTCAACATCTAAAAACCAAAATTTAAAAAATGGGCAGAAGACATGAACAGACATTTCTCCCAAGAAGACATACAGAGAGCCAACAGACACCTGAAAAGTGTCAAATCAAAAAAAGCAAATCAAAATTACAATGAGGTATCACCGTGCACCTGTCAGAATGGCTAAAATCAAAAACCCAAGAAACAGGTGCTGGTAAGGATATAGAGAAAAAAGAACCCTCTTGCACCACTGGTGGAAATATAAACTGGTGTAGCCACTGTGGAAAACAGTATGAAAGTTCCTCAAAAACTTAAAAATAGAACTATCATATGATCCCGCAATCGCACTACTGGGTATTTACCCGAAAATACAAAAAACACTAATTCAAAGGGATACATGCACCCTTACATTTATAACAGCATTATTTACAATAGCCAAGATATGGAAGCAACCCAAGAGTCCATCTACTGACAGAAGGATAAAGAAGAAGTGATACATAGACACACACACACATACATATATACACACACACATATACATATATGTACATATATACATATACCTATATATGTGTATATATACATATACATAATACTAAGTGAAATAAGTCAGAGAAAAACAGATACCATATGATTTCGCTCATATGTGGGATTTAAGAAACAAAACAAATGAACAAAGGGGTAAAAAAAGAGAGAGAGAAATAAACCAAGAAACCAACTCTTAACTATAGAGAAGAAACTGATGGTTACTAGAGGAGAGGTGGGTGGGGGATGGGTGAAATAAGTGATAGAAATTAAGGAGTGCACTTCCCCTGATGATCACCAAGTGATTAAAGTAACTTAAAAAATAAAAAAAAAACTATAATTAGAAAATTAGCCCAAAATATAGGTGTGCATTTATCTTATATAACAGACTTCTTGCACAATGCCTAAAAGAAAATTTTGCAACATTTGGTCATGTTAATATTTCAATGTGCATACTAAAAAATATAGAGAGACAGAGTGTTAAAGCAAGCAAAAATTGAGCATTTATTTCACACATGCGTATCTTGCTTTATATGCCTAATAGGAAAGAGAATTAGAAATCAGAAAGAAAAAGACAAAGAAACTGGTAAATTTGGGCAAAAAATATTAACAGGCAATTTATAAAATACATGTACAGATGCCAAGAGATATTTCCTATCCATTTTGCAAAAAGGAAAATAGTCATAAGTTCCAATAATAGCAAGTGCAAGAAAAATCAGCAATTCTCTTTCTGCTGCTACTGTTAGTGCAGAATGGGGTAATATTTCAGGATCCCTTGAAATAAACTTGGTGGTTTATGTTAAGGAAAGATTCTTTTTCCCAGTTATTGTACATTTAAGAATTTTTTCTTTTATGGTAATCATATACAAACATAATTACTACAAAGTTATTTAGATAGGACAACTATTAGAAAGAATTTAGAATTTGGCAATAGAAAAGTGCTTAAAAAATAGGATTCTCTGTACGATAAATTGGTAGACATAAATGTAAAATGAAGGGAATATTTAATCATGAACATGAAAAAATGCCTCTAAATATTGGTAAATTTGCTGGGCGCCTGGGTGGCTCAGTTGGTTAAGCGACTGCCTTCGGCTCAGGTCATGATCCTGGAGTCCCGGGATCGAGTCCCACATCGGGCTTCCTGCTTAGCAGGGAGTCTGCTTCTCCCTCTGACCCTCTTCCCTCTCGTGCTTTCTATCTCTCATTCTCTCTCTCTCTCAAACAAATAAATAAAATCTTTTATAAAATAAATAAATAAATAAATAAATAAATAAATATTGGTAAATTTGGCAATGTCTAATTTACATTCATATTCATGTGTTTATACATGTGCACATGCACATACCAGAGACAAATCTTTTAATTTACATTTCCTGTTTTGATTAAAGACTCACTTTAATTTCTTTGGTGAAATTTTCACATTACTTGAATTTCTATAATAAATATATACTAATTTATAAGAAAACATTAAAAGCTCATTCAAAATATTAAAAATAATAATTTAAGAGAGATCTGCTTTTCTTCTCTCAGCATACAAATCTGTTCTTAATTATGTTTTTGTTTTCTTTTCATGCCTCTATATAATATTTATTTCAGCATGTATTCATGCCTGTTTGTGTGTCTGTGATGTGTGTGTGTGTGTGTATCAAGTGAGCAAAGTTGAAGGGAGAAACTGTCCTTTGTAATAGATTTCCAACTTCCATGTTTCTTAGAAATCATGCTAGAATCTGCAAGCCAGCAAGGAAGTCCTTATAGTTATCCTCTAAGTTCTTTATAAGTCTTTTTAGATTTACTACATTGTTAAAGGTATCAAGCTTTACAGTTAACATTTCTTCTTTTAAACGGAATTAAAGATCATATAAAATTGGGCCTTCCCTGTTTCTAGAAGATGAAAGCAATATGTAATCCTGTATTCATGACTGCCTTCTTGTATTGCCAAGTTCCTGGTCAGAGAACAAATCGCTATGAATCCCATTCTATATTTGTATGTAATCAGTTTGAAAATATTCTAAGAGTTAGTTGCATACAACTTTCTCTCTCAAGAAAGTTGGAATTTATAAAATTAGATGTATTTTTCAAGGGTCAGTTCAGGGTTTTTCCAGGGAAAACCTCTGGAAATTGGTTCTTTGCTTATCTTGAATTAGGTATACAAGAGATAAGATGGGTGTACCTAGCAAACAGATTCAAGAAACAGGACTTGAACACCTAAAACTAATCTTAAAAAAAGAAAAGAAGAAAAGAGAAGGGAAAAGAATGAAAAGAAAACAAAAAAAAATATCAGAACAAAAAATAACTACTTTGGATATAAGCTAGAAATAAAATTTCTCTAAGTTTCGTCAGATAAAGTCAATTCATTTAGCCACTGAAAAGATCAAAATTTAAAAAAAAGAAAAAATAACTAATAAGAAGTATTATTAATGTAAAAATATAAAATGTTCTCAGACTTCATAAAATAAATTTTGAGGAATATGATGTGCAGAGTAAATGTTATTACTTGGTACTTTCTGTATATTATCTTGTTTATTTGAACATTTTCTATTCTCCCTCATTAGCATGCAAATTCTATGAGGCAGTGAACTTGCCAGTCTTTTAGTGATTAGCAAATGTATACTGAATGGCATAATTTACATATCTATATTCTAACTTGCTTTATTCTCAGTGCAAATTATTTTCTAAGTTTTATTCTCAGAGACCTTAAAAAAATCTTTTTGTGAGACTAGCTCACCCTAACCTGTAAATTCTTATAAAAAATGTATTTTTTCCTTTATGAATTGTTTGTTCACAGAAACAAAAATGGTCAGGTCAAAGTTAAAAGTTTTAAAGGATGCTTAAGTCACTTATTCAAGACACTTTGAACATACTAATTAATTATAACAATCTATTGTATAAGTAATATGCAAACTTCTTGCTGATCTTCAGATTCTTTTATTCTGTGGCAGAGGTTCCCCAAACTTTTTTTCTGTTTATTTCCAATGTACTCCCAGGAAAAATGTGTGGGAGATGTAAGTCAACTCAGCCCAAGGTGCATCCCGGCATGGATGCACAACTCTTGTCATTTTTATCTGAATTTACAAGGTTAGGGAGCACTGGTAAATGATATTCTACTACCATTATTAATAAGCAAAATGAGGTATATCTGGAATGAATTGTTCTTAGATATTCCAAGCAGCAAACTTTTGATTTTTTTTTAAGTATTTAGTCCCCCAAATCTCCTCTTTGACAAGTGGGGCACTGGGTTTTTGGCAAAAGTTATGACATTATAAGCTAATCCAAGGTGCTGGCTTGGCTCCCAAATATGGAGGAGAAAGAAACCTCAAAATGTGGTTCCGGGACAACAAAGTCAGGCAAACACACACACACACACACACACACACACACACACACACACACACACGGAGTCTTAAGAGGGAAAAAGTGCTAGAGTGGCAGGAAGAAAATGCAGGTAAGATTAGAGAGGGATTTGATTTATGGCTATAATACATTAAGCTGGGCTCATTATCATTGAAGATCCTGATTAGTGTTTTATTCTGGTAGGCACAGGTCAGTAGCTTAGTTTTGTTTCTTCCCACCTTTCCTCCAGGAACATATTCAGAAGGATAAGGAGAATGAAACTTCTAGAACTAGCTGGGAGACAATAAAAACATAAATTCTAAGTTGTATGTACATGTAACCAGAAACAATGGAGGCAGAAATGAAGCAGGAAGAGGTGAAAATTCAGCCATGAAGGGGGACGAGACAAAGGGCAGAGATTAGAGATGCTTGAACACATCCAGTCTCAGGAGGGCAGAGCTCCCTCCAGGACCCAGGATGGGGTGGACAAGATTCTTTGCTGTCTCATTTTGTTGATGGACAGTTATTATTATTTTTTTGTTTCATTTTTTCCCTGAAAGAGTAGAACTTTACCCTGGCTGAAAGTAAAAGGGCTAATTTCCAACTTTCTTCTTTATATAGCTAAAAACTTTTGTCTCCTCTCCTTTTGTGTCCAGTTTATTACTTTCATGTTCAAATTGTGTTCTGTTTTAGGGTGCTGAGGTGATCTGTTACTTCCTTGTAAGTTGAGACTTTCATTTTAAGATACTGTTATTATATTTAAAAATCATGTGTCTAAATGTCTTACCTCATTTTTTCCTTAAATTTAAGGATTGAATAGGTTCCCATGTTTCAAAGACCATAGATTCCATACAACTCACTATGTGAAAATTATCTAAACAAAATCTAGAACAGAATGTTAGAAATAAGTGGCTTAGAAAAAAGGGAGAGAAAAATTTAAAAGAAGAAAAGAAAACAATTCCAGTAAACAATACTATGCCTGCATATGGTAAAGAAGGAAAGGACTTACCTTAAAAAAAAAATGGTACAACTGTTTCAAAGATCAATTCAACCTTCCTGAAAGTATCGGAGAACACCAGAAAGTTAAATATTAGAGGTATATCCTATTAAGTATATATATATATATATATATATATGTACATATATATATATATATAACAAATGCTGTTCAAGATCTTAAACCTTTAATAACTGAGGAAACAATCAATGTTTGGGGAACAAACACTGGTCCTTACCAAGCTATTAAGGTCACAGTTTTCAGGATCATCAATAACAGACGAAGTTTAGGAAACTGTCAAGGGCAATTCTCTACTTGCCTTTCACAAGAGATGGGTTTTCCAGGCTTAAACAATTCTATAGCAGGAGCCAGTGAAAAAAACAAATATTCCCCAAGACTGGAAATGCCTATTCACAAGGAATAGTCATGGCTGTATCATTAAAGGTAACCTCTTTAAAGCAGGATTTGCAGAAGCAAAACAACAGCAACTGTTAGGTTCTATGTGTATACATATATCACTCATCACATTTTATCCTCACAACTACCTCATAAGTAGATGCTACTAGTGATCCATTTGAAGAAGAGGAAAGTGAGTGACACAGAGGTTAAGTAGGTGTTAAACGCAAACAATGAATCACAGAACACTACATCAAAAACTAATGATGTACTTTATGGTGACTGACAACATAACATACAAAAAGTTAGTAGTTTCCAGATTGTGGCTAGTAAATGATAGAGTTGGTATATAATCCCATACAATCTGACTTCATAATTAAGTCCTTAATGCAATATTCAGAGTGATATGCTATCATTGAGTCAACTACTGAATGTGCATTTATATGAATCCACTTATCTCCTTATGGTTCAATTTAGTTACTTTAGTTAATTTCATTGCTGAGATCAATTCTTTAGGCTGATCGCAACCTTCTTTGACTCCATAGATGTATTTAAAATACAAACATATAGAACGAGCTATGCTTCTAACAAATGCAAAGGCATTTACCAGGCAACACATGATTCGTGTCAACTGTTCCTAATGCTTCTGACAAATAGCAAATTACTTGCTAACAAGCAAACAGATGCTTCAAAATAGACCTGTGACAAACGATAAATGACAAAAATCAAGGATCGAATCATGCCCAATCTCTCACCTGTTAAGTCAGCCCTGAGTTAGTGAGTTAAAGTTCTACAAAAAGGGGAAACAGAAGACCTATGCTATTTGTGTCACTCTATCAGTTTAAAAATGGACACCAACCTGTGAGTTCTCTTCACTTTCACCGACTTCTTCCAGGTTTCCTTGAATAATTAACAATAAAGAGACAAAAAACAGAATTCCATTTGATTACTGCACTAAACTTCATCATTCTTGTTCTATAATTAGATACTTCAATGTCTTTATTCCTCACTATGGTTTAAATTCCACAGCAGAAGACTGGTTTTTTTTATTGTTTTCTATTTTATGTCTAGTATAACACTTAATACATCGTAGTTAATCAGTAAATATTTGTTGAATGAAAGAATACATGAGTCATAGGAGTGCAACAAATATTTGCTAAATGGATGCATAAATATTTAATAAGAAAAGTGTTCTACTACAAATCAGAAAGATTTCCAACATTTAAAAAAATTTCAATTAATCATAAATTTACATACAATCTGAATAAGCAAAATAAGGACTCATCATTATCAGTGTTTCTGGTCATTCTTCCAACTTATTACTTTCTCATTAGAGATGGTCTTCTTTCTTTGTCCTCATGCCTTGGGCCAAGTTGTTTTCCACTTGTTCTTCTACCTGGCATTTTCAGACTTATTTAGAATGCTTTTCTTTGTTTTTGAGTCTAATTACAATCCCACGAATGTGTTATAGTTATATCAATAATAAGCAATTCAGTACAAAAATAAATAAAAGTGATCCGTTTGGTGTTGTACAACACAAAGGATCAACACAAAATATCTGGTATGGTTTGTTTTAAAGTGAAATAAGATAATGCATAAGGATTATCTACATAAACTATCATATGAATGGACGTGTGTAAAAATGAGCATCTCAAGATGGTGTCATAGAAGAGCCTTCATTCACCTCCTCCCATAGACACATCAAATATACAGCTACATATGAAACAATCCCTGCCACAATAAAAGATAAAAGGTTACATCAAGACAGGTAGGAGAGACAGAGACATAGTCTCATCAAAACTCCTCCCCCAGCACTGCAACCAACAATCTAGAAGGATCTCACAAATATGGAGTTTCTCCCCGAGTAAGAGGTTTGGGTCCCACATCGGGCTCCAAGCCTTGGCACTTGCACCAGAGGGACAAGCCCCGAAAGCTCTGACTTTGAAAAACAACAGGTCTTATGTCCAGGAGACCCAAAGAGCTGTAGGAAACTGAAATTCGATTCTTAAAAGGCTTGGACAGAGATTCATTCACTTTAGGATCCCAACAAAAAAGCAGCAGTTTGAAAAGTACCATATGTGAAAGGGATTTGTTAGCTAATCTTAAAGCATCTGCCAGAAGGCCAGGGGCCTGTTGGAACTCTGTCCAAAGCTAGAGGTGCTGGACACTATTTTTTTTTTTTTTTTTGCACTCCTCTTTACCTTGCAAACACAGGCACCTTGCTAATGCTGGCTGATATGCAGTTTACACAGGGGTGACCATTGAGTACCTGGCTCTAATAGTCAGTGAGGCTTACATTTCTGGACCCCATGGAATTGAAACAATCAGAGAGACAGTCTTTAGTAGGCCCCAGACCACAGGATACTGCACAGATTGTGTTGAAACATACCTCCAGTCCACCTATGAAAAAGGCCATTTACCAACAGACACATGAGAAAGTTCTCAACATTGCTCGGTGTCAGGGAAATCCAAATCAAAACCTCAATGAGATATCACCTCACGCCAGTCACAATGGCTAAAATTAACAAGTCAGGAAATGACAGATGTTGGCAGGGATGCGGAGAAAGGGGAACTCTCCTATGCTGTTGGTGGGAATGCAAGCTGGTGCAGCCACCCTGGAAAACAGTATGGAGGTTCCTCAAAAAGTTGAAAGTAGAGCTACCCTATGACCCAGCAATTGCACTACTGGGTATTTACCCCAAAGATACAAATGTAGGGATCCGAAGGGGTACGTGCACCCCGATGTTTATAGCAGCAATGTTCACAATAGCCAAACTATGGAAAGAGCCACGATGTCCATTGACAGATGAATGGATAAAGAAGAAGTGGTATATATATAGACAATGGAATATTATGCAGCCATCAAAAGGAATGAAATCTTGCCATTTGCAACGATGTGTATGGAACTGTAGGGTATTATGCTGAGCGAAATGAGTCAATCAGAGAAAGACATGTATCATATGATCTCACTGATATGAGGAATTCTTAATTTCAGGAAACAACCTGAGGGTTGCTAGAGTGGTGGGGGGTGGGAGGGATGAGGTGGCTGGGTGATAGACACTGGGGAGGGTATATGCTATGGTGAGTCCTGTGAATTGTGTAAGACTGTTTAATCACAGACCTGTACCTCTGAAACAAATAATACATTATATGTTAAAAAAAGAAGAAGAAGAAGAAGATAACAGGAAGGGAAAAATGAACGGGGGGCGGGAATCGGATGAGGAGATGAACCACGAGAGACTATGGACTCTGAGAAACAAACTGAAGGTTCTAGAGGGGAGGGGGTAGGGGGAGGGGTTAGCCTGGTGATGGATATTAAAGAGAGTACTACTGAATGGAGCACTGGGTGTTATATGGAAACAATGGATCATGGAACACTACATCAAAAACTAATGATGTAATGTATGGTGATTAACATAACATAATAAAAAAAAAAGGCCATTTATCTGGACCTTAGGCCTGAAGGGCAAGCTTCAGGTTTGCTATACACCTACAGGCTATGGAGGTGCTCCCAGGGAATGTAGCCTTGCTACTACTCCCTCGTACCCCCAGAAAGGAGCTTGTACACTTTTCTGGAGACCTGATTTTGCAACTGTTGCCAAGGGACACCTCCATATCACCAGGTCTGGAGGTCAGCAGGATTCACATTTGTGGCCCCACAGGATGATATATATCTGCATACTTTAAAAGCTGCTAAAAACCATAGGTCTGGTTTCCAATCAGCCACAATCTAGGTGCTGACTGAGATCTCTCCCTTTAGAATACTGACTTGTCTTGGCACACCAACAATAAGTGGGACCTATCAAGAATAAATTAGATTGCTTAGACTATCACAAAGTTTCAAGGGACAACCAAGAGGTAGGGCAAGGTTGAAGTTTTATTTCTTACAAAAGGCCACTCATTCAGGACTGGGAAAAGTAGCTGTTTAGCCTGATGCACTAAATAAACACAGAGATTTAAACAAAATGAGGAATATGTTCCAAGTGAAAGAACAAGATAAAACCTCAGAAAAAAATACTTAATAAAATGATGATAAGTAATCTACGTGTTAAAGAGTTCAAGGTAAAGTTCATAAAGATGCTTTCCATCTCAGGAGAAGAATGGGTGAACACAGTGAGAACTTCAACAAAAAGATAGAAAATATAAGAAAGTGCCAAACAGAAGTCATAGAGCTGCAGAATATAATAACTTAACTGAAAAACATGCTAGAGAGTTTCAACAGCAGATTTGATGAAGCAGGAAAACAGACCAGCAAGCTGGAAGACAAAGCAAGGAAACTCACTTAGAGAGAGCAGGAAAAATAAAAAGCAATAATTTAAAAAAGTAAAGATAACTTAAAAACCTATGGGTCTCAAATGGTTGACATTTGCAGAACAGGGGTTCAAGAAGAAGAAGAGGGAGAAAGGGTAGAAAAGTTATCTGAAAAAAATAATAGCTGAAAACTTCCCTTACTTAGGGGAAGAAACACATCTAGATCCAGGAAGCCCAGATATTTCCAAATAAGATGATCTCAAAGAAATCCACACCAAGATATATTATAATTAAAATGTCAAAAATAAAGAAAGAATCCTCAAAGCAGCAAGAGAAAAACAGCTTGTTATATATAAGGTTACCTCTCCCCAAAATCTATCCACGGATTTTTAAGCAGAAACATTGCAGGTTAGAAGAAACTGGTATGATATACCCAAAGAACTAAAAGGAAAAATCCTTCAACCAATATACTCTACCCGGCATGGTTATTATTCAGAATTAGAAGGAGAGATAGAATTTTCCATACAAGTAAAAGCTAAAGGAGCTCATCACCACCAACCAGGCCTTATACAAAATGTTAAAGGGACTCCTTTAAGTGGAAAAGAAAGGTCACTAATTAGAAGAAAACATATGAAAGCAAAATTATCACTAGAAGAAGGAAAATATATAGTAAATAGTGGATTAATCACTGTTAGAGCTAATATAAAAGTTAATAGTAGCAAAAATAGTTATAATTAGATAAGGAACATACAAAATAAAATATGTAAAATACGACATGAAAAATACAAAATGTGGAAAGAGTAAAAATATGGAGGTTTAGAATATACTCAAACTTAACTTGTTATCAACTTAAAAAAAGACTATTATATGTGAGCCTCTTAGAAATCACAAAGCAAAAACCTATAGTAGACATAAAAATATAATGAGAAAGGAATCTGAGCATAACACTAAAGAAAATCATCAAATCAGAAGGGAAGAAAGCAAGAGAAGAAGAAAGGAACAGAGAAAAACTATGAAACAGGCAGGAAAAATTTTAAAAATTCCAATGAGTACATATCTGTCAATTATTAAAATAAATGGACTAAATTCACCAATCAAAAGACATAAATGGCTGAATAGATAAAATAATAATGATGATGATGATGATAATGATAATTATAAGCATCTGGATGCTGCCCACAAGAGACTCACTTCAGTTAAGGACACACAGACTGAAAGTGGAAGAATGAAAAAGGTGTTTCACACAAATGGAAACCAAAAGAAAGCTGGGGTAGCCATGCTCATATCAGACAAAATACACTCTAGAATAAAGACTGTTATAAAAGACAAAAAATAGTAATTACATAATGATAAAAGGATCAATCCAACAAGAAGATATAACATTTGTAAATATTTATGCACCAAACATAGATGCAGTTAAATATATAAAGCAAATATTAACATACTTAAATGAAGAAATTGACAGTAATACAATAATAGTAGGAGACTTTAATACCCTACCTACATCAGTGGATAGATCATCCAGACAGAAAATCGACAAGGAAACATTGGCCTTAAATGACAAATTAAACCAGGTGGATTTAATAGATATATATGAAACATTCCATTCAAAAGCAACAGAGTACATATTCTTCTCAAGTGAACATAAAATATTTTCCAGGATAGATCATATGTTAGGCCACAAAACAAGTTGCAATAAATTTAGGAAGACTGAAGTTATATTAAGCATCTTTTCTGACCATAATGATATATGAAACTAGAAATCAGTTATAAGCAGAAAACAGGAAAAATCACTAATGTGTGGAGATTAAACAACATGCCACTGAACAACCAGAGTCGATTAAGAAATAAAAAAAATTTTAAAAAACACCTTGAGACAAGTGAAAATGGAAATACAACATACCAAAAATCCATAAGATGTAGCCAAAATTCTAAAAGGAAATTTTATAGTAATACATGACTATCTCAAGAAACAAGAAAAATCCTAAATAAAAAATCTAACTTTGCAAATACAGGAACTAGAAAAAAAAAATGAAGCTCAAAATTAGTAGAAGAAAAGAAATAATAAAGATAAGAGTAGAAATAAATGGAACAGAGAATTAAAAAGACAATGGAAAAGATAATGAAACTAACTGCTCCTTTGAAAAGATAAAGAAAAGTGACAAAACTTTAGCTGGACTCATTAGGAAAAAGAGAAGACTAAAAAAATAAAAGCAGGAATAAAAAAGAAGTCACAACTGATACTGTAAAAGTCATAAGATAAAGGTCCTGTCTATTAACCAGTTATATGCCAACAAATTGGACAACCTAGAAGAAATGGATAAATTCCTAGAAACATACAATATTCCAAGAATAAATCATGAAGAAACAGAATATCTAATAGAACAATTACTAGTAAGGAAATTGAATCAGTAATTAAAAACCTCCCAACACTCAGCATAACACCCTCCAATTCCATCCATGTCGTTGCAAATGGCAAGATCTCTTTCCTTTTGATGGCTGCATAATATTCCATTGTGTATATATACCACTTCTTCTTTATCCATTCATCTGTTGATGGACATCTTGGCTCTTTCCACAGTTTGGCTATTGTGGACATTGCTGCTATAAACATCGGGGTGCACGTACCCCTTCGGATCCCTACATTTGAATCTTTGTGGTAAATACCCAGTAGTGCAATTGCTGGGTTGTAGGGTAGCTCTATTTTCAACTTTTTGAGGAATCTCCATACTGTTTTCCAGAGTGGTTGCACCAGCTTGCATTCCAACCAACAGTGTAGGAGGGTTCCCCTTTCTCCACATCCCCGCCAACATGTCATTTCCTGACTTGTTAATTTTAGCCATTGTGACTGGCGTGAGGTGGTATCTCATTGAAGTTTTGATTTGGATTTCCCTGATGCCAAGCGATGTTGAGCACTTTTTCATGTGTCTGTTGGCCATTCGGATGTCTTCTTGGGAAAAATGTCTGTTCATGTCATCTGCCCATTTCTTGATTGGATTATTTGTTCTTTGGGTGTTGAGTTTGATAAGTTCTTTATAGATTTTGGATACTAGCCCTTTATCTGATATGTCATTTGCAAATATTTTCTCCCATTCTGTCAGTTGTCTTTTGGTTTTGTGGACTATTTCTTTTGCTGTGCAAAAGCTGTTTATCTTGATGAAATCCCAATAGTTCATTTTTGCCCTTGCTTCCCTTGCCTTTGGCGATGTTTCTAGGAAGAAGTTGCTGCGGCTGAGGTCGAAGAGGTTGTTGCCTGTGTTCTCCTTTAGGATTTTGATGGACTCCTGTCTCACATTTAGATCTTTCAACCATTTGGAATCTATTTTTGTGTGTGGTGTAAGGAAATGGTCCAGTTTCATTCTTTTGCATGTGGCTGTCCAATTTTCCCAACACCATTTGTTGAAGAGACTGTCTTCTTTCCACTAGACACTCTTTCCTGCTTTGTCAAAGATTAGTTGACCATATAGTTGAGGGTCCATTTCTGGGCTCTCTATTCTGCTCCATTGATCTATGCGTCTGTTTTTGTGCCAGTACCATGCTGTCTTGATGATGACAGCTTTGTAATAGAGCTGGAAGTCCGGAATTGTGATGCCGCCAGCTTTGCTTTTCTTTTTCAACAATTCTCTGGCTATTCGGGGTCTCTTCTGGTTCCATACAAATTTTAGGATTATTTGTTCCATTTCTTTGGAAAAAGTGGATGGTATTTTGATGGGGATTGCATTGAATGTGTAGATTGCTTTAGGTAGCATTGACATCTTCACAATGTTTATTCTTCCAATCCATGAGCATGGAACATTTTTCCATTTCTTTGTGTGTTCCTCAATTTCTTTCATGAGTTTTTTATAGTTCTGAGTACAGATCCTTTGCCTCTTTGGTTAGATTTATTCCTAGGTATCTTATGGTTTTGGGTGCAATTGTAAATGGGATTGACTCCTTAATTTCTCTCTCTTCTGTCTTGTTGTTGGTGTGTAGGAATGCCACTGATTTCTGTGCATTGATGACCTCACTGACATGAGCAATTCTTAATCTCAGGAAACAAACTGAGGGTTGCTGGAGTGGTTGGGGGATGGGAGGGATGGGGTGGCTGGGTGATTGACATTGGGGAGGGCATGTGCTATGGTGAGCGCTGTGAATTGTGCAAGACTGTTGAATCACAGGTCTGTACCTCTGAAACAAATAATGCAATATATGTTAAGAAAAAAAAGAAGAAGAAGATAGCAGGAGGGGAAGAATGAAGAGGAGTAAATCAGAGGGGGAGACGAACCATGAGAGACAATGGACTCTGAAAAACAAACTGAGGGTTCTGGAGGGGAGGGGGATGGGGGGATGGGTTAGCCTGCTGATGGGTATTAAGGAGGGCACGTTCTGCGTGGAGCACTGGGTGTTACACACAAACAATGAATCATGGAACAGTACATCAGAAAGTAATGATGTAATGTATGGTGATTAACATAACAATAAAAAATTTATAGGATTTAAAAAAAATAAAAAATAAAGAACCTCCCAACAAACCAAAGAAGAAAAGGAAAATGTGTTATATAGGTAGAATGGAGCACCAGTAAGTCATAAAAATGAATGAAATCTTGCCATTTGCAACAACATGTATGGACCTTGAGGATATACTGAGCAACAAGTCAGAGAAAGACAAGTACCATATGATTTCACTTATATGTGGAATCTAAACAAATAAGTGAACAAACGAAACATAACAAAACAAAACTCATTAGATACAAAGAACAAATTAGTATTGCCAGAGGGGAGGGAGGTTGGGGTGGGTAAAGGGGGTCAAAAGAAACAAGCTTCCAGTTATAAAATAAGTAGGTCATGGGATGTAATGTATAGCAAAGTGACTATAGTCAATTATATTGTATTGCATATTTGAAAGTTGCTAAAAAAGTAAATCCTACAAGTTCTCATCATAAGAAAAAAAAATTATAACTTTGTATGGTGATGGATGGCAACTATACTTACTGTGCTAATCATTTTGCAGTGCATACAAATATTGAATCATTATCTTGTACAACTGAAACTAGTATGTTATATATCAATTATATCTCGAGAAAAAAAGGAATTATTGACTGCTCAGTTATTAATTGATCATTAATCAGTACAAGACACTTAGTTGCAATTAAGTGCCCTTCACCACGCTCCTTTTCAACTTTCCTGATCCCAGTTTTTAGTTTTCCATTAAAGGAAAGTCATAAAAAGTCAGAGTGAAAGGTTAAGATGAGAGGCATATAAACAAAAGAGCATCAATAAATTATAATCGGCATAGATTTTTATGTAGAAATACATAATAATTAAAAATCATGTTAAATGAATATTAGAACCTGTAGATATATTCTTTCAGGAACTTGAGTAAATTAATTTGCCCAAATCTCAGTCTACTCATCTGTAAAGCAAGAACTATGATATTTTACCCTTCACATGGTTTATTCGGTGGAAGAAGATACTATACAAATGCAGTATATCTGCCCCAAATTTTCAGCCAATTGTTGCGAACGGAAGTGAATTTGCCACTTCTATTTTTTTTCTATTTAAACCCATTCTAGTCAACTTTGGTTTTGGTTTTGTCAGCATTCACCATTGTTTTTCTTTATTCTACTTCATTGATTTCTGCTCCAATCTTGATTATTTCTTTTCTTCTACTTGCTTTAGATTTACTTTTCTCTCCCTTTTTCCCTAGTGAATTAAGGTGAAAACGTTTGTTATTTAAGATGATTTTTCATGTTTAGTACAGACTTTACAGCTATAAATTTTCATCTAAGCACTACATTGCATTGTATCCCTTATATACATCTGCATTTTAACTCATGTCAAGGTAGTTTCTAATTTCTCTAACAATTTCTTCTTTAATTCATTGGTTATTCATAAGTTGTTTACTTCCACATATTTGTTCATTTCCCATTTTTCTGTATTGATTTCTAAATTTCATTTCATTCTGTTTAGAAGACATACTCAGTGTAATTTTAATAAATATATTTTATTAAAAAGTGTTTCATGGCCTTGCATATGGCCTATCTTACAGAAGATTGATGTACACTTGAAAGAATATATATCATGCCATTGTTGGAGTGTTCTATAAATCTGTTAGAATACTTGTTGTATAACATCATTGAAATCTTACCTTATTATCTTATTTCTGTCCATGTTTCTATCCATTATTGAAAGTGGGACATTGAAATCTCTGTTATTGTTAAATTGCCCATTTCTTTCTTCAGGTTTTTCAGTTTTTGCTTCATATATTTTGGGACCATATTGTTAAGTGATGTATGGTTGTAACTGTTATAGCTACCTGATGGATTATATCAATTATATAATAAAATAAAAATTATATGGTAATTTTTATCATTATAAAATATTCCACCTTATTTCTAGCAACATTGCTTTCTTTGAAACTTATTCTATTTTAAATTAGTATAGTCACTCTAACTTTCTAATATCTGTTGTTTGTATAATATATCTTTTTCTATCTTTTTGTTTTGTTTTACTTTAAACTTATTTCCTTGAATCTAAAGTGTGTCTCCTGAAGACAGAATATAGTTGGAACTTTTCTTTTTTTTTAAATCCAATCTGATTTGAGCACCTGGGTGGCTCCGTCGGTTAAATGGCCTACTCTTGATTTTGGCTCAGGTCATGATCTCAGGGTTGTGAGATGAAGCCCAGCATCAAGCTCCATGCTCAGCAGGGAGTCTGCTTGAGATTCTCTCCTTCTTCCTCTGCTCCTCCCCCTGCTTGTACACTCTCTCTCAAATGAATAAATAAGTCTTCAAAAAATAGAAAAAAAGAAAGAAGAAATAAATCCAATCTGATTAGTTTTCTTTCATTCCTTTCAAGCTTTCTGTCTTTGTCTTTTTTTATAGTGATATGTCTAAATGTAGATTTTTTTTGTACTTATCCTAGTTGGATTTTGTTAAGTTTCTTGGGGGTAGAGATTAAAATTCTTAAACAGATTTTGGATGTTTTCAGCTATTCTTCAAATATTTTTTACTATCACTTTGTAGGCAGAATAATGCCCCTCCCCATATATGCTGATGTTCTAATTACCAAGCCCTGTGAATAGTTACCTTAACATGACAAAATAAACTTTGCAGATATGATTAAATTCAGGATTTTGAAGTGCATAATTACACTAGATTATCTGAGTAGCATCAATGTAATCACAGGGTTATTATAAGTGAAAGGAGGGGAGAGACACAGAGTCAGGGAAGGAAATGTGACAATGAAAGCAGAAGTCTGAAGAATGTGATTGCTGAATTTGGCTCATGAGCCAAGGAAGGCAGGATCTTTTAGGATATGGAAAAAACTCAAAACAACAACAAAAAAATGAGAAAAAAGATTCTCTTGTGGAGCCTCCACTCTGCTGACACCTTGAGTTTAGTCTCAAAAGACCCATTTCAGATTTCTAACCTCCAGAATTGTCAAATTATAAATTTGTGGGTTTTTTAAGTCATTATGTTTGTTGTGATTTGTTATAGCTGCAATGGGAAATGAATATAGTCCATCTTACTCTCTCCTTTCTTTCTGAATTTCAATAAATAATATACAGGTATTTAATGTATTCACATGCATAAGAAAGTAAAGATAAAAAAGCTGTTTCTTTCAAAGAACTCTTCTTAAGGGCAGATATATAGTAATTATTTTCAAAGTGGCTGTTAAAGTACCAGAGTACACAATTAAAAAAAATTAATAACTTGAAAAAATTTGAGCATAATAAGTCTATTATTTTTTCAGAGCCATCAAATGTATTTACCTCTGGATGTCAGTTATTTTTCAAACATATTTTCTAATATTTTATTATTTCAGCTGACTTAGAAATAAGCATATTTTGCTGATGAATTATAATTAGATAAAAGAACAGAAATTATGGTTGATAAAATAATTGTTTTTCTGAAAGAAAAATAAAGTGTCTTACATTGGGAACTGGTATAATCAATTAGTATATCAATTAGGGGCATTTTTCGTCTATTATAAAATCTCATTATTTCATTTCCTGGTGCTTTTTAACAAGTCACTTTAAAAGAACTACTTGAATTTTTTTTTAATGGAACTTATTACAGGTTTGTTGGTTTTTTTTTTTTTGAGAAATGTGAGTTAAAACTATTTATTTTGCTTAAAGTTTACTTTTTAATAAAAATGTCCAAAATATATCCAGGTTGAAATTTTAAAACTTAGAAAAATCAACCAAGTATCATTTATATTCTTAATTTTAAAAAGCTAGAAGTTATAAGGACTTCTAGTATTAACACTAATAAAGGGTAGACTTTCTAAATTTCCCTGCTGAACAAAATACTGAGCATGGTTGTTGCTTTTAAAATACCTATGCCAGGCAGAAAAACAAAGGTGTGTTACCATAGTCTACCATCAAGTTTCATACCTTCAAATTACACACCAGAGAGAAACTGGCTTGATTGCCTCTCTGACCCCAAGCTCTTAGAATGCCAAGGAAATGTCCCCTGGATATTTCTCATAACTTAGATTATAGACCAAATCAGGTCAAATGTTCTTCCTTTATTCTCCTTTCATACAATTACAAACTTTTAATTTATAAAAGATATATAAGATCATATATAAGATATACATAAGATCATATATATACATATGATACTCCTTACAAAAAATTGTTCTACAACCTTCACTTTACAATAGTTATGGTTTGGGGGAACCTGGGTGTCTCAGTCGTTAAGCGTCTGCCTTTGGCTCAGGTCATGATCCCAAGGTCCTGGGATCGAGCCCCGCTTCGAGCCCCGCTTCGAGCCCCGCTTCGAGCCCCGCTTCGAGCCCCGCTTCGAGCCCCGCTTCGAGCCCCGCATCGGCTCCCCGCTCGGCGAGAAGCCTGCCTCTCCCTCTCCCACACCCCCTGCCTGTGTTCCCTCTCTCGCTGTATCTCTCTCTGTCAAATAAATAAATAAAATCTTTAAAAAAATAGTTAGGCTTTGTTTCTGTTAATTGGGAAAATATTCATTGACCAAAATCTACAAAAATAAACATTTTATTAAACAATATCATGTACAAACATTTGAAATATATATACACACACCTTTATATATTGGTGGATGTGTTAATTGACCAGATGTAAGGAGACTTTTCACTATGTATATGTATATCAAATCATCACATGTACACTTTAAATATCATATTATTTTGTCAGTTATACCTCAATAAAGGTTTGTTTTAATATATTACAGATGTGTAGACTGCATGAGTTTTCTTTTAGTCTTCAGGCAACCCTTAGTGTGTTCATGGATTTCAAACTCCTAGAAACAAGTCTTTGCTCCAAGGTGTCCCTAGTGCACAGGATGGGGACCATTGGTTTAAATTGTGGTTTTAAAGCAATTTTGATACAAGAACATTCCTTCAAAGGAAATTCTCACATGAAAGTTCAATTTAAACAACAAATGGAGCTAGGTTGCTCTGTCCAGATTCTTGGATTTCTGTCCAGTTCACCTGACCCTCTCCCTATGTACCACCCCCTTTCCCTTCCCCTTGACATTCTCTTTGCTCACTAAGGAAAAAGCCATGAACCAACTTCAATGGTTTATAAAAGATTTTGTCCATGTAGGCATAATCAGATCAAAGGACTCTTTCTAAAGCATAAATGTTTAAATGACTAGATATGGAGCTACAACTTTAAACATATAGTTCAAAGAACTTGAATTTCTCTGTCAAATTCCACTTGGAATTCTTTTTTTTTTTTAAGATTTTATTTATTTATTCATAACAGAGAGAGAGAGAGAGAGAGAGAGAAGCAGAGGGAGAAGCAGGCTCCCAAGGAGCAGGGAGCCTGATGCGGGACTCGATCCCAGGACCCTGGGATCATGACCTGAGCCGAAGGCAGACACTTAACCATCTGAGCCACCCAGGTGCCCTCCACTTGGAATTCTTAAGCCAGTTTTTCTCAACAGTACCTGCAGGATTAGAAATCTATGGAATAGAATGTTTGTATGCTTTTTTGAATTACATTTCATGGTAGAACACATTGTAATTGCTTACCTGATCTAGCTTGGAAAACTTTGAGTTATTTTCAATTATCATTCCATTATTCATTTTTTAAATCAAGATGGATCCTTAGATTTTCCAATAACCTTTGCTCTTTTATTTATTCACTTTTCATTAGGTCTAACATATAAGAAATTATATATTTGTTTTTCTATAGGTTACAAATTGGATTCAGGGAATTTATGTTTTTCATCCTGTTGGAAGCATAATTATGAATATTAATTAACATCATTGGTTACGTTACTGCCAGGTTTTTGTTTTGAGGCAATTTAATACTGTGCTCTGGGCTTTACATACATTATCCCATCTAGTTCTTTCAATAATCCTATAAATTAGACATTATCCTAACAGGTATTTTTCGATGAGGAAACTTAACATTCAGCACATAAAATAATTTACCCCAAGTCTCAGAGTGTTTGAAGTGAGAAGCCAAGTTCAAACCGAGACCTCACATCAGAGCCCTGATTCTTACTCATTTATCAAAATGTCTAACAATACATTTTTTAATCTGTGTTTCTCCTAGGAGGATTTAAGGTTGAATAACTCTTACTGCACGTTTATCCATAAAAGAATAATAAATACTTAGTATAAAAATACAAAACAGCAGAAAGAGAAATAAAATCAACCATTTTAATAATGCCTACATAAAGACACTATTGTATGTTGATTTTTCTTGTAATCTTATACAATATTTACATAGCTATGATCATACCACCTGTGAAATTTTATATGCTGCCTTCTGAATTTCACCTAACATAAGCATTTCCATATAATTATTCCATATTTTAAAAATTACATTAAAAGACTTCATAATATTTTATTAAAACAGTAAGTATTCAAGAACAGTTAGGCATTTAGGTGATTTAAACAGTCTATTATAAATCTGTATTGGTCACAATAGAATGCATGTTTTATACTTCAAAATTGTAATTGTTTTCTTAAGGGAACGTGTTTTAAAAATGAAGTTACCATTTCTAGTGGCTAGAAACCCAGTTAAAGCTCATTTTGCATAGTGTCAACATCTTTTCTGAAGGCTTCTGTACGTTAACCATTCAAACAGAAATGCGCAAATGTACACAGTTTACATGTCACAAGTCTGCATACATTATATAAAGCAACAAACCTGGAAGGTGCTGTAGCTGAAAACCACATTTTATATTCACCCCCTCTCTGTCCTTTAGAATTCTAGCAAAATAGATGGGATGAAATGGATTTATATATTTAAAGACATGAGAAAAAAAAAAAAGAGAACTATCCAAAGCACTAATAAAATAAACGATACAGAGCACTCCTCTGATCATCTCCTGTAAAGTGACTTAAAATGTCTCAGTGATGCCATGCCCAGACCCAAGACCTACACAATTCACTTCAGACAACTCTCACCTTGGCAGAAGCAGACCAGAACATTTAAAAAGAATTTTCATAAAAAGGAGATCCACACACAACCATAGTTTCCCTAAACTAAGGAAATGAAGTTCCATCCTTTTGGACATTGCTTCATGTTATCCTCCTCATGGCCCTTACTCAATGGTCTTTCCCAGTATGTCATCAAAGTTTCTTTTAGTTAAAAATTGTGATGGTTACTTTTAGGGGCCAACTTGATTGGGCCACAGGATGTCCAAATATCTAGTTAAACATTATTGCTGGGTGTTTTCGGCAGGGTGTTTCAGGAAGAGATTAGTATTTGAATCAGTGGACCGAACAAAGCAGATTGCTTTCCCCAATGTCGATGAGCATTATCCAAACTGTTGAGGGCCTAGATAGAACAAAAAGAGTGAATTCACGTTCTACCTCAATGCTTGATCTGAGATTCAGTCTTACCCTGTACTCAGACTGGAAAGCCACCAGCAGCTCCTCTAATTCTCAAGGCTTTGGACTCAGAACTATATATATAGAACTATATCATCAGCTTTTCTCCTTGCCTCCAGTTCACAGACAGCAGATTGTATGGTTTCTCAGCATCATGACAAAAGCCAATTCTCTGTGATCTATAATCAATAAAATGACAAGGTCTCTCTCTCTCATACTCCTGCTCTCTCCTATATACAGAGGAGGAAGATAGATCTATCTCTATCTTCTGCTATTTTTTATATCTGTATCTATAATCTGCTATTTTTTGTGCTTCTTTAGAAAAATTTGACTTACACACAAATATGTTCATTTCTTTCTCTCCTTAATAAATTATGATTTTATTATTTCCTATTAACTGTTATTTTAATGGCCATCCCAGACATTACAACAGTATCCTTAATTTATCAAAAGTTTAATATAAACTAATAATTTAAATACTTTTCATTAAAACACTTTGACTCTACTTACCTTGCTACTTTAATGCAATAGTTGCTGGATATTTACTTCTATATATATTATACACCCACACAGGATTATTATTGCTGTTTTTATATAGCCAATATTACCTTTGATGAATATTCATATTCACATTTTTCTTTTTTTTTTCTCATTCCTACTTCTCTGAGTTTGTAACTGTGATTACTTTCTTTTTTATAAATAAAATCATTATTTCCTTTAGCGATGATAACAAATTCCTTCCTTTTTTCTAAAAATGTTTTAATTATATTATTTTTGAAGAATTTTTTTGGGGGGCTAGGGTTCCGAGTTGTCAGCAACTGTTTTTAGTTCTTTTCCCCCAGCTTCTTGAAGGAATTGTTCTATTTTCTACTGGCCTCTACTATTTATTTTATTTATATTTTATATTTATATTTATTATATACCAACTCTTCTGTTGGTATATTACTGCTCCTTTGAAAGTAATCAGTTGTTTTTTTCTGGCTATTTTTTAAAACATTTTTTCCCCTTGGGAGAAAAGTTATCACTTTTTTTAAGATTTATTTATTTATTTGAGAGAGAGAGAGAGGGAGCATGGAGGGCGGAGAGGGAGAGAGAGTCTTAAGCAGACTCCATGCTGAGCATGGAGCCCAATGTGCAGCTTGATCTCATGACCCTGAGATCATGACCCAAGCCAAAACCAAGAGTCTGACGCTTAACTGACTGCACCACCCAGGTGCTCCAGGTATCACTTGTCTCATAGTATGTTATGGTATTTTTTCTTTGTATTTATCTTACATAGTGTAAATAATCTTGAATGTGTAGCTGAAAGTTTAATCAGCTTTGAAAAATCTTTCAGTATCTCTTATTTTATTTTTCTGTTTCAAGTTTTTATTTAAATTCCAGTTAATTAACATATAGTGTAATATTAGTTTCAGGAGTAGAATTTAGTGATTCATCAGTTACATATAACACCCAGCGCTCATCACAAGTGTGCTCCTTAATACCCATCACCTATTTAGTCCAACCCCCACCCACCTCCCTCCCGCAACCCTCAGTTTGTTCTTTATACTTGAGTCTCTCTTATGGTTTGTTGCCCTCTCTCTTTTTTTTTTCTCTCTCTTTTTTTTTCTTTCCCCTATGTTCATCTATTTTGTTTCTTAAATTCGACATATGAGTGAAGTCATATGGTATTTGTCTTTCTCTGACTGACTTATTTTGCTTAGCATAATACTCTCTAGCTCCATCCACATCATTGCAAATGGCAAGATTTTGTTCCTTTGACGGCTGGGTGATATTCCATTGTATATATATACCACATCTTCTTTATCAATTCATTACTTGATGGACTTTTGGGCTCTATCAGTAATTTGGCCATTGTTGATAATGCTGCTATAAACATCAGGGTGTATGTGACCCTTCAGATCGGTATTTTTGTATCCTTTGGGAAAAAACTAGTAGTGCAATTGCTGGGTCATAGGGTAGTTCTATTTTTAACTTTTTGAGGAAATTCCATGCTGTTTTCCAGAGTCACTGCACCAGTTTGCATTCCCACCAAGAGTGTCAGATGGTTCCTCTTTCTCTGCATCCTCACCAACACCTCTTGTTTCCTGTGTTGTTGATTTTAGCCATTCTGACAGGTGTGAGGTGGTATTTCATTTTAGTTTTGATTTGTCAGTATCTCTTTTAAATGTCCCTCCTTTATTTTTTAATTTTTTTAAAGATTTTATTTATTTATATGACAGACAGAGAGAGCACAAGCAGAGGGAGCAGCCAAGGGAGAGGGAGAAGCAGGCTCCCTGCTGGGCAAGGAGCCCAATGAGGGGCTCGTTCCCAGGACCCTGGGATCATGACCTGAGCTGAAGCCAGACGCTTAACCGACTGAGCCACCCAGGCTCCCCTTAAATGTCCCTCCTTTATATGTAAGTGATGAATCACCAAATTCTATACTTAAAACTAATATTACACTATATGTTAACTAACCGGAATTTAAATAAAAAACATGAAACTTAAAAAAAAAAAAAAGTCCCTCCTTTACTCTCTTTCTTTACTGGGACTCCAATCTTAAACTTTTTTTTTCTATTTTACCATTTGGTTGTTCCTCTTTCAGATCACAACTAAGCTTTTCAGCCTTGTGTAATCTGCTGTTAGGCTTAGGCCAAACCCATTGAATTCTTAATTTATTGGGTTTTCAGCTCCAAACTTTGAATTTAGTAATTTCCAAAAATATATATGTGTGGTTATTTTTTGAAACACTTTGCCTTGTCTTCTGCTTTCTAAAGGACAGAGATTTTATATACATGACAAACAAACTTTAAAGGAGCTTACCTCTATATGACTGTGATATATAAATTACAAAGTTCTTAATTTCAAAACTAGAGCAAAAAACTTTATCTTATAGCAAAATGCTAAATTTCTGAATTAAAATAAAATGATGGCATTATAAAGAAATTTAAATTTTATTTCATTATTATTTTTATATTTAAAATTTATATGTATAATTATAAAGCACATTTATAATTGTACATTAAAATTGGCTTATTTCACCCTTCTAAACAAATATTCACTGACTGCCTGTTGCTACTTTAGTACGTTTTATGCTATACTGTGTTATAAGAAGTAATTCCAAATATGTATTCTAGGGTTCAGAAATTAGATTTTCCTGGATATTTTTATGAAGGATTGGAACAATGTGATAAATATTGAAATTGTAATCCCCATTAAAATTATGGAGCAAATAAATTTTAAAATATGTGAGATGTCAATCAGTCTTCTATTCTGTGAACTCAAAATTTTATTTCCAATAGCATCTCAGTATTTACTCTCCCCCTGACTGCCCTAACTTTAGGACTAGACCAGGCATAGCCATAAAGTCCTAAAGGACTGTGGTGCTTGGAGCCAAGGAGGTGATAGGACCCCTTAAGAATCAAACACTGGACCAGTGATCCACCAAATGTACTATTATGAATAGGTAAAGAGAAGACTAGGAATGATCACAAAAGAAACCAGAGAAATGAAACAAAAGTTGAAGTTCAGTGTAAGTAGTAGGTTTGAGATACGACCAGGCACCGATTTACTCCTCTCCTACGTTTCTTCTGAGTAGGAAAAAGAGAAATAATAACAACAAGAGCTACGACAACAACGATACTAATTGCTAAATGTGATTTCCCAGCTCAGAAAATTTAAGACAACCAGACTAGATTGATAATCCTCAAGCTCATCATGTGCCCTTTTGTCATGTTTCTAGCCCACCTCTACCTGGAATATTTTTTCTCCCTGAACTGTTTGTTCAGCTATGTACAACTGCCATTTTCCAAAAGCTAATTTAAGCTTCACACTTGACAAAAGTCTTCCCTGTTTCAACTCTTCTCTCACAAAAGTGACCTTGCTTTTTTTTTTCTTAACTCAGTACTTTGATTTTACTTCTGTTATCATTAAAACATTTTTAAGCATCATTATTATCCTGATTATATCTATGGTCATGTTATTTTAGATACACCTCGTTTTAAATAATTTGAGATGAATTTGGTTATAGATGCTTGCATCTGCCTCGTTCTCTGCTAAATAATGTGCTCTGAATGGTTAACACAATGATTAATATGTCTTTGTATCTACCAGAAAGTGATGTTAAATAATATTAACTAAATGTACATGTTGAAAATTATAAGAATTTTTCATATTTATTCTATAATGTGTATAATATAACCTAAAAATGTCATTGCTCACTAACTGATTTGAATTGAATTTTCAATTTGATCACATTCTTCTTTTCCTCTCCAAGTAAATATTAAATGCAGACAAACACATACATACACACACATTACATGGAGCAAATAAAATTCATTACATTTATGATTTGTTTGAATAGAACAAATTATAAAATTAATCAAGTATCTATTTATTTTGACATTCAAATTCTTATTTTGTTCATAGTCATGGCCTTCTAATAATTCTCCAAACCACTGATATAAAATCAAGAATAAAATTTCAGGTACATATGGTATTTAAAAATGATCTAATCAATTATTTTTAAGTGGTGTGATGTGCACAGAATATTTTCACAGATTCAGTGAGAAATATAAAAGTAGTATGAAAATTTCCCTGCCCTTGATAAGCATAAAATCTGACTGAAGAGAGAGAGGAATTCACAGGTGTAATAATGTGAAAATAAAACACAATATAATTTATTAAGCTTCATGATCTATATCTATAAATAGTGAAGGAGTTCCATGTGAAAAGCTCTACAACTCAATTTGTGTAAGAATAACAATAATGAATTCTTATTTCAGCAATGTCAATGCCACTCTTCACATTCATGTCAGTATTTTCTATTATAAATTTAACTTTCTATTATAAGATTACTTTTCTAAGTACAAGAATCAGAAGTTAAATCAAATTTATATTTGATTTGAAGTGTTCAAAAAACAGATTGTAAGAACAATCTGTTGCCCTTTATTATCAATGAGCTAGACACATTATGGCAGAATAAAAAAAAATCTATGATTTTCTAATTGATGTATAGAATTTTTTTCTGTGATTTACTTATAATTCTTTTATTCAGGGGAATAGAAATGGCCGATTACTGTCCACAGCAATGCTCATAATACTTAAAGCTCTGTTCTACATACCATAAATTTGAACTTGAAGAAAAATTTACAAACATCTCATTCACTCAACACTCAGTCAATTTCAGGTTGTCGTAACATTTTCTACTTTGTGGAAAACTTACAGGTTTATACATACAAAGGAAAAATCTCCTCAAAATTGCATAAATTAGGTTTGAAATGGGTTTAAATTGGGTAAAGTACCTAGGTGTAGACCACAATTAGGAGACTACAATACAAATAGGGGTGGGGCAGAGATAGGGGAAATTTAAATGAAAGAACATTTAAGACACTTATGAATTTGATACAAAATAAATGGATTTAAGTAATGTTTGTGAAACACTAGTCCACACTTATGCTTCCAGAACATCAGAATGGAAAGGCAGTCAATTACCTAAATGGCTCAAAATGTATTTTTTAAGGTAGCCATGTTTGATAGAATGTGTGACTAGCTATTCATCAAAATCACTTAGGAAACTATATAATAATATAAGATTACAGACTTCTGGGTTTCATTCAAGTTAACTTATGTTTATTGAGTGCTTACTGTATTATGGTCACTTTTTCAAAAGCTAAATAATTGAATTTGCTTAATATCTGTTTGAAGTAGGTTATATTTTATATATAAGGAACCTAAGTCTCAGCAAATGTAAATCACTGTAACCTACAGGAGAGAATTTCCATAGCCTTTACTAGAATCTCTTCCTCTTTCTCATCTTAAAATTTTGAAGTCACTCAGGCTTGTTTCTATGACCTCTTTTATTTTTATCTGCAGCACTCTGATCTATGTGAACTCCTCAAGCCACAAAGACTAATATCACCTACTACTTACTGGGCATTTTCAAATGTATACTTCTGGCAAAAATCATGAACATTTCTACAAATATTTTGATGGCCTCTTTTTGATAAGATAAATTGATAGATTTTATAAACTAGCTACTATCACTTTGTCAAAAATATATGACCAATCCAACCAATCATCTAGGTAATAGAGAATATCAAATAATTGGAGGATTTCTTATTTAAGGTCCTATCAAGTCTTGATAAAAGTGATATATCCATAAAGTGGGTATTTCTCCCAAAACTTCAAGATCTGTTCTGCCCACTGACATGGATGGTCTCTATTGAATATCCCTATTCGTAACATCTTCCATCTTTTCAATGTAGTTTTTTTTTTAAGATTTTATTTATTTATTTGAGAGAGAGCTAGAGAGAGACAACACATGAGTGGGGGAAGGGGCAAAGGGAGAGGGAGAAGCTGAGCAAGAGCTTTATGATGTAATCAATCCCAGGACTGTAGGATCAGGGCCCGAGCCAAAGCCAGATGCTTAACCGACTGACCACCCAGACACCCCTTTTCAGTGTAGTTTTAATATTACTTCTTTCAGACACATTGTATGAATGTATTGAAGGCCGAAGGAATTCAATAATCTTTTTTTTAAGATTTTATTTATTTATTTGACAGAGAGAGATCACAAGCAGGGGGAACAGGGCGGAGGGAGAGGGAGAAACAGACTCCCCACTGAGCAAGGAGCCCAATGTGGGACTCGATCCTGGGACCCTGGGATCATGACCTGAGCCGAAGGCAGATGCTCAACCCACTGAGCCACCCAGGCGCCCAGAAATTCAGTAACCTTTTTAACATGTTTCTCTTTCTGGAATGTTTTCCTTCACTTTGAAGCATTCTAAATCATCTTCAAATACTCTCTTGAATATGACCAAGGGCTTGAACTATCTGAATTGAATTTTCTGTTCTCTGGATCTCATGAATTTTTACCTCTTTGATGGTATTTATATTGTTCCTCATGTTTCAGGAATAAAACTCAAAAGTCACATGAGATTATACAATTCTTTCATATTTAAACAAAAATCTATTCAAATCACCCTGTTAGAATAAACATGTCTTTTTCACTTAACCACCAAATACTTGACTTCATACATATCTCAAGTTCTGCAGATGTCCTTGTCTCTCTAGTTTCAGTTTCAGAGGTGGAATATAGTTTACTTTGCTTGATTACCTCCACCCACCAAAAAATTTTTAAAAATGTAAGAAAAATGTGCACACATGAAATTCATATACACAGAACTTAATACTGTTTTCAAGAAATTGGAGGAGGGGCAAGTTTGCATCACAGCAAAATAGATTAAAATACAATATTTAAAAATTCCTGTTCATAAAGGCATCTGCTAATTTGCTGCTGCAAATTTCTTTTTTGACCATGTTCCCACCACTCCAGACTCCAAATTCCAGCCATACTCTATGGTTTCCAATTCTCCAATCCAATTTCCTTTCCTCATTCTCCACATCTTCCAACCTCAACTTTATAGTCCTTAGACTATCTTTTTATTTTACTATTTCCTTCCAGGTAAGATCTTTTATATATCAATATCTAGAATCAAAGTGAATTGGCAAGGCATTTTACTTAAAAAAAAAGAAGAAGAAGAAGAAGAAGAAGACAGCTTCTTATCTAAGAAAATTCTGATGCCAGGCGAGAAAGCAATGTTTTTTACCCTATTAAGATTATTTATTTGAACCTCTTTCTTAGGTCCTTTATCAGAGATGACAATGACTTCTTACCCGTAGAAATTGCTCTCTGTTGATCTTTTCAGTGAATTTTATATATACATATAATATATAATATATATAATGTATATATGTCTATGTGTGTATATGTAATACACATGTATAACTATATTGTCTCTTTATTACTATTTTCCTTAAAACTCCCTAACTCAAAAGGACCTTTGCTTTTTAGAATAAAAATAAGCATTAACATACAGTCAAGTATGGGGCACCTGGGTGGTTCTGTCAAATGTCTGCCTTCGGCTCAGGTCATTATCTCTGGGTCCTGGGACAGAGCCCCACTTTGGGATCCTTGTTCAGGGAGGAGCCTTCTTCTCCCTCTCCCTCTGCCCCTCCCTCCCACTCATGTTGTCTCTCTCTCTCTCTCAATTGGATAAATAAAATCTTAAAAAAATAAAATAATAAAACAGTCAAGTATACCTTATTGCCAACATAGCATAAGATTTATAGATCACATTTGTCCCAGTTCCAGGCAAATGCCCAGTTGCATTTGGGATTAACAATCTATGCTTAGAGAGTCAAGTACTAATAGAATAAAAAGCAGGAAAATTCAAAATGTATTAGCAAAAAATGATCTTTTTTGGTTAATAAAATAATCTGAGAAATGGAAAGAAAATAAATCTATGGAAATAACAGTGTAGCAGATATTTAAAAGTAGCAGAAATTTAAAATTTAAAATGATTTGGAGATTCTTTTGAGTTTCAATAGGGTGATAGTTAAATGGAAACGAAGCTATATTTTGGTACATATAGTCTGGAGTTTAATGTCAGTCCCAATTTATATAATCTTATACAAATTTAATTCCTATTATTTATACTTCTGACTTATAGCACAGAATGTGTACCAATTTATAGCGACGTGCATGATAAATAAAAGATAATTGAAAAATCAAAACCAGAGCTCATAGGAAAAGCACATGTGTTAGCAGTAAAGGTTAATCTTTCATTTGACTCTAAGCTTCCTGGAAGCTAAGACCAAAACAGGAAAACTGTTATGTAATTCCTAGAGAATACATAATGTGTCAGTTGCTTTCAAGAGACAAATCTAACACATTCCCTAAAACTAGTCTCTGGATTTGTTTTCTCACTTACATGGTTAACATAATAAAAATATTCCCCAATTACTTTCAAGACTCTTGGAAACTATGGATAATACTGATTAAGCTAATTGGGTTGTAACCTGCTCAAGATAACGCTTCTGCCCCACCCCACTTAGAGAGTTGTGTCCCCAGTGACTAGATGGGCTTTAGCATTTTTATATCTGGATCACAGCTCATCCAATTGGATACTTATTATTGGGTATGTGAAATTTGGACTGGGAGGCATCACAAACTAGTAATCACCAAAACTGAGTTGTATTAATGGCAGCTACCTGAAAAGGTCAACAGACTTCTCCAAAATCGTTTATTCAGATCTACTTGTTTAGCTCTTTCTTCACTTATGTGAGTTACCTCTTCTCCTTCCTATTAATTCAATCTACTACTGGACCTTAACTAATAAAAAACACAAATTAGATACAATTAAAGTTTTGGTGTGGTGGGAAAAATGATACAATATGAGCTTTTCTTATTAGGAGTGGTAGACCAAATTTCTCAATATTGATTTAATTTCTATGTACTATTTTAGAGATATCTCTTCTTTCAGTATGAAATGGACACTAGGAAACTAGTTGAATGGGCACTAGGAATTCTAAATAAATAAAGCTTCTAAAGAAAATGTACTTACTAGAGTTTACATAGCCAGAGCAGTTCTATGGACATAATAAGTTTGATAGCTATGAGAGAAAAATCAGCATTAATGACCAGTAATCATGGAAATCTTATCAGCTGGAACATTTAAAACAAAATAATTAAGAGACTTTCATTTCATTAAGCAACCACAATCTCTTAGTACGATTTTGAGGCTTTAAAGAAAAGAGTTATCTATTTAACCTCAATTTGAATGAAAAACTCTGAAAGTGTTAATGGTTTTAAAATATAATTTCATTTTGGGAATCTATGCTAAGGAATTGAACTAAACTGAGAAAAAAGATTTATGCCCCCACAATATTAATCACAGCATTATTTAATGGCAGAAAAAAATGGCATCGTTCAACTTATAGAATGGTGTAATAATGTAATATTTAGGTAAATTATGGTGAATACATACAATGGACCATCATGAAACCTTTAAAATTAGTTTAATATGGGGAAGATGCTCTTGACACATTGAATGAAAAAGGCAGTTTATAAACATTCACGTTTTACAATACTTCCAGTGTTTTAGAATTTACATAGCACAAAGCAAGGGTTTTCCTACCCTGCTGGTAGTGCCTTGGATGGTCAACAAACACCTACTGTTGATGACAAAAGAGCTGCCCAAAGATGGTGGTTCAGCTCTTTCTCCATTCTGTGGGTTACCCAGTCTCCTTCAAGAAATCCCTCCAGGGGTGCCTGGGTGGCTCAGCTGGTTAAGTGTCTGCCTTCTGCTCAGATCATGATCCCAGGGTCCTGGGATCAAGCCCCACATCAGGCTCCCTGCTCAGTGGGGAGTCTGCTTCTCCCTCTCCCTCTGCCTGCCGCTCTTCCTCTGTATGCTTTCTTTCTCTGTGTGTCAAATAAATAAATAAAATCTTAAAAAAGAGAGAGAGAAAGAAAAAAGAAATCCCTCCAAATCACAAATTGGAGTTAAAACATCAAATTGAGAGAGAAAAAAAGAAACATGGCTTCATCTAATTTGAGTTAAAAAAAGGTAATTCTACATATATAAAAGATAGGCGAGACAATAGAACAAGAAGTGGAAGAATTCATAGTAAACTACAACCTACCATTTTGAGAAGGGAGAGTATAGAGAGGAGATAAGATCTTTTATGTTTTATTTATGTTTTGTTGTTGCTTGTATTTTCACCAGTTATACAACTGATGAGTCTTTTATAATAAAACTGATGAAAATATAAGCAGCAACAAAAATTAACAAAAAATAGGAAATTGCAGCCAACTTTATGATATGTCTATTTTCAAAAGGTGGTAGATATTAAGGTACTTTTAATTTTTGTTTTCTTTCTCTGTGTGACTGTGTGTTAAAAACATAATATAATTTGTTTCTTATAAGAACTATCAACTGCTATGTTATTTTCAGTCTCTAAGGGCCAAAGGCTGCTTGAAAATGCATTTGAATTGTGGAAATGTGCCGAGCGGTATAGTGGAATTTTAGGTTTAATTTATCCTTAATAACATTTGCTGGAGTTATCTGCTGAGCATCACAATGTCATTGAAAACTTTTCAGTGAATTGCTGCAGCAAGTAGCTTCCAAATGTTTTGATTGGCTTTCGAGTCTCAGCAATTTCATCTGTGTTTTTCTCAAGATATATGTAAGAGCTGAGATTTGTCATATTCTACTTCGTTTATTCAGGCCCTGTGAGGTGATCCCAATTGGAATGTCATCAAAAATATCCGTCTGGCAATAATGATAATCCTTTAGCATCTCGATTAGTTTTCTGTTTTATTCCACTAATGAATACTCTGGAGAAATATGGGTAATTTTACAGAACAAATTAACCTTAGAGCACAGCTACTTCTAATGTTCATTTTAGTGGACACCTATGAAGCAGAATAAATTTAAATACAGTTTAATCGACCCTTCCAGGCCTGGTAGACTGATCAAACGGCTAGGACATAAATATAATGGTAATTAACCTAAATTGACGCTAAGATGCTTTTTTACACATAAGTACTGGAAAATATCACATTTGGGATCCTAATTCCAAGCAAATAGGATATAGGAATCAGGCAGCAACCTTGTACTCTGTATTGTTTGTATCACAAGAGTTCAGAGGTGGCTTTAGCTGGCAAGGAAACCTGATTTTTAATTACTCCATTGTTTCCCGCATATAATGGCCATGACTTGTTCAACATGAGCACCACGATGTGAGCTGCATTTTGCTTCTCTCCTGCCTTCGTTTCTGACTGCAGAATTGACAAAATATAACTCTTCGTCCCACTAATAGGGCAGCATGAAAACTAATTGGTATTCTCTGTTTTCAAATATTTGTATCCTCAAGCCTCTCTGCCTAAAAAAGCCTGACAGAGCCTCTTCATTATCTCATTACGCTGTAATTATTGCATACTCAATTGCCAGGGCCTGAGAGTAATTCATTTATGCTGCACATCAATATAAACTTGTGCCTCTGGAACCAGATTTAACCAACTTTTAACAACTCTAATTTAGATCACAGTGCTATTTGTCTCCTGGTGATTCAAGACATAAATATTTTTTTTTCTTTTTATTAAAAGAAGAAAAAAATTAATCAGTATACTAACTATTCTAGCTTTTAAAGCTTTGTTGATATTTCTTTGCCATTTTCTTTACCATACTCAGAAAGGACCAATAAGCATCTTTTTTTAAAGATATTTATTTGTTTGTTTGGGTTTTTATTTATTTATTTATTTTTATTTGTCAGAGAGAAAGAGCACAAGCAGGGGGAATGGCAAACAGAGGGAGAAGCAGGCTCCCCACTGAGCAGGGAGCCCGATGTGGGACTCGATTCCAGGACCCTGAGATCATGACCCAAGCCAAAGGCAGACGTTTAACTGACTGAGCCACCCAGGAGTCACCCAACAGGCATCTTTTGAAAGTCTTGTGCACTTGTGTTCACCACGGCCACATCCAGGCTGGCATTCTGTTCTCATTCTATAAACTCCTCTAAAATTCATACATCTCTCTCTTCCTATTTTTGGTATAGTGAGGATCACATGAGTTATTTCTTATTCTACAGTTTTACTCCAGTTCATGAAATCGGATGCATTCAATTAAAAACAAGCATCTATTTCATAATTCCCAGCAGAATGATTTGTAAATGGTACATCCTAAACATAGACTCCTAAAATGGGCTTCTTCAATGAGTTAAGTGTCTGTTCCCATTTTCTTGGGTGAGTAGTTTTACATTCCTTTTAATTTTTTTTAAAATTATTTTCCAGTCCACATTAGTGGAACAGTTATGCCATAAATCTCTTCAACACATAAATAAAACTATTTTAAGATCCTGAAAACTGATATTCTCATCAGAGAACTAAAGTCTTTTCCCTGTACCACAGAAACCCACTTCCTTTTCTGTCTTTATTGTGTTCTCCAGCCTTTCAACTCTTCAAGTTTATTGTGCCCCTTGCAATTCTATCCAATTTTGTGCATAGTCTGAATTTCTTCCTCAGACATCCAAGACAAGTACTTCCCGATGCCACAGAAGTATCCAGAAAGGAAAATTCTACAGACAAATAAAAGTAATAATAACCAGAAACTAAAAACAAAAAGAGGCCTCCCATGAGGAAATCAAGCCCATCTCAACCTTCATGAAACGCCTATCCTTTTCTCTTAGTACAACCTTAGCCCCAAACTATGTTTCATATCTTTATTAGTCTGAAAATCCTGAGAAATGTAATGCATATCACCAGCTATCACAATGATACTAATGTAATAATCAGTGTTTTCTGACAAATTTCGAATGACATTCTAATCACAGCCAAGTTCCTACTTAATTATTGATACATTTCAGAACTTTCTGTTCCATTTATCTGTTTCTCCAGGTTTACAGCAGTATTTTAATCATAAACCTTCATTATGATTCCATTACTTTATTTTCAGTTCTGTATTTTATGCAATTTATATGCCCTTGTGTCTCCTTAGGCATGGATTTAGGAAAGATTATTTTATGTAAGTCTAATTTGAAAACCCTTTAGTAAAACTTTCAAGTCCCCTTGTAAAGCTCTGTACAGTCTTCTTTGGTTTATTCTTAAATTTTGCCTTCTATTATTGTGAAAGAAAACAGGTTTTCTGTTGTGTTCTTGCATTTTCTATTTTATCATAGGTAAACCATTTATATTTGTATTCTGTATATTCTTGTATAGAGTAACCAAAATGGCCTTCACATTTCCCCAGCCTGACCAGACTTATAGACTTCCTCACTCTATGCATTGACCTGCCTTTTCTGAAAGCATCTAACTTTGAAGAGTAGCAAATTCTTTCTCTTTTGCACTCTTTTTTTTTTTAATTTTTAAAACTTCTCACCAGTGTTACAAGCCAGCAATATCTTTCTCAATGACCTGGGAACTATCCCTTGGAAATATCATCATTGAGTATGAGAGTGCCCGGACCTACAGCCACCCGTCTTCCCATTTCCAAGGAGAGATAGAAGCCTGACTCCCCCTACTGCTCTAAGTTGTAAAACAACCTCCTATCAGGGAGATACCAGAAAGTTTACTTTTCTTTTGTGTAAGGCTAATTAGCAAGCACAAGGGGCCCAAGTTTCCCCTGACCCTAAGTTTTAAAAACTATCACTTTCTTCTCAGCCAGCTTGAGCTTAGATTGAGTTCTGGCCTCTCTTTCTCCCCTATTGTAATAGTCTTGAATAAACCTTCCTTGACGGTTTAACTTTAAAAAAAAAATACAGGTTGTAATCTCTAAGTACATTGTAATGTAAGAATAAATAAATGGGTGGAAGGAAGCACTGGACATTCCTAAACCATTTGAAAGTAAAAGAAACTTTATTCCTTCTCAATTCTTAAATTAAAGCAAATATGATAATAATGAAAGTAACTTATGTTAAAGTCCATGGATGTAGGGGGCACCTGGGTGGCGCAGTCAGTTAAGCATCTGCCTTTGGCTCAGGCCCTGGTCCCGGGGTCTTGGGATCCAGCCCTTTCTGAAGGCTCCCTGCTCAGCGGGGAGTCGGCTTCTCCCTCTGCACCTCCCTTGCTTGTGCTTGCTCTTTCTCTCTCTTTCAAATAAACAAATAAATGTCTTTAAAAAAAATCCACGGATGTAGGCAAAGGTATATTTATAGCTCTAAAATCTCTTGTTGAAACTAAAACATTAAAATTCAATTAATTAGACATTTTACAATATACATATATCTCTAAAAACAAGAGGAAAATACAATGAAGACCTACACAAGTACTGAGTAACTCATCATCCCAAAGGGCCTTAGAAGTCTATATCTTTGCAACACACACTGAATAAATATGTCTTCTACACATGTAAAATTCTAATCATATAGAGAGCTACTTTTGCAATTAAGAAAATAAAACATAGCATAATTTCTACAAGGATGAGCTTGGGAATGAGAAAGAGTTGAGTAAAATCTCAGCTCTACCTTTTGCCAGTATGACCATGATCAAATTATAGAATTTTTGAAGTCTCAGTTTCAGCATTTGTACAAGAGAGGTACTGAGATAGTCCTTTCCTAGTAAAAAGGTTCTGAGGATTAAAGAAGATAGTGTATATTTTGTGCTGGCTACATGGTGAGCACTACTACATGTTAAGTAATATTATTATAGGTATTTTAATAAGACCTCTTCTAATAAGACCAGTAAATTACATATGAGAAATATATATATATATCTATGACAAGTGAATTAAGTAATGTTAAGAATTCTTAAGAAAGGAAATCTTAAACCCTTATTCCTAATTCAAGTGATTAAACGCAATTTATTATATGAAAATATGTGTATCTTAAACAGTAAACTTTTTACCTAGTGACAAAATGTAGTGTCATTCTCATAAACATAGGCATGAGACAAGAGGTTCATCAACATCATATTTCATAGCATTGTGCCAGAAAATTTAGCCAAAGTAATAATATAGGATAGAAAAAATTAAGCTATAAACTTTGGAGAAAGGGGAGATAAAATGTTAAGAGTAAATCTGTAGAAAATATAAATAATTTTGAATTGGTAACTTATAAAGACATATATAAGAGTAAATAGTCTTCCTATATTTCATCCTATCACCACTTAGAAAATATGATGATTTCTAATAATAGTGACAAAATATAAAGAGGTATGAAATATTAATATTCCTATTCTAAAAGATCACTGCACCTAAAAATCTTATGATGGGACTAATGTTAATAGTTTTTATTATAAACTGTTAACATTTAATGAATGCCTACAAAATGTTAGACACTTGATTAACCCCTCTTTTTACAACAATTTCTTCAATTCTCTTTAAAATCATGTGATGGCGGTACCATTATTTACCCCATTTGACGGAGGAAGAGTTGAGATTAAAGAGATGAAGCCACTTGCACAAAAAGACACGTCTAGTGAATACTAAAGCTGAGACGTGAATTTGTTTGGTCTGGTCGCTGTCCAATACGGACCTCGATAGCAGAAATGCCTCATTGCCAACTCAATGCCCATTCTCTTTTCTTTAGGAACAGACACAGGATTCTGTTTGCTATGAGAAGGTATCTACTGGGAAAATATGTAAACAATGTGGGCAGATTCAGCTAATACATAGATTTTTTTTTCTTTCCCTTTCTCCTTCTAACTGCCCCAAATACAAGTGGGATTTTAAAAGTGGAGAAGCTTTCATGCAGCCATCAAACATTAGGATCAAAGCCCACTGCAATGGCAATATTCAATGCTAGAGGCAAGGATAGAGCGAGACAAGGATCCGCACAGACTTCATTTGGGAGCAAGATGGTTACCAACTGTACTGGAAGGCAATTTGGGAATGAAAATGTGATATTTAAAATATTTTGCCAACTAGTAGTATCTTTCCAAAATTCTCAATAATACTATCCTTAATTAAATCACTGTACATCCAAGTAATGGGATATCATATCAATATCTAAAAAATGTTTTTGAAGACTAATAAATTGCTTAGGGAAATATTTATACATTATTTGATGGAAAATGCAAAACTGCTAACTGAGAGATACTAAACTATATTTTAAATATGCGTGTGTGTTTGAGCATTCCAATATAATATCATTTATTAATGGTGATGGAGAATTTTTAAAAATTTTTCAGTACTTCAAATGACTGATAATAATCACACATGACTTGCATAATAGGTAATATATATATATATATTTTTTAATCTAGACTCTGAACTCATTAGACATTTCAATTAAAATATCTTTGGAAAGTTGTAGGGGAAAAGCAGTCTAATAAAGCAACCAGTTCACCAAATATTCTAAAAAGAGAATAAAAAAGAATGGTATCAGAATTACCAGTTGTACAGGGTTCTGGCTCTTGGCAATGTGCTCCATGTGATTGGCAGATGTTTCTCTCTTGAGTGTGGGGCCTAGAATTGAGGGTGTCATGGGCCTGAATTGTGTTCTGAACTTGGGAATTATGAGAATAAGGACAAATGGAGGTTGCTTTTTATCTAGCTGGTCTGGACAGGATTGTTTATGCTATTTTCTACTGAACTCACAATATGGAAAAACCGTTCTTTTCACTCACACAAATGTTTTCATGCTGGGAAAGAAGATTCAAATGGAAGCTCAACAAAGTCCTATCAACCTCAATTGTCTGCCAGCTCAGTGCTTAAGAACTTCCAGAAAGCAAAGATTTCAAAGTATGAGTCACAAAATAAAATTAAAATTTACTTACTTCCAAAACCATAATGGCAAAGGTAGAATGGCATCATTTACACTGAAAAAAAAAATATATATATATATGGCAGCAGGGTATAGTAGAAATCCCTCTAGATTCTGCTATTAATTAGCTACTTAATTTTTGGTAAGTAGCGTATGTTTACTGAGCTTTTATCTCCTCCTTATAACAAGGGGAATAATGATAACTGCTATATTTACATATTTCTTCCTTTATTATGAATACTAAATGAAACTATGTATGTAACAGTACCACTTGGTAAATAAATTATTTCAAATATAGTGTTTAATGTTTCATAGCACAGTATGGCAAATACTCTTTTTAAGTTCTACTGGTTCCCCCTACCCACCCCAATGATTTACTATTTCATAGGTAGAATGTCTAAAATGGTCTAAAAAGCCCTACTCATTATGTCCCTTACATCTCTGCGCACATACTCCATCACCTGATTGCTAGTTCACTCCTCTCTGCTCATGTCCTCCCTATCCTGATCCTTGAATGTACCACAGATACTGTTTTGGAATTTGCACTCAACCATGTCCTCTAACTGAAACACTCGTACCTCAGAAATCCAATGGCTACATCTTCAACACTTCCAAGTCCCTATTCTGACATTTTCTCATTACTGAGGTCTATCTTCATCATATTCACTAAAATGGCATCCTGCCTCTCAGTCATCTTGATCCTTTTTTTTTTTAATATCTTATTTATTTGACAGAGAGTGAGACAGCGAGAGAGGGAACACAAGCTGGGGGAGTGGGAGAGGGAGAAGCAGGCTTCCCACGGAGAAGGGATTCCCTACGCGGGCCTCAATCCTAGGACCCTGGGATCATGACCCCAGCTGAAGGTAGATGCCTAAAGACTGAGCCACCCAAGTGCCCCATCTTGATCCCTTTTTATGCTTGTTTTTTCCCTCAATAGCAATTATTGTTAGCCACCATTTTAACTGTTTTACCTATCTGTTAATAGTCTGTCTCACACAACTACATTGTAAACTTTGTAATAAGCTTTATAATGATGAGGATGTATGTATGGAAGAATATCTAGACACTAAAGGTAAAAAATAGGCTTGTACTCACCAAATACAAATCTGTTATTATCCAAATAAGTGCAGCTTAAGTATTATTTTTGACAATAATATTGAAAACATTACAACAAATAGCAACAATGAAAGGTAAAAATCCTATAGTCAATGGAATCAATTACGTGAGAAAAGTCATATATGGAAGTTGAAGCACACACCTGCAACTGAAGCTATTCCCTTCTCAATTCCCACCAGTCAATGCTGTTAATGAACAGAATTTCCCTTAGGTGTGGTGGAAAGAGCCCAGACTCTGATATCAAACCAACATGATTCAAATCCCTGCTTCTCCTTGCCTTCATTAGACATGGTTTTAGACATGTTCCTTTGCATGTCTCCAATTTAGCTCCTAAAAGCTGGGCATTATCATATCCACATTATAGGACAGTGTGATTATTAAGTGATACAATGCATATAAATGTCTTATAACATCATTCTTGAAACAGTTGCCAGGGAGTGGGGTTCAGGGGAATTAGCCCCTTTTCAGTAACTTTGTTCTCCATTGACTATTTCTGTTGAGAGAAATGCCCTGAAGTTCTAAGTGTGATCCCGGGAGCCCTTGAGGGTTCTTAAGACCCTTTCAGTAGGTCCATAAGGTTCTGCATTTTCCAACTGAATTATCCATGTGAGGCCAGATTTTCTTCACACACTTCAACCAAAAGAATATATTGCAACAGGCTGAATGGAGAAGCACATGAGAGTCCAGGAGCCTTTTATCCAGCCAGAAATTAAAAAGATTTGCAAAAATGTTGAAAACAAAAAAGCCACTGTTCTTGTCAATTTATTTTGTTTTTGTCTTGGGGAATACATTTTCCCGAAAATGTGTTACAGGGATTAATATGTCAGAAAAATTATCATTTAAAAATAAATTAATAAGCAAATGTTTTTAAATTTTCTGTTTTAATTTCTAACACAAAAAATAGTGATATATCTAACCTTTATAAACAAAAAATACTGAGGCTCTTCAATATTTTTTAGTATGGAGTCCTGAGACCAAAAAGTTTGAGAACTGCAAACCTAAATTGCTACTCTTTGGCATTCACCACATCCATTTAAGATAAGTTTAAGCTATCTAAATTTTCTTAAGCAAGAAAAAAAAACCCAGATTAAAGGTATACATATATACACTCAAAAATATAGGGTATAATACATAAATCATTAATTTGTTTGGTTAAGAATATTCTTCTAATTTGAATTCTATGTTTTTATAGTAGGAAATGGGCTTCACCGTGGAATCCCAAAGGAAAATTATGTGACTTTAACAATCTTATAGTACCATTAGAATTGTGCAAGATAATCATGAAAATGTATAGGTATTCGCTACCTGCCTCCTAATCTGTTCTGGACCTAAATATTGATAGTCCTGAGCCTCAATCAATAATGAAAATGTTTGCAGGCCTGAATAATAAAGAGCAATATTGCACATAATTATAGCATAAGCTTCCGTCATAAATACTGCTATAATAATACCAAAGGACCAGGAAAGTAAATGCTTATCAGCATATGGGAAACATAAAATTCTAAGAAAGTGGCCTGCCAGGGTAATTTAGGAAGTATGTTTAAAATCTTCATGTAACTAGGAAAAAATTGAATTTCATTTGCAAATAGTTTTAGGTTTAACAAGCAGTAAAATTATTCCTGCCTTATTGTTAGTCATAAAACATAATCCATACAAATTAAGTGACATATACACGCAGCTATGTCTTCCTTCTATCCAATTTGATTGATTACACAAGTTTCATTGTAAGCAGAAAAATAACTGAATTCACTTAGTATTAGAATACCTTATAATTTCAAAACTATCCAGAAAGCTGACTAATCTCCACTTTCCCCGTCAGATGCTCCCTCCAGGCTTTCTCCTACACCTTGCTCTGGGCTGAAGGGGGTTGACTTTTATGAGCTGCATCATCCCCCCCACCCCAACTGCTCTAGGCTCAGTTTTGTTTTGGCCAACAAGGGCAGCAGCAGAGAGTTGGTGAGCTGGCAAGAAAGAGAGAAAGGAGGAAAGGGAGGAGGGAGAGAGAGAAGAGAGAGAGTATAGAGAATTGGTTCCTCCTTCTCCTTGGTGCCGGGCTGCAGTTTTTTTTACTGTGATTGTGATTGCTTTCCTCCACCTTGAGGATCAAAGTCCCACAGCTGCTGCTCTTGCCACATGCCAGGTTCCATCCATTATTCCGTATTACGTTGCTCCTTTGGGTGGACAGGTAGTAAAACGTCCAGAATTGACTGGTGCCAGGATGCTTCGCCATCCCTCGTTGGAGCCTTTAGTCTTACTCTTACCTCCCTCCATCTCTGTAAACAGACTTTACATTGAACTTTGATTAGACTTTCTTGAGTTAACATTTTGCGTATGTCCTACAGACTGGTTGTTTCAGAATCTTTCACAATTCAGTGTGATTTTCAGACACCCTGGGAGGAGATTTTCCATCTATGAGGTTGCTATTTGGTAAACCAAACTGTTAATGAAAACTCATTAAGAGCCTCACTCATTCCCATTATAAGGAATCAGGTTTAGTATTTCTCAGACTATCCAATAAAACCGTCCGACGAGACTATTTTATATCATTCTATCCACGATACATAAAAGAGCAAAACTTTTGCTGAGTTTTAAGCTTTACTGTATTTCAAACAAATGAGATATATGTAACATTGAAATTGCTATAAGCAGATCAGTTATCAAGAAGTGAATGTCAACTCATTTAATATGTATTTTTACCAAAGAGGTGAAATGACAAGATACATGGGTTCCTTGATGGTACAAGCATCATCTTTAAGAAATTGAACAGGTATGGTGTCAAATACTGTTCATTTTTTTAAAAATCTAATAACAATAGTAATATTCTAAGAACTTTACGTGCATTGATTCATTAACTTCTTAAAAACTCTATGAGTTAGGTGCTAGTCTTCCTCCATTTGGTTGGAAAGGGCTTGACCACAAATAAATTAAGTAACTTGCCCCAAATTACATAGTAGATGGCTGAGCTGGAAATAGAACAAGAGTTAGAAGTAATTACATTGGCCTTTGCATGTGTCCTTTACTTATTTTAATAAAATTAATAAATTTCCAAAGTGATTAAGAAATTGAACTTTTGAGGTACAACTAAAACTGTATGTCTTATATTAAGCAATTTTATTGTACTTTTATCCAATTATATTTTATGTGATTATATGATTAATTTCTATTTTCTAGTAATTTTTACTAGAAAAGGGTGCCTGGGTGGCTCAGTTGGCTAAGGGACTTCCTTTGGCTCAGGTCATGGCCCCAGGGTCTTGGGATGGAGTCCTCCATTGGGCTCCCTGCTCAGTGGGAAGTCTCCTTCTCCCTTTCCCTCTGCTCTTCCCCCCTCCCCCCTCCCCCGCTTGTGTGCTCTCTCTCAATAGAGATACTTTCAAATAAATAAATAAAATCTTTAAAAAAGTTTATTAGAATATTATTCTAATCTGTTCTAATTTTATTTCATTTTAAGAGAACAGAAAAATAATTATCAATGCAACCATATCATAATTAAAGATAAATGAGAAAAAAAAAGAATTTTGTGATACCTAAGGAATAACTACACCACAGATGTCACTAGCTCACCCTTTTCCATTGCAGACTCTGCTGAGTCACCAAATATTCAGGAGATGGCTGGGGTGTGTGTGGTACTGCCCTGTGCTGGTGTTATATGGGGGACAAAATACATACTCTTCCTGGCTCTCATGGACACATCATGAGGGAAGTAGATGTGAACAAAATCGTTACATCTGTGATCATTATCATGAAAGAGGGACTTAAGATAGAATAAAAGTGAATGTTCCAAATCAAGAAAATGAGGCAACATTTTTCTGGGTTGAAGCTAGACCCAAAGGAAGAAGAGATCTTGTCTAGGTAAGAGTGGGGTTGGCTAAGGGAGAAAATATTCCAAGGACAGAGTAAACAAGCAGAAAGAAAAGCCTGCAGAGAGGGGAGTTCAGATTTTTCTGTGAAGTAAAAATTCATCATTTTCTCTGGAATTCAGAAAGTTCTAGATCCTGAGGCTTAGATCATATGTTTTCAGAAGGAAAGTAGATTATTTTGCATATTCAGTTCATGAGACAGAAATTTTAAGAAACTCTCCTTCAAGTTTCTAATGTCAAAGTCATGGTTCCAGCCTGTGTAAAGTCACTGACCGTCTTTCATTTTTCATATTCTTCTACTCCGGAGGGAGAATGCAAAACAAAGAAAACTGGATGAAGCTGAAACAATGTGGCAAATTTACCTTAAAAACACTCTATGAAAGAACTGTCTCAAAAATTCCCCTCAGGAATTTATGCATGGAAAAAAAACAAGTAACAAAGGGAGAATGGTGTACATTTTATCATGAAATGGTAATGGTGTAATAAGAACTACAATTAATGAATATCTGGGGGGCATTTTGCACATGTTATAGTTAATCTTTACAAAATCCTTACAGTTTCGGTACTTTTAACCACATTCATAGGTGAAGAAACTGAAAAGTTACATGAATAGTCCAAGTTTTATACATTTATATAGCAGTGCTAGCATCATAAACATGACTAGTCTGACTCCAAAGTCCTTGGTACAGTTCAGTGCTTACATGGGAAAGAAGTAAGAAGGGTTGGGGCGCCCAGGTGGCTCAGTCGGTTGAGCGGCTGCCTTCGGCTCAGGTCATGGTCCCAGGGTCCTGGGATTGAGTTCCGCATCGGGCTCCCTGCTCAGCGGGGAGCCTGCTTCTCCCTCTCCCTCTGCCTGCCTCTCTGCCTACTTGTGCTCTCTATCTCTCTGTCAAATAAATGAATAAAATCTTTAAAAATATATTAAAAATAAGAAGTAGGAAGGGTTGTCAATTACAGATCTAAAATACATAGAAATGTATCATATTCAAAGTTACTTTAGATTCTTCTTTTATTGGATCTTTAAAAACTTGTCTAAGATTTAATGTTTTGAGGAGAAATGTTTTAATAAAAATATATAAATATGTCTATAACCAACTTGTGGGGCAAGATTCAGTGAAATGTGGAAAACAGGGTAAACAAGAATATATATGTACCAACTTTTGGCCTCAGGGAATGACTGTTCCTTAAAAGCTAATTCCACATGGCTTTGACAACCTTTCTGAGACTATTATTGAATTTTTGAAGAGGGACTCAATTTTATAGCTTATGCTATCCACCAAGTAATTTTTTACCTACTATACAGATATTATTCAAATTTAATACTGTTGAAAACCTAGAAACAGGCACTGTAATCTCTATTTACAAATAGGGAATCTGAGACATAGTAAGATTATACAACTTTCAGTTAAGAATTCATTAAGAACATTTGTATGGCAAACCGTAAAAGACTCATAACTATAAAGGATAAACTGAGGGTTGCTTAAGGAGAGGAGAGGTGGGTGGGGAGGTGGGTTAAATGGGTGATGGGCATTAAGGAGAATGCCCTTAATGGGCATGACACCAGGTGTTATAGGTAAGTGATGAATCACTAAATTCTACTCCTGAAACCAATACTACACTATATGTTAACTTGAATTTAAAAAAAAAAAAAAAAAAGAATAGGAGAATCTGTGTGGCTCAGTTGGTTAAGCATCCTACTCTTGATTTCAGCTCAGGTCAGGATCTCAGGGTCATGAGATCGAGCCCCTCGTTGGGCTCCATGCTTGCACGATGTAGGGTCTGCTTGTGATTTTCTCTCTCTCTCTCCCTCTGCCCCTTCCCTCACTTGCATGCTCTCTATTAATAAATAATTTTTTTAAAAAGAATATTTGTATGACATTACTATCTACAAGGAGTTATGCTAAATGCTTTACATCAATGATCTCAAAATATCCAACACTATTAAATAGGGATGATAACGATGACAGTGATGGTGATGGTGATGATGAATATGATAATACCTATTTTACAGGTGTGGACCTTGGGTAAACATCTCCATTCACCACATCCTATATGCTGAACTTAAAAAACTAAGGTTTGAGGGTAACTCTGACACTCAGAATTTCTAGAATATTCCCTTAGGAGATTATAAATTCACCACATTTTAGCATAGGAATATTTTCTTGCTCCACTCTAGTGACCACCCAAAGAATACAAGAGAATTCATATTTGACAACTCTAAGTAATGGGGCCATGAGACCTGATTATCATCCATCTGTGGCAATTAGACTAATGGTTTCCATTATAGGAAGAACTATTGCTTTGGCATCTCATTATTTCATTACACAAGCTCATTTTTCCAGCTGTGATCATATGCTGACTGGGATATGCATAAATGAAAATCACAGAGTTCTAAATACCATAATATATGTTTCAGTTTGATATCTAACACCTTAGAGACTTCATGGGAAATTACTTCTGGTTCAGAAATATTTTAATGACCTTGGCCCTGAAAGACTGTTAGATGGCCAATTCAAGCAAGAGCTGATGACATTAAATGAGAGAGCAAAAATTAATTGGCTTTGACATGAAAATGAGTAAATATAAATTTATAAATGGAATTTAAAATGTTTGGGATGTTAAACCAAAATGTAATACAGGATGACAGTCCAGAAGTCCTATGTTATTTCAACTTTTACGGGATCTTTATGTTTCCTTTGATCTGATCAAACTCTATCTCCTCCCCTTTCCTATTCCCTATGTAGCCTGCATAAACTGACTCTTCCATATGCCTGTCTTTACTAGAAAAACACTGTAGACAATACATCTGCTCCCTTCACTTAGTCCACTGCTTTCACTTTACCACTCATTGCACATTATGATTTTAAAAATGTACACTTTGGGGGCGCCTGGGTGGGTCAGATGGTTAGGTGTCTGCCTTTGGCTCGGGTCATGACCCCAGGGTCCTGGAATCGGGTCCCGCATCGGGCTCCCTGCTCCTTGGGAGCCTGCTTCTCCCTCTGCTTCCCTCTCTCTCTCTCTCCCCCTTCTGTCTCTCATGGATGAATAAATATAATCTTTAATAAATAAATAAATAAATAAATAAATAAATAAAATGCACACTTTGATAAAAGTAATATAATTAAATTGATTACAGATAAAGTTATTAAATTGATGCAGAGCTATATTGATAAAAATATGTACATATGTTAATAAATATAAATAGGAATATAAGAATTAGCACCCAGAACACATCATTGATTCATTTCAGAAAAAGAAAATGAAAAGACTAAATTTATTTGTCACTTCTAAAGATTTAAAAAGAAGAAAGAGTTTGGGTGGAGCAAGATGGCAGAGGAGTAGGAGACTTGGATTTCATCTGGTCCCAGGAATTCAGCTGGATAGGGATCAAACCATTCTGAACACCTCCGAACTCAACAGAAGATCGAAGAAAAGAATAGCAACAACTCTCTAAACAGAAAAGCGACCACTTTCTGGAAGGTAGGACGTGCGGAGAAGTGTATCCAAGGCAATATTCGGGAGGATAGACGGCGGGGGAAGGGGTCTCCGTCGGCCGCTTCTGGCAAGTGATAGAGCAGCAGAGCACAAAATTAGAACTTTTAGAAGTCGGCTCCACTGAGGGACATCACTCCAAGTGGCTAAGCGGGGGGGTGGAACCCTCGCAGGACAGTGTGGTCTCAGGGCCCTGAGACCTATTCTTCTGAAACTCTTCCAAAAACTAGGAATGGAAGGAAAACTTCCAAACTCATTTTATGAGGCCACCATTACCTTGATCCCCAAACCAGACAAAGACCCCATCAAAAAGGAGAATTACAGACCAATAGCTTTGGTGAAAATGGATGCAAAAATTCTCAGCAAAATACTAGCCAATAGGATCCAACAGTACATTAAAAGAATTATTCACCACGACCAAGTGGGATTTATCCCTGGGCTGCAAGTTTGGTTCAACATCTGCAAATTAATCAATGTGATACAATACATTAATAAAAGAAAGAACAAGAACCATATGATCCTCTCCACAGATGCAGAAAAAGCATTTGACAAAGTACAGCATCCTTTGTTGATCAAAACTCTTCAGAGTATAGGCATAGAGGGTACATACCTCAATATCATAAAAGCCATCTATGAAAAACCCACAGCGACTATCATTCTCAATGGGGAAAAACTGAGATCTTTCCCCCTAAGGTCAGGAACACAGCAGGTATGTCCACTCTCACCACTGCTATTCAACATAGTATTAGAAGTCCTAGCCACAGCAATCAGACAAGAAAAAGAAATAAAACACACCCAAATTGGCAAAGAAGTCAAACTCTTCACTGTTTGCAGTTGCTATGATACTTTATGTGGAAAACCCAAAAGACTCCACCCCAAAACTGCTAGAACTCATACAGGAATTCAGTAAAGTGGCAGGATATAAAATCAATACACAGAAATCAGTGGCATTCCTATACACCAACAACAAGACAGAAGAAAGAAATTAAGGAGTCGATCCCATTTAAAATTGCACCCAAAACCATAAGATACCTAGGAATAAATCTAACCAAAGAGGCAAAGAATCTGTACTCAGAAAATTATAAAATACTCATGAAAGAAATTGAGGAAGACACAAAGAAATGGAAAAATGTTCCATGCTCATGGATTGGAAGAACCAATATTGTGAAGATGTCAATGCTACCTAAAGCAATCTACACATTCAATGCAATCCCCATCAAAATACCATCCACTTTTTCCAAAGAAATGGAACAAATAATCCTAAAATTTGTATGGGACCAGAAAAGAGCCCGAATAGCCAGAGGAATGTTGAAAAAGAAAAGAAAAGCCAATGGCATCACAATTCCAGACTTCAAGCTCTATTACAAAGCTGTCATCATCCAGACAGTACGGTACTGGCACAAAAACAGACACATAGATCAATGGAACAGACTAGAGTGCCAAGAAATGGACCCACAACTCTATGGTCAACTAATCTTTGACAAAACAGGAAAGAATGTCCAATGGATAAAAGACAGTCTCTTCAACAAATGGTGTTGGGAAAATTGGACAGCCACATGCAGAAGAATGAAACTGGACCATTTCCTTACACCACACACAAAAACAGACTCAAAATGGTTGAAAGACCTCAGTGTGAGACAGGAGTCCATCAACGTCCTAAAGGAGAACACATGCAGCAACCTCTTCAACCTCAGCCGCAGCAACTTCTTCCTAGAAACATCGCCAAAGGCAAGGGAAGCAAGGGCAAAAATGAACTATTGGGATTTCATCAAGATAAAAAGCTTTTGTACAGCAAAAGAAATAGTCCACAAAGCCAAAAGACAACTGACAGAATGGGAGAAAATACTTGCAAATGACATATCAGATAAAGGGCTAGTATCCAAAATCTATAAAGAACTTATCAAACTCAACACCCTAAGAACAAATGATCTAATCAAGAAATGGGCAGAAGACATGAACAGACATTTTTCCAGAGAAGACATCCAAATGGCCAACAGACACATGAAAAAGTGCTCAACATCACTTGGCGTCAGGGAAATCCAAATCAAAACCTCAATGAGGTACCACCTCACACCAGTCAGAATGGCTAAAATTAACAAGTCAGGAAATGACATGTTGGCAGGGACGTGGAGAAAGGGGAACCCTCCTACACTGTTGGTGGGAATGCAAGCTGGTGCAGCCACTCTGGAAAACAGTATGGAGGTTCTTCAAAAAGTTGAAGATAGAGCTACCCTACTACCCAGCAATTGCACTACTGAGTACCCCAAATATAGAAATGTAGGGATCTGAAGCGGTACACGCACCCCGATGTTTATAGCAGCCTTGTCCACAAAAGCCAAACTGTGGAAAGAGCCAAGGTGTCCATCGACAGATGAATGGATAAAGAAGTGGTATATACAAATACAATGGAATATTATGCAGCCATCAAAAAGAATGAAATCTTGCCATTTGCAACAACATGGATGGAGCTGGAAGGTATTATGCTGAGCGAAACAAGTCAATTAGAGAAAGACATGTATCATATGACCTCAGTGATGTTAGGAATTCTTAATCTCAGGAAACAAAGTGAGGGTTGCTGGAGTGGTGGGGGGTAGGAGGGATGGGGTGGCTGAGTGATAGACATTGGGGAGGGTATGTGCTATGGTGAGCACTGTGAAGTGTGCAAGACTGTTGAATCACAGATCTTACCTCTGAAGCAAATAATACATTATATGTTAAAAAAAAAGAAGAAGATAGCAGGAGAGAAAGAATGAAGGGGGGGAAATCAGAGGGGAAATGAACCATGAGAGACTATGGACTCTGAAAAACAAACTGAGGGTTCTAGAGGGGAGGGGGGGGTGGGAGGATGGGTTAGCCTGGTGATGGGTATTAAAGAGGGCACGTGCTGCATGGAGCACTGGGTGTTATATGCAAACAATGAATCATGGAACACTACATCAAAAACTAAGGATGTAATGTATGGTGATTAACATAACATAATAAAAAAAAAGAAAGAGAATGTGATCGAATTTTGCAAGTGTATCTGAAGGCCAAAAATCGGTTACTATGTATGTGGTAAGCTAGTTCAAGATTTGTAATGACAATGCCTTATAATTTATATAAAAACACATTTAGTCCTGGATTTCAGAATGGATAGAAAGATGAATTAGGAAAATGTTAATCTTCCTGACTTATTTAACATATTAGAATAAGAAATGTATATATCTTCAAGGATTTACCAAGGAATTAAGACCCATAAGGAATTTAAATATACCCTATCCTGGTCATCTTCTGTTGGAGGCCACTGTTGTTGGGAGCATGCCATGAGTTCAGAGGGGCATACCCAGGGAGGACATTAAGTGTGGAACTACTCCGCTAAATTATATTTGAAAGAGGTAGACCTTGTCAGCATCTGCCATCTTTTGGGACATTGTTGAAGAAATTGTTTTGAAATTGAAATGTGATGATGTCCATAAGGAGTAGTGAAGAATTGTAGCATCCTGTTCTCACAAAGGCTCAGATCAGGTAATCCAGCTACCATCACTAAGGGATGGATCTCTGTCTTGATGTGGACAAGAATGTCATGAACCTCATTGGAAAAAAAAGGGAAGTTGAACTTTACTGATTTTTGTTTAGTAGTTATGGGAATTCTGTTGTGATAGTAGTTGTTTTTCAATTATTTAAATGATAATGTGACAACCTCTCAGGATAATTTTCTGTGTATATATATATATATTAATAATAAAGGGATGGGCAATGTTTGACAACAAATATATATTTATAAATATATATGTATATACATGAATTTTTCCAATGATATCATACTATAGAACTTATTTTGTAATTTGTTGTATGTGTGTGTGTTTTACTTAACATGGCAGGGATGTCTCTTCATATTTGTACATATAAAACTGTCTTATTTTTAATTTCAAAATAAATACTATTCTATAACATTAATATACAATGGAAGGGAGGGCATGTGGTTTTTAAGCGTGCTAACCACTAACTTGGGTACTTACTTGTCGACTCTAGACGTAGGCATTTTACATCCAAGCTCAGTCACTTACTAGGTGTATTAATTTAACCATTGTTAGGTTCTTTGTGCCTAGATTTTCTTATCCATAAATGGTAATAATACATCTACATTATAACATTGTCTTGAGGATTAAATGATTAATTCATTCATCCAACGTATTCAACAAATATTTATGAGCCCCTACAATGTGCAAGACAGATTTAGGAACTTTTGATCCTGCACTGAACAAAGCTGTCAATGATTTCTACTCTCTCATGGAACTTACACTGTAGCAAGGGGATACAGAAAATTAAGAAAGTAAAATAAATATGTAGGTTATAGAGCATGTTGCAGTAAGTACTATGCACAATAGAAAAAGGAGAGCCCAGTAGGAGGCAGAGGACTCCCTGTGGTGGGAGAACTTTCAATTTAAATAGCTGCTTAGGATAGTCATCCTAGGGAAGGTGGTCTGAGTAATGACTTGAAGGTGGTGAGTTAGGGGAATATTAAGAGAAAAAGTTTCCCAGCTGGATGGTATAAGTAATGCAAAGTCTCAGTGTCGTTCTGACCATAAACTTCCCAAGGAAGAACAAGGAGGGTGGTAGGCCAGAACACAGCGAGTGAAGAAGAAAGTAGTAGAAGATTAGTTTATAGAAATAAGGACAGGGAGGACCAACAAGGTAAGTCTTTGTAGAACACTACAAGACTTGGACTTTTCTAGTTCATTGCAAAACTCACACCAGAGCAGTGACATCATCAGATTTACATTTTAAAAGATTCCTCTGGCTGCTATCTGAGAAATAGCACCATAAGTGGGGAACAAACTTAAAAACACAAAACTAATTAGTAAGCTACTGCAGTGATCAGGATTAGCATTGATGGTGGCTCAGACCAGGATATTTGCAGTGGACGTGGTTGGAAGTTATTAAATTTGGATATAAGTTAAAGGCCGAGAAAATAGGATATGCTGATAAATTGACTTCAGGGTGTAGGAGAAAGCAAGTATTCAGGGATAACTTCAAGTATTTTGGCATTACTACCTAGAAGCATGGAACTGTCATCAGACGGAAATGGGGAAAACTCTGGGAGAAGGAGATTTAGCAGAGAGAGCCAAGAGTTAAATTTAGGTCATGTTAAGTATGCAGTCTACCTAACACTCAACAGAGATATGGAGAATTCAATTGTCAAATACATAAATGACATTTAGAAATGGCTCTCAGAAACACCCTGATGTAAGCTAATTTTGTTGGTTATGCAACAGGTTCCTAAGGAAGATGATTACGATGCCTCCTGAACACTGAGTACTAGGTTAGTTGATGTAAAATCTATTACCACATCTCTAGCTTCCAGCTGTATGTGCATGGCTGAAACAGAAATTGACAGGTTATTGAGTGCCCACACAAATGTAATGAGTGCCCACACAAATACCACATCTGCTTTATTAAATTCAATCAGATCCATTAGATTCCTACCATGTCAAAGTGCTAGGCCTAGTCCACCAGAAAAACAGATAATAGAAGGAATCACACTTACTGCTCTCTCAGACTCCAGGAGAGCTTCTGTGCTCTGATGGAATCCATATAGGTCAGGAAAAAGAATAAACTCAAGCCAGTGCTACCAGACCTCTCTCTGAGTTTAGTGACCTGGATGTGACAAAGCCGTAACACTGAAGTGTCTGTGAAAGGTACTTAGGAAAAGAAAGGCAACTCCTGCATTGGCCCACCCTCTGAAGAGACTTTCATCATCACTATTCCACTTAAGGTGACCAGAGATTTGGTGTTGCTCAATAAAATGGTCATGCCTTACTCTACACCTTTCTTGACTTAACAGCATTATTTGGGGAAGTTGATACTTCGTTAATAGAACATTATTCTCTCTTGGCCACTGCTCCTTCTCAGTATCTTTTACTGATTTACCAGCCCTACCTCCACCGTTGTCAACTAGCTCTTCCCTCAGTTTCTTCAAAAGCAATTGCAACCTTCTACCCAAAGCCCTTGGCCCTTATTTCTCCCTTCTGTGATACATTCAACTCATAAACAAATCCTTTTATCTCTGACTTGATAATACATTCAGAATCCAGTCCTTTCTAATACCTCCACTCCTACCAAAGTCCAAGCAACTACCAGATTTGCTTAGGTTTGTATAACAGATTTCTAGAGATTCCCTCCCAGTGTCCTTACTCTCTTTTCCATCAGTTGATTCTTTTTTCTTTTTTTTTTTTAAGATTTTATTTATTTGTTAGAGATAGACAGAGAGAGACACAACGAGAGAGGGAACACAAGCAGGGGCAACAGCAGATAGAGGGAGAAGCAGGCTCCCTGCTCAGCAGGGAGCCCGATGCTGTGCTCAATCCCTGGACCCTGGGATCATGACCTGAGCTGAAGGCAGACGCTTAACTGACAGAGCCACCCAGGTGCCCCAGCACCAGCTGATTTTTAACACGGTGCCAGAGTGCTCCCCTAAAAATTCAAAATCTGTCAGCAGTTTTTCATTTAATTCATAAAAAAGTCCTACGTAGGGGCACCTGGGTGGCTCAGTCAGTTAAGCGTCTGCCTTCGGCTCAGGTCATGATCCCGCGGTCCTGGGATCGAGCCCCACGTCGAGCTCCCTGCTGAGCAGGGAGCCTGCTTCTCCCTCTCCCTCTGCCTCTCCTCCTTGCTCTTGCTCTCTCTCTCTCAAATAAACAAATAAAATAAAATAAAACGTCCTTTGTGAACTGACATTATCTCCTATTGCTTCAAGACTTTTTCATTGACTTCACCCACATTAGTTTCTTATTATTTCTGAAATATTCTAATGTCACATCTGAAATGCCTCAGAACATTTGCACTTGCTCTTACCTCTACCTGGAATGCTCTTTCTGACAACACTAGGTGACTCACTTCTCACTTCCTGCAATTATCTGGCCATCTATTCTCTCCTCAGTAATTCCTTCTTTATGACCAACACAAGATGGCAACACCCTTCCAGTCTACCCTTTTACCCAGTTTAGTTTTCTCAGTACCACTTATCTCCATGAGAAATATCTTATTGGCACATTTTTAGTAGCTTGTCATTTTCTTCCCACTAGAATGTAACTTCCATGAATGCAAGGACTTTGATCCCAATAAATAATTGTTAAATTAATGCATAAGTTCTTTGAAATGATGCCTGCGTTTATTTTAATTACTCAATAGGGAATGTCTCCCTCCTGATTTTCTCTTTAAAAAATGTTCCTAAGCTTATTATTAGATTGAATATCCAGATGGCCAGGTGAGCTATGTGATTTTTGTCCTCTCTGCCCATCTGCATAAACACCAATGCACAGTCATATCTTCCCGAGGCTCCTTGAAGACTCCATATTTTCTTCTTGATTAGTGCAGATTTGGAAAATTATATTTTAAGGTAGAAAGAGTTCAGAAGTAGTTTTGGAGTATTAGAAAGCAACAGAGACCCGAACATTTAAAGGTTATATAAAGTATCATTTCATCACCCTCATCTTCTCCATCATGATTTTTTTGTGGTCATAGCCAACATTTACTACATTACATACATGGTTCTCAATGCTCTATACACATGGCTTGTTTAATCTCAACAGCTCTATATGGTTGGCACTACCAACCTATTTTACGGATTACTTCTCCTATTTTACAGATGATACAACTGAAAAAAAGTAATTTGGCTCACACTTTTTGTAATATAAACATCCAACCTGACAGTGGTTGGTTGTTAACAGGAATTCAAGTAATGAGCAATAACCTTTACCACAAATCTATGGCTATTAAAAGGGAAGAGGTGGGTTTGTGTTCAAGATGGCAATACAGAAAGATCCTGAATTCCCTTCCTCCCACAAACACACCCCATCTCCAGCTGCATGTGGAACAATTTCCCCTGGAAAAAAAATTCTAAACTCTAGTGGAACAACTCCTTCACGTCAGGCAAAGGGGAAACACACACACACACACACACACACACACACACACACAGTCAAAGCAGATAGGAAAGACTGAGACACAATCCTGTCACAAGCTGCTCCCTGGTTGACCCCCTCATCCACTTAATCCACATGGTAACCCACAATCAGGAAGGAACTCAAAACCTGAAGCTTCTCTCTGAGGAGTGAAAGGCTCACCCCCCACATCAGGCACCCCAAATGTTAAGAACTCCATCTGAGAGATAAGCCTCCAAAACCTCTTTCTTTGAAAACCACCATGCTCATGCCCAAGAGCCCCGTGGGGCTCTGGCAAATTAAGGGGCTCTTAAGGGGCTCACACAAAGACCCATTTGTCCCTGAGTCCAGCACAGGAACAGCCTTTGAAAAGTGTCCTGACTTGATACAAAGGAGGCTCATTTGCTCATTTTAAATCATTGCACCAAGGGGCAGGGGCCTGCTGGAATATTCTCCCAGCAATGAGGTTGGTGTGAACAATTTTTGCACTTTCTCTCTGCCTTGCTAAAGCCAGCAGGTACCATATGTCTTTTTTTATTTATTTATTCTAGGCTTTAACATTTTTACTTAATTATTATTATTATTATTTTTACTCTAGACATATTTCCTGGCAGGCATTATCTATTTTTTTTGCTCTAGAATTATTTTTTTCCCTTTAGTGGGTGCCATCTTTATACTCTAGTTGGTGGGTGACATCTTTGTACCCTCTCTTTGCCTTGCTAAAGCCAGTGTATGGCTTTTTAAATTTTTTTCTTCCTTCTTTTTTCCTTGGATGCCATTTTTGTATTCCCCTCTGCCTTGCACCAGAGTGCCAGTATCTCCCGGAGGGGAGCTTCCCCAGGGAAACATGTGATTCACTGTTTTTTTATGTCTGAGGACCCAGTTTTTGTGGGTGCAGCCTAGAAGATGCCCTTGGATGATCGGGCTCTGGAGGCCAGGGAGGTTTGCATTCCTGGGTCCCATGGGACTATAATAATCAGAAAGACAGTTCATGGTAGAACTGTCACCCTCAGGGCATTGCACAGATAGACAACTGAAACACACCCCCAGTCTTTCTGAGAAAGAGGCCTCTTTGCTTGTCTAGGAGCTTTGGCCTGGAGGGCAGGCTTCTGGTTTGGCATACTTCAAGGACACAGTGAAGGTGTTCTCTGGGAACAGAGGCTGGTGGATGCAATCTCTGTGCTCTCCCTCTGCTTTGCTCCAGATCACTGGTAGCTTCCACAAAGAAGTTTATATTTTTGTCTGGTGCCCTGATTCTTGTGGCTGTTGCCAGGGGACACTTCCAGATTGCCTGGCTCCGCAGGCCAGCAGGGCTTATGAATACAGTGCCAAAGGGCTATATATATTTGCATTCTATACAAAATGCTGCATGTGGAACTGGCTTCCAATCAGCCTGAATCTAGGAGCTGATTGAAATCCTTCCCTTTGGGACATCAGCAGGGCTTAGCACACCCTCAAATACTGGAACTATTCAAAATAAAATAGGCTGCTTGTGAATCACAAAGGTTTGAGAGACAACCAAGAGCTAGTGCAGGCTTAAACATTAAGGTGTATCTTCTACTGAAGGGCACTCCCTCAAGATGGGAATGATGGCTGTTTCATCTAATGCCTAGAAGCCAACACAGAGGGTCAAGCAAAAATGAAGAAACAGAGGAATATATTCCAAACAAAAGACAACATAAAACCCCAGAGGAAAACTTTAATAAAAAGTAATTTACCTGATAGAAGAGGAAACCTACTTGCCTCGTTTGGGGATGAGGAATGGGGATGAGGAACCCACAGTTGGCACCTCCATAGGAGCCTGGGGACAAGCTAACAGCAAAAGACATACACTTCGTGTGAAGTTTCACAATTGCCAGTCCTTTGTTGTTAATTGTATATCAACAGTCTTTTGCCGATCTCAGCCAAAAAGTCCAAGTGTTCATCGATTATGTAATTCTGAACCTTAGCTCACAAAATATCCACTTCACCAGACCCATTGGGAAACAAAGTAGTCATTTCCATCTTCTGAATACTAAATTGTCTTACCTAATCACCCATTTCATCATTGATTGGTTATTGGCCTGAAAAATCAGTAGATCTAGGGACCAGGTGTCACCATCTGAAATATGCCTCTATTTTATTTGCCTTTCCACCTGCTGCCATTCTTGGCAAAGCACATAGGTGCTAGGTCAATAAGCCTTCCTTAAATGGCTAACAGTCAGCAATCCCAAGCAAATAGCAAGCAACATCTAAGAGACAATTTCCAGAGGTATTCACTATGAAAAATGAGATGAATCATCAGCATTCCACAAATAACCCAGGGCTGAAGCTTCTATTAGTGAAAGTCACCTATGTAATACACAAGGTTAAGTACCTTTTACAAGAATAAATGATAACTCACCTTGGTCAATTTGTGGAAGAACAGAAATGATGATAAGGTCACCAGCTGGTATCATTCTCATGAAATTTCTTTCAAAAAATCAGTTATTGTCATAAGGACAAAAGCAAATGGACACAAGTAAAAAAAATCAACAGAAAAAAAATGTACTCAAATATCAGCCCCATCTATCCACAGAATTCTAACATTATTATAATTGAATACACATCATTCTTTTGATTTAAAAAAGTGGGGTTTACAAAACTGAATGGTCTAAAGTTAATTTGTTTCATTTGTCCCCAAATCTGGTATATGTCTGGGTCTGTGTGACTCAAAAATAAATGTGTTAGATATCTTTAAAATATTTAAAGACTCCTATTGCAAATTTCAGTGTCCTCCAATGGACAAACAGAAGCCAAATATCTTGATTTCATGGACTTATTCATCACATCCACTCACTTTCTGATAATTTTGGCTTCCTAGAGACATGTGTATCATCTGGTGGCTTCTGCATCTCAATGCTTTGCATGCAGTTAAGACTAAGGATGGAACACAAAGCCATATCAGGTCACAATCAGAAGTTGGCCACCTAGGAGAGAAAGAGGTGTTATGATTTCTTATGTGACATCATGGGGAGCAGAGATAAGGTTGAGTGATGTAGCCTCACAACACGGGTGAGGGAAGAAAGCCTCACGAGGGATATTGCACATGCATGACGCTCAACAAACCAGTCTGAAGAGTCTCAGCCCTGAAAGTTAGGAATCTGGCAAGTATCTTCATGGATCAACTTAACAAAACTCCTAAGACTGAAAAAACCAGAACTCCTATGTTGTGAGGCTGGAGGAAGATTCAAAATGTCCAATGGACTGAACATTTACATCAGCCTGTGGTGCATATTTTCTCTTCACAAGAAAAGTATGTGGGGATTTAAATTACCAGAAGTTTATTGATGTACGCAGGATCCTGACCACAGGTGTTACTTTTATGATTCAAATGTCGGAATGCTACCTTCTAAGAGCCTGATGCAGCCTTCTCACTTAATAGACCTGGTTGGTGGGGAGATTGTTCTGTCAAGCCAACAAACAGTACACTCAGTCAGCTTAGCACTGCTTCCTTTGACATTTGGACGTGATTGTTTTCTGACTGTTCAGCCTGCCTTTTAGCTTGACTATTGGCCTTCTGTTTACATACACAATCTTTCTCCTAGCAAGATGAACATAACTAGCAATCAAACTGTATGGCATTTACTCAACAACTCCTCAGTCACCCTGGTTGGAATGTTGGGATTCTGTAGCTCTTACTCTATATTTATTTGCTTGTACAGTTATTGACCAATTGTTCAGCCTTCTTTCATTCAAGAAGTATTTATTGAGGATTTATTATGTGAAAATAACTGTTTTAGTCCCTAGGAGTATAATGCTATCCTTAAGCAAAATAGAAACAGCCCTTATCTTTAGAAACTTCAAAGTCTAAAAGAGAAAATAGAAATAAACATTTTATTAAAAATAAAATACACTGAATAGTAACGATCAGAAAAGTCCCTGGCACTATTAAAACATCAGGAAAGTTCTCTCCAAAGAGATGTTTACACTGACATTGAGGAATTAGGATAAAATCTTATTTTTCTGTTATAGATGGTCTGCTCACTTATTGTATATGGATTTTATTGGTTTAGTTCTCACAGGACATCTTTATTTCTCTTATCCATAAATTCATTTAGGGTACCTCATAGTTGTAGCCCCATTGGGTTGGGCAAAATTAAGCCATATCTGATCATCTGTAATATAACAATAGAAGAAATATAAGTAAAGTACTTATACAGCATCCAGCATAAATGGTCTCCCAAAAAGCTATCATTATTGGTGTTTGGTTGTTTAAAGAATTTATGGAAATTATTACTTAGTACAAAATCTTACTTGCCCTAATTCATGTACACAAAAATATTCCCTCATCCCCATGTCTCTCCTCAAGCCATCATCATTTCATTGTCTGAAGAATACCTCTCAGGGAAGCTTTCCAAACAACAGCATCACTACCAAAACTGTATTTCTACTTCAAAGAGAGGAGATTTTAGGAGTGTCCTAAAAGCTTCATCATCCAGATGCTTTGAACTTAAGCCCAATTCTTTTTTAACATTTCAATAATCAGAAGCTTTCCTTGCACTTTATTAACACTGAAGGCTTTTAAGGCATAAAAATTCAAATTAGTGATGATAGTAGTTCTAGGTCACCAAGGAGCCCTGAGGGGGAATGGCACATCTACAGTAAGGTAACTGTCCTGTACAATTCCTGCAGCTGCTCAAGATTGCAGCTTGCATTACCAGAGCTGCTCATTCCAAGCCACACCTTCTCACTTGTCCAACCTCTGTGCCGGTTGCACGCACTTCCAGGCACCTTGACATTCACAAACTGGCTTCTTCATAATTTGATGTTCTGGCAACATGAAAAATATAAATATGATTGTTAAAATGAGGATTAGAGAGCAAGAATGTGAGTTGACATTTAAAACCTGGTCAATACAATTTAATACCTTAACTCTTATGTAAAGTTTTCGTTACGATTCAGTCTAACCTATATGCTTTTAAACTATGTCAGAATTCCAGGTTCCTCCTATGATCTCCGTCTTGATTTTTAAGACCCTCTACCCTCTAGTTATATTTCTATTGCTCACTCTTAGCTATACACTGGATATTCATAAAGACATATTTGAAGTCTTTGTATATTGGCTTGAACCCTAAATTCTCTTTCAGATCTTACTTCTGCCAAGTGGCATAGCAACTAATAATATCACACCTTAAGCCATTCCAAATTTCACTTACATTTTCTAATTTGATGAGAAAATTTTGACCCAGCTGGGGCTTTTCTTAAAATACCTTAAATAATTACTGTTTCTTAATGTCAGAGAGTGCACATGGAGGCTTTGTTCTTTTCTAATATCTTAGCTTCCATAAAATTTCAATCTCTTCTGATTTATTAAAAACTCAATTTTGCCTCCAAAGAATCACTCTTTTAGAGAGCTTTTAATTTTTATCTCCATTGCTAACTATATTGGTTTTGTTCTTGCTGGTGCATTCATTTGGTTGGGCTGATTTTGAAGAAGGATACCAGTGTCTTCCTTTTCTTCTTGTTGTTTGTTGTTGTTTAATCACATTTATTGTGTGAGAATGGTGACCAAAACAAAAACAAAAATAAAAACAAACAAAAACCCTTATATTAGATGGAGCCACTAAATTTACTCACTGGTGAATGACCTAGTCCTAATCGCCAGACACAAAGAATGAAACTAATGCCATGGAGCAGTGAAGTCATTTGATGTAATAAATGTATATTTTATACATATTGTATATACTTATATATACATATTGTATATACTTATATATATTGTATAATGTGTGCGTGTATATATATATATGGGAACAGTGATAACTTGAATATTCATATTTGTATATAAATGTATAAGTATATGCATATATACACATACACATTTATTACATATACATTTATATACAAATATGAATATTCAAGCTATTTAATAAATACATACACACACTCAAGTATATATTTCCAACTATAAGCAACTCTAGTGCAAGAAACTTTTGATATATGACCTATTTTAAGCTAGTTTAAACAAGAGTTTTTCATTACTCCAAACTGTATCTTTCTCTCTGAGCTCCCATATCCCCTTTTATTTCATTATCAAATTTGCCTGGGCATGTATCTTACTACTCTAACTTGGTAACATGCTCCTCAAAGACAGGAACCTACCAAATCAGTTTTAAATGTCCTCGTGGTACACTGTATACTGTAAACACTTGATAAAAATCTTGTTAGTACATTTTAGTCCATAGAAATAACAAATATATTTTTAAAAAATGAAAAGCAGACAACTAAAGGGAAAAACTAGATATATTTCTTAAGTTTTTATTTTATAAGGAAAGTGTATTTTTTTAAAGGTTGAAACAGCTTTGTCATATTTGATGAAGGTTTTATTTATGTTTCAGTACTCTGGCCCCCATGTTCCTATGAATTCTAACTTGAATTCGGTAAAAAAATTTAGGGTGTGAACATGCAAATAAAACATTTGTTAAATTTACTGAAGTGTATTAACATTTTGCGCTAGAGGCCAAGAAGGACTGTAAGGAAGCCATGGTCCCTGTGAATGAATTGCTAGGAAGGCACTGTAGACACAGAACACGAGTACCTGGAAGATCTTTCCTAAAGGAAAAAATACGCATGAGTGATCAGGGGGATGGTGACAACGGCAGAGGCCAGTGTGTGCTTTTATTTTTTCTTGGCTTTACCATCATATCAGAGGAAGGAGCCACTGTGATTGTGCCTGCGTAAGACTCAACTGGTGATTAAGACCCTTGAGTTCATGTGACACAAATGACTTTGTTATAAAAAATAGAACATAAGAAAATAGAACATAAATATATATATTCTGATAAAAAATTAAAACATAATTATCCAAGGTCTGATTTGGGGATCATTTGAAATACTAGTGCTAATCCAGCCTTCTCCAAAAGTAACTACTTTGTTTGTTCGTTTTATGTCCTTCCAGAACTTTACATTAGTTATTTTATTATATCCTTCCAGAACTTTATATTAGTTATTTTATTCTATTATTATTTTTTTATAATTTTTTAAATATTTAATTTGTTTATTTGAGAGAGAGAGAGAGAACATGAGGGGAGGGGCAAAGGGAGAGGGAGAAGCAGACTCCCTGCTGAGCAGGGAGCCTGATGCAGGACTCGATCACAGGACCCCGAGATCATGACCTGGGCTGAAGACAGGCGCTTAACTGACTGAGCCACTCAGGCATCCCTACATTAGTTATTTATACTATCCATATTATTCGTATGTGTATATATAAGCATATATATATCATGTATATATCGAGAAATATATAGATCTGAAATGTGACGTATCAACTTGCATGTTAGTGTTCTTTTATTTTTTGACCATTTGACCTTTTTTCAGTTTAATAGCTTCTCTTTCTTTCTAACTGGCATAGTTATTGGTGAGGACTGTTCAATGAATAGGATCAGTGAAAGTGTGGTTTACAAATATTGCCCTATTTGAAGTTTCTGCTGTCAGGTAAGCCGACTCCTATTCTGTCCTCAGTAATCAGTTCAATTCCTTCTTCTCCTGGTTGTACACCCTGGGTGTGACAAGAGCCTTCGACATCTACTTTGGTTGCAAAGATGGAGACGGGGATCGCAGGCACTGTGGCAGCTTTACCTCATGGCACCCTCTGTGCCTTTCGGGGGGGGAGATTTGAGGCTGTTATTGAGTTTAGAATTTTATTTTCAGAAATAAAGAGCCTCTTGTAATAAACAAGAGATTCTTTTCTCTTTACCCCTCAATTTAAACTAAGAAGTAATCTTAAAAGTTCACTGGTGAGACTTCGCTCATGGGATCTGACAAATTGAATTTTCTTTTTTTTTTAAAGATTTTATTTGTTTATTTGAGAGAGAGAATGAGATAGAGAGAGCATGAGAGGGAAGAGGGTCAGAGGGAGAAGCAGACTCCCCGCTGAGCAGGGAGCCCGATGTGGGACTCTATCCCGGGACTCCAGGATCATGACCTGAGCCGAAGGCAGCCGCTCAACCAACTGAGCCACTCAGGCGCCCTGACAAATTGAATTTTCAATCAAAATTTACACATGTCATGGGGGCGCCTGTGTGGCTCAGTCATTAAGCAGCTGCCTTTGGCTCAGGTCATGATCTCAGGTCCTGGGATCGAGCCCCGCATCAGGCTCCCTGCTCAGCAGGAAACTGCTTCTCCTCTGCCTGCTGCTTTCCCTCCTTGTGCTCTCTCTCTCTCTCTGTCAAATAAATAAAATCTTAAAAAAAAAACTTATACATGTCACAATAAGGAAATAATACATTTATGTAATAATGTGTAACTTATTTGACATAAATATGTAAAAAGTAATTTTTGCAGAAAATTCAGTGGTACATATTTTGGTATACAGAATAAGAAGTAATATAGAAAAATCAAACTTCTGTAATCCATTACCAGTTGTTTCATCTAATAACCTGGGTCTTCAAATAATGAAGATAAATCACTAATGTATTAACTAAATTGTTTCATACTGAACGATTCCAGAAAATGAAGCTTATCATATGGACACGTCCAAGATTTAATGTTATCATGACAACCTTGCCATAGCAGTGTTGAGGAGGGAACATTTTTCTCCACATTTTTTCTCACTGCTTAATAATTTAGTATTACCTATACAATGGTGTCCTTCAGTGTTATCCTCCTTTCAAAAAAATCTGCAGTTTGAGCCCAACCAACTTTACCAGCTTCACTTACCTGACTTCACTTCAGCCACTCACTCTGAATCATAGACCAGGCTCTGTGCATGTGACCTTAACCTCTCTCCTTCATGCAGTGTTACTCTAATAATGAGGATAACATAAAAAGATATTAATAAATTCTATTTGTCAGGTTATTTTTGCCATTACCTCATAACCTGTATAAGATAACGAGGTAATAATATAATCCCGTCACATGCCCCTCTAAACAATAATTAGCTTTATGAATATTATGCTTTGATATTTTCAAAATATTTTTAGAATAAATTTTTAGAAAATAATAAAAATCAATGATTTTACTGAAGTGTCAGTCATTTAAATGAATGTAACTCATCTAAAGAAATATGTATGAATCTGTGGGATCTGCTTTTTATCACCTTTTCAAGTCTGACTGGCTTTTACTTTCCTCAGTACAACCTTTCAGCTCTGGTAAAAAAAAAAAAGGACTCATTGTTTTAAAGACAGTGTGTTTTTCATGAATAAGTTCATTAGACATTTTGAAAGAGGGTAAAAGTAGTAAGTGGGATGCTCACGATTGCCTAATCATCTTAATTATGTGAATATTCTTTTGGTGCAACTCTATCAATATACTTGCTGAAGATCTCCATTTACTGCCCCCATCACTCTGTTTCTGTGTGCTCATGGGAAAGTTCTTATTAAAACTAATTTGTTTAATGCACTGACAATCATGTTTAAAAGTCAGCAGGAAATATAAATCATCCAATTATTCCTATTGAGGAAACAGCATGTAAGTGTTGATAGATTTAGAATGATGATTTGTGCAGCTTTGCATCAGTGTGCAGTGTGAGGGGCTTTGATGACTTGATTCTCATTTGAATCCGCTGTTCTTCCCTTTGTTCTTAGGTTATTTATTCCTACACACTCCAAAGTACACAGGATGGTGGGTAGAAAATACAGGAAGGAAAAAACAGACCTTCTTATAGAAAGGTATCTGCTGTTGAAACAGACGAGGTTTATCAATCTGGAGTAATTATCACTGTCTTTTTAAAATCAATGTCAACTAAACCACTTTCTGTGTCAGAATTCTCCCTAATCGGATTTATTAGAGATGTTACAGTACACAAAATAATGATCATCCCCTTAACTGAAACAGCCGGAAACCAAAAACCATGCTTCTCCACCCTCTGACACAGACATCAGGGGGAAAACTGCTCATTAAAAAATGGGGGGAAGTGGTGGAAAATCGGTATCGTTCTCTGAGAAGTTGAAAACTCAGTGTGGTACACAACTTAGAGACGTTTAATAAAGCACCGTCAAAGACAGAGCAGCTGTTGCTTCGAAAGGCAACATTATTTTCTGTGTTGTCTTAATGTTAGTCTTTGATGATGAATAAAGAAAACAGCCAATTTAAAACTCAGGGATGTCCTTCGAGAGCAGAGAAAGCTGAGTGGCACACTGAGAGCAAATTAGAAGAAAGTAAATGTCACTGTAAAACTCCACATGGTTTAGAGAACTTCCTCAATTGCTCTGTACTATGCCTGCTGGGAACAGGGGTTAAACTGGCCCAAAATTCTACCAAAGGAGTTAGGACAACACATTTACTTCTTAAAAAACTATACTCTATGTTCTAGTTTTATTCAAAGATATTGAATATAGATGAAGAACGTTTCTATTCACTGACTAAATTCTGTCCTTAAGAAAGGAGATACAAATTCTTGGTATAGACCTTAACTTGAATATTGGCACACAGATTCTGGCTATCCATAGACTGAGACAAGAAAGCTTCCCTCTACAAGGCTTTCAGAGCACCTCACTCTGTCCCTGCTCTGGCCATGACCCTTGTTTACCCCAGAGTTAGCAGACAATGGAACCAAGAGGGTATGACCACACAGAGCCTACATGCTTCCCTCTCTTGTTCCACTACTCAGGGCTTTGCACGTCCTGACTAAACAGCCTACACTTTCTTTGGTTTAATTTGGTGGGCATCCTCCCCAGCTCCATCCTCCCAAGGGCACATCATGTACCTGGTGGTATACACCTGCGAGAGTGGTTAAGGGGTATTTGTTTCTCTGGGGTTGTGGCTGAACCTTGGATACATGAACTAGAGCACTTACATAGGCTCATGAGATACCCTTCACAGTGCAGAAATGGAAAGTAGTAAGAAAAGAGAGGTGGAATCTCCAGCCAGATAATGGGGCCAGCTCCCCTTGTATCAACATTTTCCGCGTGAACATCTACCTAAACTTGCACTTTGGTTTTGAGATTACATATATTTATCAGAGTGAGATGAATCATTAATTTTTAATAGCTGCTTACCTTGATTTATAACTTTAAATAATTTAGACTTATAGTATGTGGATCCTATTTATAATCTTTCTTCCGGACCTACAGATGTGAACATTGAATCTTTTTGGGCTACTGTATTTCCCCCCTACCTCAATTTTGAAGACAATTCTCATTATAGTCCTTTCATGTATTTTAAATATAAGTTCCTTTCTCTTCCTCCTCATCCGGAATACTACCTCAAAACCCCGGGAAGGAGGGAAGGAGAAGGACAGAAGGAAGAAGGGAAGAAGGAGGGAAGGAAGGAAGGAAGGAACGAAGGAAGGAAGGAAGGAAGGAAAGAAGGAAGGAAGAATTATCATAAAATCCAGGGGCTAAACTCAAAGGAAATGGAAATTTATGTTTATAAAAAGTCTGTACACAATTGTTCATAGAAGTTTTATTCACAGTAGCCCAAATCTGGAATCAACTGATCTATCCTTCAACAGATGAATGGTTAACAATGCTATGGTACATGAACACCATGAAATACTACTCAGTCATAAAATAACCAAACTTTGCATACACAACAATTTGGATGAGTTTCCAGAGAATTGTATGAAGGGTTTGAGAAGTTGATGTGATTATAAAAGGACAAAAGGAAGCACACTGATGGTGACGGATCCAGCCAGTATCCTGATCATAGTAGCAGACACATGAATCCAGACATTTAATAAAATGTATAAACTAAACACACACAGACACACATAATCTTTTTTTTTTTTTAGGATTTATAATTTATATCTCCCTCTTAGGAATTTAAAGATGAACACTAACATTAATCTCTGTAAGTGCCTGAATTAAAGAAATGTTTAGTTTTTATTAATTCAGCATCCAATTTTGCACTAAAAGTTTTTTCTTAACATCTATTTATTATATCTTGTGTTCTTGGCACTCATTTCTTTTGTGTTAAGAAATACAAGTTTAACCAGTTAGGGGAAATAGGTATCTAGGCTCTCCTGGAAAACCTGGTCGTTCATCTTATGAATTTATACCTACCCCTTTCACTTTGAATTGATTCCTTTGCTTAATTTTCCACAGGTGAAGGGATAATAGAGTTATTTCTCAGAACTTCATATTCTTCCATAGTTAGAACTTCATATCCCTTCAAAACCAGAAATGGAGTAATGGAAATGCTCATAGAAGCCATCTTGCAAATTTGCAATTGCTTTGGTTTCAATGGAAAGTTTTATTGAAATAATGGTAGATTCACATGCAATAGTAAGAAATAATAAAGTAATCTCATACACACCTTACTTAATATCACTTTGTAAAACTCTGGTATGATGCCACAACAAAAGTACCAAGATATTGTCATTTATACAATCTACCAATGTATTTTTTTTATTTCCTTAGATTGTTTTGTACTCGTGTGTGTGTGTGTGTGTGTGTGTGTGTGTACACATGCAGCACTTTTTAGGACTGGTATTTGCCGAAATATATTTTTGCAAGGGCTGGTTTAAGTCAGAGTTGACCAGAATAATTTCTAAGATAGCTTCACCATACATTATATTTCAATTATCCAAGTAACTGCCATTACCCCTTACTGGTCCCATAAAATATTTGTAGTCATTCTTTTTTGTTTGCTTTATGAAGATCTACAGAAAAAAAATACAAGTTTTCCTCAATTAAAAAATCATGTACCAGAAATTCTATAAGTATATTTTAATTTATTTTTCTCTTAATAAATAGATAGTGTAGTTGGTTGGCTTTTTTTCATTATTATTATGTTATGTTAATCACCATACATTACATCATTAGTTTTTGATGTAGTGTTCCATGATTCATTGTTTCCATATAACACCCAGTGCTCCATGCAGCACGTGCCCTCTTTAATACCCATCACCAGGCTAACCCTTCCTCCCACCCCCCTCCCCTCTAGAACCCTCAGTTTGTTTTTCAGAGTCCATAGTCTCTCATGGTTCGTCTCCCCCTCCAATTTCCCCCCTTCATTCTTCCCCTCCTGCTATCCTCTTCTTTTTTTTTTAACGGCTTTTTGATATGATAATATGTAGGTCGACAATTAAATTCAAATACAATCTAATTTTTGACACAATCCTAAAAAGAGAAACTCACAGTACTCTATGTATGAGGCATTATTTTTGTACTTCAGCATGCTCTTATATTTTTGTCTATACTTGATAATTCATGATATTGAAATGCCTTTGTGATCTGGAGCAATTCACTAAAACCATGATTCCCTAAGGTCATCTTGTTCTGAGCACATTGTTATTTATTCTTATTTTACTGCAGTGATTTGACTTAGCATAATGCTGATCTGACTCTTCTTTTTGACACTGAATTTTATTGCAGGCATGTGTCAGCTTATTCCTGAAGTGGTTATACATAAGCCCATCTCAAATATTCACTGTCCTATTTTGTGGTCTTTTTTCAGGCACCACTTCCATTGAGAGCAATGGCCCTGACTTAGCTCTTTAAGTGTCTCACCAATCAGGATGGAAGTTTCATTTCTAGTGGAATGAACTATTCAAGCAAATATATTCCCATGAAGAGAGCAAAGCTGAAGGTTCATTAATATTCAGGCCTGCTGCAGATGAGAGGCTTCTCTTAAGTAAGCACATTAATCTTATCTTTCTTATAAGGACACTTTGCTAAGTGACCCAAGCCAGATGCCTTCATGTGGCTTTCTCAGTGTTAGGGCTCAAAAGTTGCAATATAAAGACAAAGAGTTATCCCCGCCCCTCCCCCCCAGCAAAACCCAGTGCTCTCAATTGCTTCTTTATCCCCAAACTTTCAATCATCATTCACGCGCGAGTTAACATTGTTTTTGGCACAGAACTTAGGGCAAATGTGTAACTTGTGTTCAAAGATGATGTTTATCTTTGTCCTGAAACAACTAATAAATTTCTCATGAGCCTTTTTGGGAAATTCAGAAATCAGGATTTCTTCTGAAAGTTACCATCTATATTGGTTTATAAAGAAATATCAAGGAAAGATCCTATTAAGATACATTATTTTATCCCCCCATTATTCCCTATTCTTCACAACTCAATATCTACTAACTTTTCTTCTAAAACATAATAATCAATATTAATAAATCAGAATGTTTATTCTTACATCACATAAAGATGACTAGGTGAACTATCATCAAATCCTCATGGTACCCTCAGTTAATATAAGTTAATGTAAGTTCTTGCAGTACATACAAAAATTTACCTCAGGATTTTTTGGGCGACACCTCCAAGTGTAGGTAATAATCATCTGGATTGAAAATGAGACACAATGTGAGCCTATGTGGCTTTGTATTGTACAATACAAAGCCATGTGAAATAGGCCACGCATCAAGGCTATTGCAAAGAAAGTGTGGTGTGGAAAAAAACTTTCACAAGTCACAAGAGCAGATGCACTAAATTTCAGACATTGATTTGTCAATGAGCTATTTTCTCCAGGTAACTTTAGATTGCTTGTTCTAGAGTGAATATCAGAGGTTTTGTGTAATTATTCTCCCAACCTACAGAACCTTCATGTACCTATCATGCCTACTAGGTTCCTCATGTTTACAGCACACTCCAGGTTTGATTTGTCTTAACCCTTATAATAACGCAGAGTATTTTATATATATTATCACCCCTATTTTTAAAATGAGGAAATGTAACTCTTCTGTCACTATCACATACTAGCCAAAATCAAAGAGGCAATCTAGCATCATGTATCACCCATAGTTTGCATATATTTTTTTGTTTCTCTTTCCTGATTTCTGATAAGTATACATTTAATGATTTTTTCCCTTTGTAAACCTGCTTTCTCCATCTTATCACTTAAATTAGAAGAGTACAGGAATAATGGATTCTTCTAACAGTGCTCAAAAATTTCAGGTAAGCAGAGGTTCCAAGATAGGAAAAACTGGAATACCGTTACGTATAAAAACACTGGTTGGAACTAGAGGATATTATGCTAAGTGAAAATAAGTCAGTCAGAGAAAGACAAATACCATATGATATCACTCATAAGTGGAATTTAAGAAAGAAAACAGATGAACATATGGGAAGGAGGAAAAGACAAAAAGGAGAGAGGAAAACAAGCCATAAGAGACTCAGAGATAGAGAATAAACTGAGGGCTGATGGAGGGAGGTAGATGGGGGATGGGATTATGGGGGATGGGTATTAAGGAGGGCACTTGTGATGAACACTGGGTGTTGGATGAAAGTGATGAATCACTGAATTCTACTCCAGAAACCAATATTGCACTCTATGTTAACTAACAATATTAAAAAAACAAAAGCAAAACAAAACAAAAAAAAACACCCAATGAAATGGAGGAGTGGCCCATTAGACATTGATCTGATGAAAAAGACCAGGAATTTCAATGAAAAGTGAAAAATAGGAGGAAGTGAGGAATTTCAAGTAAACTGGAAAACTCCAGGAGGAATAGAGAAGCTTTTAAAGCCAGAGAGAAACTAACAGACCAGCTAAGAAAAATAAATTATAACTGCCATGTGCTGGCAGTTTACCTATTGTCTTAGCTTTAAAGTCACACTTTAAGTACAATTGCCAACACTCTATACCAACCATGATTCTTCTTTGTGAGTGGCACCTCATAGATTCAGCCAGTAGAAGACATTGATTGAAAAGATTAAAAAGGCAAAGGAGGAGTACCTGGGTGGCTCAGTGGTTAAGCGTCTGCCTTCGGCTCAGGTCATGATCCCAGGGTCCTGGGATCGAGTCCCACATCGGGCATCCTGTTTGGCGGGAAGCCTGCTTCTCCCTCTCCCACTCTTCCTGCTTGTGTTCCTGCTCTCGCTATTTCTCTCTCTGTCAAATAAATGAATAAAATCTTAAAAAAAAAAGGGCAAAGAAAAGAAGGGATTTTTGTCTCTCATTTTGTGCTGCTCCTCACACAATCCCCTAAGAATGGCAATGCTTCATCCCAGCCACAGGAATTTGTTAAAGTATCCTTAGTTTGTTCCAGCTTCAGGCATCCTTCAGCCCTTCCAGAACCAGCCATAGGACATGCTCTCAGAGGTACCAGCAGCAGCCAGCTAACACCCTCCCCTCATCAGAGTCTGGAGGGGCACCAGCCATGTGAGGCTCCTCTTCTGAGCTTCTGTGTTCTTACCCCTTTCTCCCGCATCCCTAGCGATGATGGCTATTTCATGCAGTTCTTATCTTTGAGTTCCTGAATGTTCCCTCTATGTATTCAGGTGGCATAGCTCTGCAACAAGTTCCTGCATTAAAGTATTTCTGTTGAAATAACTAATATGGTTTTCATTTCCTCACTGGGTCCTGACAAAAACAAGGATAATCTGAGAAAAGACAATACAAATATAAAAATAAAATTCTTGGAGTATATAAAATTTTTCTTCAACTAGTATATCCCTATTTCTAGGCATTTGTAGGTCATGTTTGTCCTTATCTCAGACTGAGAATTTTACGTCTTCTCTAAGCATGTCAGTGAGATAATTAGAATTTATAAATTAGTCCAAAGCCACCCATTTGGCTGTTAGTCTTAATCTACCATTTGAATGTATAGGCACAGTACAGTATTAACAGAAAACAGACTTTTTATGATTGGAAAATCAAGCAGGATGATTTGGGGATGATAGCTAGCTGGCAGGTGTATGCTTGTGTTTGTGTCTCCTCGTGCATCTAATTTTGTAAAATCATATATAATCCAAGGAGAGGTGCATTAGAAAAATTACACACATAAAATTTAGAATATAAAAGTAAACCTTACAGTACAAAGCATTTATTTTTCAAAGTTCTTTATCATGACTTGTTGCTAATATTAAAGTCATTGCTATAGTGATGCTAAAATTGCACTTCATACTTCCAAAAAAATTGAGTCAAATGCTCTTAGGTAATTAATTTTATCATATTCTGAAACATCGAGATTTCAACAATTTAAAAACCATTTGTTGGCATGGAAACATGAACTTAATTAAAACTGGATTAAACTAATTAACCTGAAACATATTGTACTACTGAGTTTTTGATTTAGAATACTTTGGAAGAAAAAGAACATTTTTCATAATCATTTTAGGTCTTTTATCTAATGGAAGTGTTTAGGTTTTATACTGGACCTATACATGCACTAATGTGTCAAATGACTGTTTTCATGGAGAGAAGATGGTTCTGAAGAAGATTTCCATAATTAAAATGCCAATTTTCTTGTGGGAATGCAGAGAGCAGACATTTTATGAATATCGTTTATTGTCCTTGCTTAACCATGGTATCCAGAAAATTTAAGAAAAATAACCACGTCATTATCCTTTATTTTGTCCTTTGTATTTCATCCCAATGGGCTAAGATTTGTGTCACGTTGATGAGGGACATCACACCACAATGAACCAAAAAATAAAACATGGTTTAGAGTAAGACAGCTAAAAAGTTTGTGGTAATGATTTGATAATTTCTGTATTTTAAGAACGAATTTTTTTTTTTGGCAGAAAAGAAGCCCGTAAGTACACAGATGTTATTCACTGAATACATTTTAGATTATCATTATATTTTTTCAATTAAAGGTTTGTTTTGGAGGCCTTCGTATTCATCTTATACATGGTGTTTACTGTGTAGTAAGCTCAAGCTTGGACTATTTAAATAGATCCATTGGAGATGCCTTGCTGTCTGTCAACCATATGCACATTATCCACTCTTTCAGTAAAAACAAAATCCTCTCTGAGCCTCCGTGCTCTGAGGGGTGTGACTGCTATCCTAGCTCTAAGGCTTCAGTGGAGTCTCTGTAATAAGGCCAGTTGGCTAAGCTGAACTACATTTCCCAGAATTCTCTTTATTGGATCTTTCTAATTAGAGCAGCCACATGGAAAGTTCTTGGGAGATTCGGGAGGCAGAAATGAAGCAGCAGCCATTGTACAGTTCATTCATTTTGCTGTGTGTGCGTGTTTTGTGTGTGTTCATCACAGTGAGGAAGACCCCTGGCTTCTCCAGGATACCCATACACCAAGCGTGTTGGATCGTTTGACATGCATACAAATGGGCACACTGTAGAAAAGTATTCCCATCAGGTGCCCATCCTGTGACCTGACACCACTGGAACAGCAGGAGTCTAAAATCAAAAAGACAGATACTTGAGGGTGGGGGCCTGGGGCTGTTGTTGCAGTGCTTTTGCTTTCCTTTGTATGAGGGGTCTGACTACAGTTTGTCCATTTCACTGTCAGTAGCACAACACCCTCCCCTTTGCTCTCACTATCCCAGGGACTCCACTTCTTAGTGTCCCAACCAGGCTGTGTCACAAGCGCTCAGAACTTAGTCCGCCATAGCTTGAGGCCCCACCCCCACCCCACCCCAGCTTTGCATAATGGCAATCTAAGTTTCTAGCCCATTATCCTGCTCTCCCACCTTGTCTGCCAGCCCTCGACAAATGAATCGCACCAACCAAGTTTGGGGGGTGTCCTTGTACACACAGTGCGGGCCACAAGTACCTGACATAGGAGATATCCTTCCCACAGGGAGGTCAATGGCCAACTTGGGATTTCTCACATTGATACCTCTTGTTTAGTTTGCAACTTGGCACCTTCTGAGATGAAATGTGAAGCTGGGCTCCCTACTTGGAGACCAAGGAAAGAAGCAGCTACTCCAGAATGGTAGATGCTAGGTTTGATAAGCACAGGAACTTACACACCAGGCTTGCCTTGGGGGCTGCAAGACCAGTGGACCTCCACTTCTGCCCACCAGAATCATCACAGTGCATAGAGGCCTTATGTGGGTTCAGCCACAGCAACCCACCCACAGCATCCAGAGGACCTCAACATCACTGTGCTCTCTCAAGCTTGTTCCTATGGCTCTCTCAAGTGTGGCTCCCACTGGGGAAGGGTGAGCAGAACCCATCCCAAGGACAGGAGAGGCAGGAGGAGCCTCTGATTGCCCAGGCCCAGCTCCTGGGGCAACTGGAGTTCACATCCTCTCAATGACCTCTAACAAAACCCCAGAGGAGAGAAGGACTGACACAGGTTTTAGTCTCTCCTCCTGGGCTTTTGGTTTGTGTTGTGTGCTCTAGCTTGCTCAGCACATCCATCTTGCCTCTCTCATTGCTTCCCTTCTCATTGCAAGCTCATCATCCTCTGATGTGAAAACAACAGCTTTACAGAGACTGCCAAACGCACTCCAACAATTGTGCAAGGCCAAATCCCAAATCCCTGGTACATTAGAGATTATTGGTTATGCAGTTATGCTTCCCTGTTTGAACCTCAAATGATTTAGGAACACATGTAACCCAGGCTATAGTCCATAAACACAGTCGGCTTTGCTAGCTTCCATGGCTATTTGCTCAGTGATTGGTGCTTGACTCAATTTTATTCAGTTTCATTCTGATAACTCATGTATTAATGTTCTTTCGCCTCTATACTGAGATTTTTCTATTAATGCAACTAAAAGACTTCTCGGTGGTACAATAGCTTACTTCCTATTTCCCACATTTCTTTGAGGTGGTATCATCATGCCCATTATACCCCTGAGGCATGTGGTAACTGAGGCTTAGAAAAAGTAAGTAATTTATCCAAGGTCACATAACCTGTTCCAGTAGGAGTTTGATTTTAACACAGGTCTTTAATTTCAAAGCCAGTTATATTTAGCATGATTAATTAAGAGATAGGCATATAATTATCATAATGATCCATTGCGTTCAGGAAGCTCTTCTATAAATATAATGGCAGCCATAATTTAAATATAATTTGGGAAAGTGTTGGATACCTTTAAAAAGCAACTGTATTCTTTCTTTTTAAGATTTTATTTATTTATTTGACAGAGAGAGAGAGAGAGGGAGAGAACACAAGCAGGGGGAGTGGCAGGCGGAAGGAGATGGAGAAGCAGGCTCCCTACTTAGCAGAGAGCCCAACGTGGGGCTCAGGCCCCAGGACCCTGGGATCATGACCTGAGCCTAAGGCAAATGCTTAACCCACTATGCCACCCAGGCACCCCAAAAGACAACTGTATTCTATAGCAGATTACCTCCTTCTGTGACAGGGTCTTAGATTATATTAAGCAATTTTTAGTTTGAAGACATAAACTCTCCACGTTCTCTGAGTTGAAACTGGCCATTTTATTTTTTCTTTCTGCCTCACAGCCTATTGATGATTTGAGGTAAAAATGGCTTGTCTTGAGTTTTCATCAGATTAAGTGAATTGACCAGTTTTGTTTTGACATTGGAGAAAAATACTCTCAGAGCTCCTTTCAGTCATATTGGTCTTATTTATAGAATTTGATTCATGTTTTCATTTCCATAATGTTATGTGAACATTTAGTTTCATATTAAAATATCATTTACACATAATTTCCTTACACCAGAGAGTCAATTTAAATTTGCATCAAATTTTATAATCTATGTAAAGTGCATCCCTTGGGATCTCCTGGGAAGTAAGTGGAATGGTGTATCTATGTGTTTCACAGTGGACTTAAGACAAGGGGGACAAAATTTTAGAAAAGAGTGATCATTAGTATTATATAAGTGTTGTGTAATTTCAAAGGCCATTCACTCTTCTTTATTCTAATGGAAACTTATTCACAACTGGCACTGTAGAAGGTTTCTTAAATGCAGAGAAAATGAAACCTTGCCGTTGAGGAGTTCACAGATTAGGAGACATAGACAATACAGCAAACACAAATATTAGTGATCTGTTCAGAATGTTCTTAGACCACAGGTTGCTTAACTGGGCTTATGTTAATGAAGTGCTGGAGAAAATGTCGTTTGTGCTGAGTCTTGAAGGCTGGATAGGAACTAATCAGGCAAAATAAGAGAGATGACCAAAAACAATTACAGAAGAAATAACATGCAAAAGTTCAAAGGTGTAGTAATGATAGGTAGGGAATGGGGGAGAAAGATGATGTGTTTGGAAAGTTATTATGTATATTTTAAAATATTTATTTATTTATTTGAAAGAGAATGGAGGGGAGGGACAGAGGGAGAGTGAGAGAGAGAATCTCAAGTAGATTCCATGCTGAGTTGAGCCTGACACAGAGCTCAATCCCACAACCCTGAGATCATGACCTGAGCAGAAATCAAGAGTCAAATGCTTAACTGACTGAGCCACCCAGGTGCCCCTGGAAAGTTATTGTAAAGGGAATAGAGGAACCAAATAATAGAGTATGTGTCTTAAGCCAAGAATTCTATTTAGGCAGGAGAAGATCACTGAGGCACTTTAAAGATGGGAATGACAAAATCAGGGAGACAACTTAAGAGAAAAAGAGAGGATGGATTGGAGAGGAAGAAAATTAGGAAATCAGGAGACCAGTTAGGAGACAGTGACAATAATCCAGATCCAATATGTTAAGGGACTGAAATAAAGTTGTGGTGGATGTATACTTACATTTTAGGATTTTGCAATAGATTGGAAAGTACATATAAAAATAAAAGAAATCTATGGTCATAGTTTGGAAAGTATGTATGTAAATCAAGCCTCAAATCACAATTTTTAAATAAATAATAATACATGTTTATAAAGTGCTTACTACAAGAACCAAGAACTACTTTAAGTTTATCACCATATAACTCAATTAGTTCCCAGGACAACTGTTATATAAGCTGTTACAATCTCAATTTTTTCAGATAAGCATATGGGTCCCAGAAGTTAGGCAATGTGCCCAGTGTCGCCCAGCCAGCCTGACGGGGCTGATATTGGAATGAAGGTGGCTAGCTCCAGAGTCCATGCTTTCCACCCCCATGTACTACTCAGGAGCTAAGTTTCCTTGAGCACTTTCCCTGTGTCAGATGCCACAATAACACTTGAAGTCTCGCAGCAAACCTCTGAGTTAGTTGCTGTTCTTGTCTCCGTTTTACATATGAAGAAATTGTAAGTTAGTGTCTAAGCAAAATAATAAGAATGAATGTAAAAATGAAAAAAAAGGAATCAAATTAGCATCTGAGCAAAATAACACAAATATGAAGTACAGGAACCAGGATCCAATGACATATCTGTGTCATTCTAAATTAGTGCTCTTATCCACGACACCATGGATTTCTACCCCAGAAAACTGATATAGACTATGCACTATGCCAGGCGCTTGCTATGCAATGAGGAAGCAAATAGAGCGTTTGGAGCCAATGAGCTTATCATCTAATAAAACAGAATCATGAACATTTTGTGCACTGTGGTATACGCCATAATATCTAACAAAGAGCCTTGTTAGAAAGAAAAATAAAAGAAAAGGAGGTAGATTAAAAACATTATCAAGGTCCTGCTTACATCCTTATTCAGTATTAATATATCTGTAAACACGACTTTTGTTTGTGACTTTCCTGATATATAAGTTGAAAATTTTCCATCAGAGACAAAGAAAAGCAATTTTTTCTTTAAATTATTTGGAAAATTTTCCTCATGTCTCTGAGATAACTCCATTACCTCCTCAATTCAATAGATACCTATAGGAACCCAATTTGATACCAGAGTTTCAAAATATAGATTTTATTCTTAAAGATCTGAAGCCTTAATTAAGTAGTTATTTATTACATTTGTATTGAAACCAGCTTTAAAAGTGGTATAAAATTTTGGATTTTTAAAAGAAGAAGGAATACAGTTTTATTGAGAGGTTAAGGAAGATTGAGGACATAGATTCAGTATAGCCTATTATCAAGAGACAATTTCACTAGGAGTAGTGGGAAAGGGTTGTTTTTTGGCTTGTTTTTTAAGATTTTACTTATTTATTTGACAGAAAGAGAGAGCGCACAAGCAGGGGGAGCTGCAGGCAGAGGGAGAGGGAGAAGCAGGCTCCCTGTTGGGCACAGATCCTGATGTGGGGGCTCCATGCCAGGGTCCTGGGATCATGACCTGAATGGAAGGCAGACACTTAATTCACTGAGTCACCCAGGTGCCTTGGGAAAGGTATTTTGTTTTGTTTTGTTTTGTTTTGTTTTGTTTTGTTTTGTTTTGTTTTGTTTTTTCCGGTGGAAGGGACAGTGTGGTAAAGGTAGAGAGATGGCAAAAAATGGATCATGTTCAGGAAACAACAAACATTTTATATGGTTAGTGCATTAGGAAAATAAAGAGAGTAGTGAGAGCTACATTAGAAAATATAAGGGGAAAAGTGGAAAAGGTCACTGACTACAAGGCTGAGTAATTTGTACTTTCTTTGGCGGAAAAGACTTTGGAGTATTTCAAGCAGATAGTAGTTCTGTTTTACTTATTGACACAGGGGTTGCATTTATTATCAATCTCATTACTATTTCTAATATAAACTTGTTGAGGGTCTACTATGTGTAAGGTGATACAGGCAGATCATTTTTCCTAAGTACCGTAATCTAGTTTCTAATTCAAGAGAGAAATCTTTAAGACTAATCATGATATAATGGTTTGCAGCAGCTCCACACAATTAGATAGATTCTTAAAGAATTACAGCAATGCTGATGCTAAAAATGATTAATCCAAGTCTGAAATATTGACCATTTACATCATCAAAGCATAAACAACTATATTTGCTTTCCTTCCCTGTGGCCATGACTGTGTGATCCATTAGAATTGCTTATGACATTTTATTGTATTTCTTTTCAGCTGCTTCAGAAACCCAGCTTTTAGGTAATTACATAAGTCCTGTTGTGAGGGAGATTATTGTCAAAGATGAATAAAATTACTGAAGTGACTATGTCCAGAATTTTCCACTATCACACACATACCTCCATTTCTTTGCTTGCCCACATAGTTTGGTTTGGTGGAATTTAGTTGCAGATTATTTAAAAACGTGTTTTAGCATTGTGTAGAAATAGCCTTACAGATGCTAATATTCAGGAAATATATTTATATGTGAATGACTGAATAAGAATATATAACATATATAATATATTCTTGTTCATTTACTTACATACTCTCATACAATGCACTGGGAATACAGCAATAAACAAGGAAGACAAAAATCCATGCTGTCATAGTGCTTACATTTTAGTGGAAGAGGAGACAGACAACCCACAAACTGTATATGCATATATATGTATATTAGTACATGTGTGACTCTATCTAAATATCTATCTACCTATCTCTCTATCTATCATCTATCTGTATTAGGGTTTGCAAGAGAAAGAGAATGAGCGGGCTATAAAGATACTTATTATAAGGACTTGGCACACATGATTATGAAGGCTGATAAGACCTAAGATCTACTGGATGAATTAGCAAGCAGGAGACCCCAGAAAGCCAATGGTGTAGTTCCGGTTCTAAGGCAAATAGGTTTGAGATCCTGGAAGAGCTGATGTTTCAGTTCAAATGTATGTATGTATGTATGTATGTATGTATGTATGTATGTATGTATGTTTAGATCTTATTTATTTATTTGACAGAAAGAGAGACAGCGAGGGCGGGAACACAAGCAGGGGGAGTGGGAGAGGGAGAAGCAGGCTTCCCGCAGAGCAGGGACCCGGATGCCGGACTCAATCCCAGGACCCTGGGATCATGACCAGACCCGAACGCACATGCGCAACGACTGAGCCACCCAGGCGCCCCTCAGTTCAAATTTAGAGGCAAGAAAAAGCCAATGTTCTAATTTGAGGGCAGTCAGGGAGGAAGAATTTTCTCTTACTCTGGTAACAGTCACTCTTTTTTTTTTTTTTTTTTTTCTCTTCAGGCCTTCAGCTAACTGGATAAGTCCCACTAACTTGAGGGAGGGCAATCTACACAGCCTGCCAATTTAAATGTTAAGCTCATCCAAAAACATCCACACAGACACATACAGAATAATGTTTGTCCAAATATCAAGTTGACACATAAAATTAACCATCACACCATTTATCTACTAATAATGTTAGAAAATATTAAGTGCTATGGAAAATAGCCAACTAGGAAGTGTAGATTAGAAATAATGGGTCTGTTGTAGACAGTTGCATTTTTTAATATGATTGACACGGAATGCCTCACAGGGAAGGTGATATTTGACTGAAGACTTAAAGAACTATAGAGTTGAAGGAGAAAGCCATAAATATATGTGGGAAAATCTCCATATACAAAGAAAAATAATAGCAAAGGCTCTGAAGTAGGGGTCAGCCCAGGAGGCTCTAGGAACAAAAACACATAAACAAAAACAGTGTGGTTGCAGTAGTGTCCACAATAGGCAGGTAGCCAGTGAATTTTAAAATTTATATGAATTGTACGCCATTTTTATTTTGTTTATCTTAATGAGTGTAAAGCTGAATTTTTTATTTTATTAAGTATTTTAATTATTTGCCAAAACAATGATGTGCTTATCTCCAAGAAATTTGACCACGTATTTACAAAGACATATGATCTAAAAATGTGCAGCGACCACACAAGTTTTATACCAGGTATAGAAAGCTGTTTCAACATTCAAAAATCAGTTAATGTGATCTGTCATTTCAATAGCCTAAAAAAGAAAAATCACATGATGCTATCAATAGATTCAGAAAAAAAACATTTGACAAAATCTAACTCTTATTCATGATAAAAAATTTCTGTGAACTAGGAATAGAGAACTTCCTTGCCTTGATAATACATCTACCCCCCTCAAAAACGGTAATAAAAAACAACAACAAAAACAACCCACATCTAACATCTTACTTAATGGTGAGAAACTTGAAGTATTCCTTTTGAGATTAGATACAAGGCAAGAATATCTTTTCTCACTACTCCTTTTCAATGTTGTACTGGAATTTCTAGCTAGTGCAATAAGACAAGAAACAGAAGTGAAATATATACAGATTGGGAAGGAAGAAATAAAATTGTCTTGGTTTGCAAATGACATGATTATCTACATAGAATACCCCAAAAGTGACCAAAAAAAAAAAAAAAGCTACTGGAACTAATAAGTAATTATAGCAAAGGTGTATGCTATAAGGTTAATATACAAAAATTGATTGATTTCCTATATACTAGCCATGAACCAGTGGCATTTGGAATTGAAAACGGAATACCATTTATATTAGTACCTGATGATACCTGATAAAAGTGAAATACTTAGGTATAAATCTAACAAAATATATACAAGATCTATATGAGGAAAACTAAAAAATTCTAATGAATAAAAACAGAAAAACTAAATAAATGGAAATATATTCCATGTTTGTGGATAGGAAGAATCAATATTGTCAATATGATAATTCTTTCCAACTTCATCTGTAGATTCAATGCAATCCCAATCAAAACACCAGCAACTCATTTTGTATATATACCAACAAACTGATTCTAAAGTTTATATGCAAAGGGACAGATCTAGAATAGCCAACACAGAGCCAGCTATTTGAAAGAGAAGAACAAAGTTGGAGGACAAACATTAACCAACTACAAGACTTAACAGTAAAGCTACAGAAATCTAGACAGTCTGGTATTAGTGAGAGAATAGACAAATAGATTCACAGAACACAATAGAGAGACCAGGAGTAGATCCACATAAATTCAACTGATCTGTGATAAAGGAGAAAAGGCAATAAAATAGAGCAAAGATAGTCTTTTCAATAATTGGTGCTGTGACAACTGGACATCCACATGCAAAAACATGAATCTAGACACAGACCTTACACCTTTCACAAAAACTAACTCAAAATGACTTAAATGTAAAATGCAAAAATACAAAATTTCATGAAGATAATACAGGAGAAAATGTAAATGACATTGGGCATGGTGATGACTTTTTAGATAAAACACCAAAACCATGATCCAGGAAAGAAAGAATTAATAACCTGGACATTATTAAAATTAAAAACTGATGTTCATTGAAAGACATTGTCAAGAAAATGAGAAGACAAGCCAGAGTCTGGGAGAAAATATTTTCAAAAAACATATCTAATTAAGGACTGTTACCTAAAATATACAAAGAACTTTTAAAATTCAACACTAAGAAAACAGGGGCGCCTGGGTGGCTCAGTCGGTTAAGCGGCTGCCTTCGGCTCAGGTCATGTTCCCAGGGTCCTGGGATCAAGCCCCGCATCGGGTTCCCTGCTCTTCAAGAGCCTGCTTCTCCCCCTCCCACACCTCCTGCTTGTGTTCCCTCTCTCGCTGTGTCTCTCTCTGTCAAATAAATAAATAAAATCTTAAAAAAAAACAATAAGAAAACAAAAAACCCAATTAAAAAACGAGCCAAAGACCTTAACAGACCCACACTAAAGAAAGATACATATGGCAAATAAGCATATGAAAAGATGTTTTCCACATCACAGGTCATTAGGTAAATGCAAATTTGAACAATGAGGTATCACTACACACTAATTAGAATGGCCAAAATCCAAAACACTGACAATCCCAAATGTTGACAACAATGTGGAGCAAAGGGAACTCTCATATTGCAGGTGGGAATGCGATATGGTACAGCCACTTTGGAAAACAGTTTGGCAGTTTCTTACAAAACTGAATGTATTCTTACAATACATTCTGACAAAGGCATTTTACCAGAGGAATTGAAAACTTGTGTCCACACAAAAACCTGCACATGGATGTTTATAGCAGCTTTATTCATAATTGCCAAAATTTGGAAGCAACCAAGATGCCCTTCAGTAAGTGAATAGATGAATACTCAGTGGTACATCCAGACAATGAAATATTATTCAGCATTGAAAATAAATGAGCTGCCAAGCCATGAAAATATATCCAGGAAACTTAAATGCAGATTGCTAAGCAAAAGAAGCCAATATGAAAAGGCTATATATTTTATGGTTCCAACTATGTGACATCCCGAGAAAAGCAAAACTACGGAAACAGTAAAAAGATCAGTGTTGCCAAGGGTGGAGTGTGATGGGAGAGATAAATACAGCACAGAGGATTTTTAGGACTGTGAAAAACTCTATGTGATACACTAATGTTGGATACTTGTCATGATACCTTTGTCCAAGTCCACAGAATGCACAATAACAAGAGTGAACCCTAAGGTAAACTTACTATGAACTTTGGGTAATTATGATGTTCATCAACTGTAACAAATGTACTACTCTGGGTGGGGCACTTTGATAAAGGGGAGACTATGCATTTGCAGTGGCAGAGGAGCTATGGGAAGTTACTCCACCTTGCCTTCAATAGTGCTGTGAATCTTAACTTGCTCTAAAAAAAAAAATAATAAAGTCATTTTAAAATTTTTAAAATACTGTGCAGCCCTCTGTGAGAGAAAAGCTAATTGCTAATTCTTTTTTTCCCCCAATCTGGTGTCAGGCTTCCTATTTTTTGTCCTTAATGTAGCATGTGATAAATGTGGCTGTGCCTAGCAGAGGGCCTGAGGGTTCCATGTCAGCCATATTGTTGTGCTCTGCAGCAATATTTAAAAAGATTCATACAATTCTAAATGTCTGAGCATTCTCATATTGTTTTGTGATTCAATTTGAAATATAAACATCAATGACCTTTTCAGAATCAAATAAAACTTTTTCAGTCAAATTGCCCTTTGCTTATAACTAAGAAATAAGCAGTAGTTTGTGGTGTTGGAAGCCTACTCTCACTGATTATCTTGAGCATGTGTTTTTATCCAGTGTATTACTTTCCACAGATCAGTAAACTCAAACAGTAGTGAGAGCTGGGAAGGAGGGTCTATCTACCTTACAATGATTCTCCTGGGGGCCACAGACAACCCCAGACACTCTTAGAGACTGTTCTTCATTACCCTAGGAAAGTAAAGAGGCCTGAAAGCAAGCTGCCTTCTGATGGCTTACCCAACCTACACAGCCACAGTAAATAGTTACTTGGTAGAAATCCTCCCAAGAGGATTTGGGAGAATCCTTTCTCCCCATTTCATCCTACCCAAGCCTGCCCCAACCATTCATCTTACTCTGATTGTGCGGCTCTGGAAATGTGAGTGCAGGCTACTGTCCTGAAACAAAGTCCCTCCAGTGTGGACAGGAATGAAGTTCACAGTTAAAGAGAAAGGGACAGGGAGTTGACAGGGAGAGAAATAAAGAGGTGGTATTTACACCCTAGATTCTAGTTGCTGAGGCTTCCCCTCCAAACTTTGCTCTCCATCTCTTCTTTCAACACCAGGTACCTTCCCAAAAATCTTCAAATAATTAAATGTCACCCCCCTTCTTCTTCTCTGTCTTCTTTTTTTTCCTTTTTTTTTCTTTTTTTTTGCTAGTATTTGTCAGAATTGCACTTCAGTAGGATGTGACAAAGGAAGACTGTTTTAATTTATCAGTCTATAATGATGTTAAGTCTTTCCACTTCTTCTAATGACTTAATGATAGTTTGGCTTTAGAATGTCTATGATTCAGATGCTGGGGGACATTTTATTTATTCTTATTTACTTTTTTTACCTATATCACATGTAACAGCCAAATTCTATATCCATATATTTTATAAATGTGCAAAATAAATCTAGTAATTTTCTTTTTTTAATTTTTTATTGTTATGTTAATCACCATACATTACATCATTAGTTTTTGATGTAGTGTTCCATGATTCATTGTTTGTGCATAAAACCCAGTGCTCCATGCAGAACGTGCCCTATTTAATACCCATCACCAGGCTAACCCATCCCCCGACCCCCTCCACTCTAGAACCCTCAGTTTGTTTTTCAGGGTCCATCGTCTCTCATGGTTCATCTCCCCCTCTGATTTCCTCCCCT
>NW_027397066.1:22513079-22530210 GCF_003265705.2 Callorhinus ursinus | reverse complement strand
GAGGATCATATGATTCTTCTTCTTTCTTTTGTTAATGTATTATATCACGTTGATTGATTTGGGGATGTTGAACCAACCTTGCAGCCCAGAGATAAATCCCACTTGGTTTTACCACGAGGTGAATAATCCCTTTAATGTACTGTTGGATCCTATTGGCTAGTATTTTGGTGAGAATTTTTGCATCCATGTTCATCAAGGATATTGGTCCGTAATTCTCCTTTTTGATGGGGTCTTTCTCTGTTTTTGGGATCAAGGTAATGGTGGCCTCATAAAATGAGTTTGGAAGTTTTCCTTCCATTTCTATTTTTTGGAACAGTTTCAGGAGAATAAGTATTAATTCTTCTTGGAATGTTTGGTAGAATTCCCCTGGGAAGGCATCTCGCCCTGGGCTTTTGTTTGTTGGGAGATTTTTGATGACTCTTTCAATTTCCTTAGTGATTATAGGTCCGTTCAGGTTTTCTATTTCTTCCTGGTTCAATTTTGGTAGTTGATAGATCTCTAGGAATGCATCCATTTCTTCCAGGTTATCTAATTTGCTGGCATAGAGTTCCTCATAATATGTTTTTATAATCGTTTGTATTTCTTTGGTGTTGGTTGTGATCTCTCCTCTTTCATTCATGATTTTGTTGATTTGGGTCATTTCTCTTTTCTTTTTGATAAGTTTGGCCAGGGGTTTATCAATCTTGTTAATTCTTTCAAAGAACCAGCTCCTTGTTTCGTTGATCTCTTCTACTGTTCTTTTGGTTTCTATTTCATTGATTTCTGCTCTGATCTTTATTATTTCTCTTCTCCTTCTGGGTTTAGGCTTTATTTGCTGTTTTTTTCTCTAGCTCCTTTAGGTGTAGGGTTAGGTTGTGTATTTGAGATCTTTCTTGTTTCTTGAGAAAGGCTTGTATTGCTATATACTTTCCTCTTAGGACTGCCTTTGCTGTATCCCAAAGATTTTGAACAGTTGTGTTTTCATTTTCATTGGTTTCCATGATTTTTTTTAATTCTTCTTTTATTTCCTGGTTGACCCATTCATTCTTTACTAGGATGCTCTTTAGTCTCCATGTATTTGAGTTCTTTCCGACTTTCCTCTTGTGATTGAGTTCTAGTTTCAAAGCATTGTGGTCTGAAAATATGCAGGGAATCATCCCAATCTTTTGGTACTGGTTGAGACCTGATTTGTGACCTAGGATGTGATCTATTCTGGAGAATGTTCCATGCGCACTAGAGAAGAATGTGTATTCTGTTGCTTTGGGATGGAATGTTCTGAATATGTCTGTGAAGTCCATTTGTCCCGTGTGTCATTTAAGGTCTTAATTTCCTTGTTGATCTTTTGCTTAGATGATCTGTCCATTTCAGTCAGGGGGGTGTTAAAGTCCCCCACTATTATTGTATTGTTGTCAATGTGTTTCTTTGCTTTTGTTATTAATTGGCTTATATAATTGGCTGCTCCTATGTTAGGGGCATAGATATTTACAATTGTTAGATCTTCTTGGTGGATAGACCCTTGTAGGATATAGTGTCCTTCCTCATCTCTTATTACAGTCTTTGTTTTAAAATCTAATTTGTGTGATATAAGGATTGCCACCCCAGCTTTCTTTTGATGTCTATTAGCATGGTAAATAGTTTTCCACCCCTTCACTTCCAAGGTAGGGGTGTGTCTTTGGGTCTAAAATGAGTCTCTTGCAGACAGCGTATCAATGGGTCTTGTTTTTTAATCCAATCTGATAGCCTGTGTCTTTTGGTTGGGGCATTTAGCCCATTTACATTCAGGGTAACTATTGAAAGATATGAATTTAGTGCCATTGTATTGCCTGTAAGGTGACTGTTACTGTATATTGTCTGTGTTCCTTTCTGGTCTATGCTGCTTTTAGGCTCTCTCTTTGCTTAGAGGACCCCTTTCAATATTTCTTGGAGGGCTGGTTTCGTGTTTGCAAATTCCTTTAGTTTTTGTTTGTCCTGGCAGCTTTTTATCTCTCCTTCAATTTTCAATGACAGCCTAGCTGGATATAGTATTCTTGGCTGCATATTTTTCTCATTTAGTGCTCTGAAGATATCATGCCAGTCCTTTCTGGCCTGCCAGGTCTCTGTGGATAGGTCTGTTGCCAATCTAACGTTTCTACCTTTATAGGTTACATATCTCTTCTCCCGAGCTGCTTTCAAGATTTTCTCTTTGTCTCTGAGATTCGTAAGTTTTACTTTTAGATGTCGGTGTGTTGACCTATTTTTATTGATTTTGAGAGGGGTTCTCTGTGCCTCCTGGATTTTGATGCCTGTTTCCTTCCCCACATTAGGGAAATTCTCTGCTATAATTTGCTCCAATATACCTCCTGCCTGCCTCTCTCTTTCTTCTTTTTCTGGGATCCCAATTATTCTAATGTTGTTTCATCTTATGGTATCACTTATCTCTCGAATTCGGCCCTCATGACCCAGTAGTTGTTTATCTCTCTTTTTCTCAGCTTCTTTATTTTCCATCATTTTGTCTTCTATATCACTGATTCTCTCTTCTGCCTCATTTATCCTATCAGTGAGTGCCCCCATTTTTGATTGCACCTCATTAATAGCCTTTTTTTATTTTGATTTGGTTAGATTTTAGTTCTTTTATTTCTCCAGGAAGGGTTTCTCTAATAACTTCCATGCTTTTTTCAAGCCCAGCTAGTATCTTTAAAATCATGATTCTGAACTCTAGGTCCAACATCGTACTAATGTCCATATTGAGTAGGTCCCTGGCAGATGGTACTACCTCTTGTTCTTTTTGCTGAGGTGATTTCTTTCATCTTGTCATTTTGTCCAGAGGAGAATAGATGAATGAGAGAACAAAATGCTAACAGGTTAACAATGTCCTCAGAAAATATACTCTAAACAAATCAGAAAAGACCTGAAACCAGGGGAAAAGAAAGGGAAAGAAAGAAAAAAGAAAGAGAAAAAAAAGAAAAAGATAAAACAAACAAAAACAGAACAGAACAACAACAACAACAAAAAAACAGCATATGATCAAATATGATCAGGCTAGTGCATAGATCAGTTCCACACAGTAGATTTTGGGTGTATTTTGCTCTGTTACAAGATAGTGCCTCCTAAAATTGTAAAGAAAGAAAGACTTATATATGTACAAAATAAGGGTTGATACAATGAAGGGATGGAAGATGACTGTAAAGATGAAAATTATAAAAGATTTTATAAAAGGAATTGATAAGTTGTTTGAAAAAAAGAAAGAAGACTTAAAAAAAAATGGAGAGAATGTGATCAGGCAGGAGACTAGAACAAAGCCATACACTAGAGATTTAGGGTATATTTTGATCTGTTAGAAGAAATGTATCTCAAAATTTTAAAGAGTGAACAACTTATATATATATGCCAAAAATAAGGGTAACTACTATGAAGGGATAGAATATGACTCTAAAAATGAAAAATAAATTTTTTTTAAAGGGATTGATAAGATGTTGGTTGAAAAAGGGAAAAAGAAAAATTTAAAAAAAAAACAGTTAAAAAAATTAACTTTGAGGGTGCCTGGGTGGCTCAGATGGTTAAGCATCTGCCTTCGGCTCAGGTCATGATCCCAGGGTCCTGGGATCGAGTCCCACATCGGGCTCCCCTGCTCCTTGGGACCCTGCTTCTCCCTCTGCCTCTCTCTCTCTCTCTCTCTGTCTCTGTCTGTCATTAATAAATAAATAAATAAAGTTTTAAAAAAATTAACTTTGAAAAACTAATGAATCATGGTAAAAAAGCCATGAATTCTATGTGCAGTATTCCCCTAGCACTGGAGTTCTCCCATTCTCTTTGATCGGTAAACTTGGTCTTGGCTGGCTGTTCGTGCTGATCTTCTGGGAGAGGGGCCTGTTGCTGTGGTTCCCAAACGTCTTTGCCAGAGGCGGAATTGCCCCGCTCTTGTGAGTCCGGTCTAAGCAATCTGCTCAGATTTGCTCTTGGGAGCTTTTGTTCCCTGCAAGCTCTTGGTACAGCTTTGGAGGATGAGAGTGAAAATGGTGGCCTCCCAATCTCCACCCAGAGGAGCCGAGAACTCAGGGCCCTGCTCCTCAGTGTGCCTCCAGAGAAAAGCAGTCAATCACTCCCTTCTCCCCAGTCTCTGGCCATACTCCATGCTCACCCAGCCTGTGACCAAGCATTTCTACCTCTGGAACCTGACCCCGTGTGGAGTCTCCAAACCCAGCAGATCCCTGCGGTGCACTCCTGCGCCGCTCCACCCAGGGGAGAAAGGGGAGTGTCCCCAGCTCTGCCGCTTGTTGGGTCCCTGCTTCCAGTAAGTGGTTGCTTCTCTGTTCAGAGAGTTGTTGCTACTCTCTTCTTCAATCTCCTGTTGAGTTTGTAGGTGTTCAGAATGGTTTGATTCCCCATTCAGCTGAATTCCTGAGACCAGACGAAATCCAGATCTCCTACTCCAAAAATCTAGTAATTTTCTACCACTGTTGAAATCACATTTTACAAATTGATGCAGAAAATAGGAGAGGAGAATTCAGGTTGAAGTTCATGATGAATTTGGATATGTCACTTAATTTGTCTTTTCTAAATTATCTTTAAGGTCTACTGTAGCCATATCAATAGATGCTTCTTCCTCCACAATGCAAAATTGGCAGTAGTACAATAGAAAAGGATTAATCATCTCCATGCTTTTTAAAACAGTCATAGCACACTGGTATTTATAGATTACTATAAGTACAACTGGATGAAGATCCCAAGGAAGGTCATAAAAGTTGTTCTGAATGTAAATGTTTAAGTGTTGTAAAAATTTTGATCACCTTATTTATAGTTTCAGTTTTCCATGCACACTAAATATAGATAGATAAATAGATGATAGATACATAGATGATATATTAGATAGATAGATAGATAGATAGATAGATAGATAGTTAATGGATAATAGATGTATACATAGATACATAGATACATAGGCAGCAGACAGTCAGTGGGTAGGGGAAACCAATTTGTATGTAAGCACTCTGTACGTGGAGGTTAGAGTATGCTTAGAGACAAGTCTTTCCTTGTCTTTCCATTATTTTTTCCACTGTCATTTTCAGGCTATGTGTAGTGTAAATTCCCTTAAAAATATAGAATCTGAGAGAAGAAAGAGGGGCAGAAAGTTGGGGTGGGGAGGTGTAAGAGAGAAAACCATTTGCTCTGAGACATTAGACTTGCCTTTGAGGAAGGAGGAGAGGTTTGATTTGACAGGAGACTAAGTCTAAAGAACTGACTGAATATATTTTTTCTAAAATAAATTTTAAAGACAAAAGGAGCAGAAAAGTTGTGGCACCTATCCCAAGTATAGAGTCTCTGTAAGCTAGAACAGATGGGATATTCAATAGAGCACAGTTGAAATCAACCAGACAACTAAATCTTTCCACATTATACCCTAATGGACGGAGATCCTGCAGTCACACTGGTTATGTTGCCATGTTTCTCATTCTTATTCTTACTTCATTCACTAGCTACCAAAACCTAAGATGTTTCTTGGGCTTCTTTTCCTCCACCCCAGATCTGGCTACAAAATAGGATTTTCTACTTGTCTTTTTAAAAATTCCTATATACAGATTAACTTGTAAGCTTCCTATTTTAGGTATTCAGCTGTTAACGACAGAAATATGTAGAGAAGATAACTAAATAATGAACATGGGGAAATAACCTGTTGAATGATCCTAGAGATCATTCAACATGTTATTTTAATAACTAGAGACAAACCTCTACAGTTGCAGAATCCTATGTTAGCTGGTTGGAGTTGCAGAGCCACCGTCCATAACCTAGGGATCTGTGGAGAGCCATACATCCAGTCATCTCTCCTTCCAGGTGAAGTGAGTAACCAGTTGTGCAACTTGAAGTTTTATCCCATGGGAAGATTTCCAATTGGTGTTGTCCTTCAGGACCACTCTGGACTGGTGCAGTAGTGCATTATCTGTCCTTTAGGTAATGTCTGCATATGGTGCAGAACCATCCAGAAACAAGGCTAAGTTTTTCTTCCTCAGTCACCTGTTCAACTTTTGGTTTAACTGGCTCCCATACAAGGGGCATGGATACACTAAAGAAAGGGGCAGGCCACTCAAGATTGGTAGTGTGCAGATTTAGTAGGTAGTGGAACTTACTCACAAGGCTTGCATTGGGCAGCCGTAAGATGTGTAGATCTCTGCCCCTGGATCCCAGAATCTTTTTTTTTTTTTTTTAATTATGTTCAGTTAGCCAACATACATCATTAGTTTTTGATGTAGTGTTCAAAAATTCATTAGTTGCTTATAACACCCATTGCTCCTCACAACCCGTGACCTCCTTAATACCCATCACCCGGTTACCCCATATCCCCACCCCCCCTTCTGTAACCCTCAGTTTGTTTCCCAGAGTCCAGAGTCTCTCATGATTTATCTCCCTCTCTGATTTCTTCCCATTCAATTTTCCCTCCCTTCCCCTGTGGTCCTCCATGCTGTTCCTTATGTTCCACATATGAGTGAAACCAATCATAATTGTCTTCTTCTGCTTGACTTATTTCACTTAGCATAATCCCTTCCAGTTCCATCCATGTTGTTGCAAATAGTGGGTATTCATCCTTTCTGATGGCTGAGTAATATTCCATTGTATATATGGACCACATCTTCTTTATCCATTCATCTGTTGAAGGACATCTCGGCTCTTTCCACAGTTTGGCTATTGTGGACATTGCTGCTATGAACATTGGGGTGCATGTGCCCCTTCTTTTCACTACATCTCTATCTTTTGGACCCCAGAATCTTAAAAGTTTATGTAGAAGACTTACCTTTACTCAGTCACATATACTAATCCTGGCCTCTCAACAACATATTGCTCTCTCAAGGCTGAATCCTGGGTCAGGTTCTAGCAAGCAGAATGCACATTCCAAGGGCAGGGGAGGGATGAGGACCCTCCAATTGTCTGGGACCAGCTCAGGTGTCAACTGGGGGTCACATCCAGCATCAACACATGTGTGGATTGAGAAAGAGAATTCAGTGCAGCGGGAGTATAGGAAGTGAACATTTGGGCCACTTCCTCTTGCATTTTACTTGTGCCTTCAGGACATGTTTGAGGTTGATCTCATATATGCTACTTTCATTTTATGGAGTGCTGTTATACATGCCAAATGTTATGGATTGAAGGACAGACAATACCTGGTTCATGATGGACAGGTCAGGTCACAAGTTAACTTAGTAGCCCATGGTAGAATGTTCAGTTTCTACTAAGCCTTGTTAAAAAGCCAAAAGCTATCTCTTAAAAGGAGAGTAGCTATCCACAGAAGATAACATTGCTTTGCTCAAGAATTCTAAGGGTCTGCCCTGTGATTCCTCTGCAAGCCCTTATTAAAGGCTCTACAAAGCATTCCTATTTATAACTGATATTTCAGGCAATGTCAGGTCTGCTAACTCACATGGACCAAATGGTAAATCATTTTGCATGGCAGCCTGGGTCTGTTGCAGAGCTTTATTTTTTCTGGGTAAATTCTTGGTAAATCTAGTAAGTTGGAAACAAGATCAGGATTCCTGTGGTCTAAGATATGACATAGGGCCAGAGTTGTATAATCCTATGGTAGGATAAGGGAGACTAAGGATGGCCCTGTCAGCTGAAAAGCTGTTTGATGATCTTTGCTAATAGATACAGAAAAAGATGCACTTGCCAGCTCAATACTTGCACACTGCTGCCAATGGGTATGTAGATTTGCTCAGATAATTAAAGTATATCTGGAACAGTAGCTGCAGTTGGAGTCTCCACTGATTAAATGTACAGTAATCCATTCTCATTTTCCAAGATTAGCTGTCTTCTTCACAGGCCAAATAAGTGAATTGAATGAAGATTAGTAGGAATCACCACCCTTCATCTTTCAAGATAAGTGTTCATGGCATGAATCTTTGCAATTCCTCAAGGAATATCATATTACTTTGGGCTTACTATTTTTGTCTGTAGTGATAGTTTGATTGGCTTTCACATGGCTTTCCCTAAAATAATAGCTCTACTCTACATCTCAGGAAACCACAGCATTGCCAATTGCTAAAGAAGTTTATTCAAATTTTGTATTCCACAGTAAAAAATAATCTCTGGGTGGGTTTGGGGATCCCTTGTTCTCACTGTGAGGAGGATCTGAGCCAAAAATCTACTGATCACTTAATCTTCATAAATTCCTTGTGGTTGACCAAAATGGTATTGTGGGTCTCCAATAGTTAGTATCAATTCAGAGTCAATGTCCTGTAATTAGTAATCCTCAAAAAGTTGGATTATTTCTCTTTCCCTTTCCAGTGTGTGTGTGTGTGTGTGTGTGTGTGTGTGTGTGTGTGTGTGTGTGGATTGTAGGTATGTGTATTTTTTTAAACATAGATTTGACCTTAAACAATAAGACATCTGATAGTCCATGGTTCACAGGGAATTAGAGGGAGAAAATAAATATGAACTTGAGGAAGCAGGTATCAAGGCAAAGCTGACAGATTATGTCAGTAAAAAAAACTAAAAAAACATTTTAAGATTTAGAGAGTTTATTACTTATATAAGAAGTGAAAGGAAAAGTAGTCAAAAGTGCCAGTTTTGTCCTATAGGATGACACCAAAACCGAAAGGGCCATATGACAAAACAACATGGGTATAGGAAACCATATTGTTGAAAACACTATGGCATTACATAGATAAGCAGTTTTACATTCTGCAGCTGCATTTTAAGAGTGGCAAAGCAGAAAGCCTCATACTTCATCAGTATCTGAGTGGCAGTGAAGAAGAGAAACTGGTAGATAAGAGGTAGGTGGGAAATGACCTTGTAAGCAGTTCCTCACAAGTTCCCCATGTTCTCATATTTTAGGGTTATCACAGGGTGTGTTGCCAAATGTGAGAGCATCTGGCAAGACTTGTCTACATGGCCTATGTGGAGACATGAAAACTTGCCAAGGCATCGTGGTGGAGCTGTTCTCTCTGTAGCAAAGACTAGCTAGAATCCACAAGCCCAACCTGAAAACCACAAGTATGAGCTCGAACTTATGTCACTGCTTCCAACCTTGATAAAATAGAAGTCTATCAGGAGATCCTGGCATCCTTTGTCCCAGAGATAAACACAAAACTGGTCCAAGGACCAAAGGAGCTTAAGGAGGATCTAGGAAAAGATACAGTAACTACAGGTCTGGCTTATACCTGGCCAACCAGTGGGGTGAGTCAGAAGATAAATGACAAAGTGTGCACATTGCTCTGACCTTCTGATTGTAAAATAACAAAACAGGAGCTGCATCACTTTTACCTTGCAAAGCCCATGCAAGAACATCACTTCTGGTCCACAAATGTGAAATGTAAGGGAAAGGCTATTCTGAGAAAGAGAGTTCAACTGAGCCAAATTGATATCCTATGAAACCAAAAGTATTAGTTTCCTAGGGCTACCATAACAAACTACCACAAACTGGACCTTAGAACAACAGAAGTGTGTTATTTCACAGTTCTAGAAGCTAGAAGTCAAAATCAAGGTGTCAGCAAGACCAGGCTCCCTCCGAAACCTGGAGGAGAGAATCTTTCCTTGTTTCTTCCTAGATTTTGGTGGTGACCATCAGTCCATGGTGTTCCTTGGCTTCCAGATACATCATTCCAAATTCTGTCTCTGTCATCAAGTGGCATTCTCCCTATGTCTCTGTCTTTACATGGTATTGTCCTTTTCTTATGAGGACACCAGTCATATTGGATTAGATTCCACCCTGATAACCTCATTTTAACTTGATTACATCTGCAAAGACACTATTTCAAAATAAGGTCACATTCACGGGTACTAGGGGCTCAGCTTCAACATATAATTTAAGAGGATATATATCAACACATAACACCACCAGAGTCATTGAGCTTGAAAAGGATCAGAGAGCACATGTAATTTTCATGAACAAGTAGCCCAGTTCTCTATGTCATCCTCAATGCTGGGCATGATGCTGAATCCTTGATATTGAACTTTCATGAAAGAGACCAACCAGCCCTTTGGTGACAAGTAGATTTTATCAAGCCTCTTCCATCTTGAAGGGGCCAGTAGTTAATTTTCATAGCTATATGAGTATTTAATACATGAACTTACCTTTTCTGCCCAAAACACCTCAGTTAATCCACTATGTAGAGATTTACTGTGTTCCTGACCCACTGGAATAAAAATCCCACATGACATAGCTTCTGACAGGGAATGTTACTCCACTCAGAACAACCGAAATAACAGTTCACAGAAGCCACCAAAACCTGTGTGGGTGATAACCGAGGCTGAGAATTTAGATGTATAGAGAATTTCAACTGTGCAATGAGAGAAAAAGAGGATGAGTAACAGGTGTGTTCCCAAGAAAAACTGCAGTGATAGTGACTATAATTTATCTTACTCTCTTCTTTTAAGTCCCCCTGGGGAACTGGAAAGTAGCTGCTCCCAGATATGGGTGGAGAGGTGGCTCCATGCAGAGAAAGGATGAACCATGGTGGCCATGAAGGTATGCTCCTCTGATTTCCTTCAAGAGAACTCCTAGGGGAACAGAGTGAATGGACAGGTTCTATCAGTTTCTACCTCTTTGGATCCACCATGGTATTTATGCTAAGACTAGACTCTTCTCATTCTACCCCTCATCAATAAGTGGGAACAGTGTGGGTGCTAGAGACCATCCGATCTTGCCTGAATCCTTCAACAGGCAACCTCAGCTTGCCGACTCCTCACATGCATGGCTGAGACTTCCTCAGAATCACCTGAGAATCACCCAATCCTTTTCCCGCCCTCTCATTTTTCAAAGGTGTTGTATCTGCATTGTGGCCTGAGGGCTTTCCCTACCTACTCTTATTCCCTCATCATTTATCCTTCACATGTTTTATTCCCAATATATCTTTCACGTAGCCCATCCTGCGTGATGTCTGTTTTAGAGTACAGAACCAATATGATGAGAATAAGAACTTAGGAACAAAGGAATTAAGTCAGAGAAATTTATCCCAGCAACCAAGATAAAATAAAACCATGAGATAAAGAAGTGAGACTGAAACACGAAGGTGTCAAAGTTCTAGGAGAATTTGAACTCTTTGTCCAGATTTAGGAGTATCCATAAATAATCACGGCCAACCATTTTAGATCAAGCATAGAAATGTCACTCAATTTTTTAAGAGATTAATCTAAGTAGGAATGTGAACTAGTTCAAGCCACTGAGATATAAGGGGAAGGTTGGGCTAAAACTTTGGGGAAAGACACTCTTTTGATAAAAGAGACTCAAGAGTAATATGCTTTTTTATTCCATGTCCTTCTGGTCTCTGGATGCTGTTCAGAAAGATGAAATTTTTGGATCTCTAGCTGCTACTTATTGCCAGAAGCATTTTAATTGATATGAGGCTAAGATAAAGGGCCAGAAGGTAAGCTAAAAGTGAGGATTTGTTTTCTATGTGAATTCTACTTACAGAATGATATATATGAAAACATTAGTAGTAACCAACTAATATGGCACTTATTACACATTCAGAAATATTAGTTTTTATTATTTTGTTAGGAGTAAATACTATTAAAATACTAGTAGCAACCTAGAGCCCTGAGAGAGGGTTTGTGCTAGTTTCCTATTCCATTTATTAATTCTTATTATCACCACATCAGATTTTCAAAATCCCCAGTATTTCACAATGTTAGCAAAGTGACCCTCATGCATGTTCCAAGTACATAGTTTTTCTAATTTTTCCACTCAATTTAATTTTCTTTCTCTTTCTATTTGTTTTTAATTAAGCAAAAATGTGAACATGTGCAAAGATTGTTAAATTTATTTTCTATTTAGAGGTTAACATTAAAAGAACACAACTGGTCATTCAGAAGGGTAAATATTCTTTCTGGAATCTAAAAAATAAATCATTGGTAAAATTAAACTATATGAATTAAATTATAAGTATCTCTTTACTATGTCATCATACTAGACTCTTCAGCTGTTTTCTGAGAGTAAAATCATACTCTTTCTCTTGCATATTCACTGAAGTTAAAAAAGCTAATGTCTTGTGATATATCTGTGCATGTCTTTCCTCATTCCATAGATCTCAAGCACTCACACACACACACACGCACACACACCTGTGTTAGGAGATACTACTCAAAAACACAGTTTTTAATCCTAAGATATAGAAACATCTAGATATCAAAAAATATATTAGTTCATCACTTGTGTTGTTATAAGGTAATTAAACCTGGATAAGAGTAGTAACTATTGTTGACCATCAAGTGCAAGCTTGCCTATCCCAAATCAATTTGCAATCAAGTTAGAAAATGAAGACCATTCTACTGTCTTTCCAGTGTTGACCCTGGATTATACCTTGAGTTATAAGTGGGATGAGTGTTTTGAAAAGTAGAAGTGATTAGACAACATCACTTCCAACCAAGATATGTGGAGACCTAATACCTTCAGCTGGAAATTCCATAGTCTGGGAGCATTGTCAGATATATACAAAATGAAGATTGAAAATTTATCTATGAACTCTGCCAAGTTTTTCAATAAATATATAAAGTAATTTAAAGTTGCAGGAGTAGTTATTTGTGTGCTAGCCTTATTGTGTGGTGAAAGTCCAAAAAACTCAAAAATATTTCATTGAGTTAAAGTTTAGATTGGATTTAGAAGTCTATCTCTGAATTAGACATTTCCAAAGCCACAGAAAATAATCTATCTTAGAATAGATAATATACTCTCCTGATTTCTGCCTAAGAGAAAAAAATAGGAAAACATGTGTTTTGCCCTGGAAATGAGAGTTGTAAACTGTTCACATATAATGTGTATTTATACTATGTAACTTCTTCTTAGACAAAAGTGGCCAAAAAGGTGTTTTGTGGTTGGTTGGTTGGTTGGTTGGTTGGTTTTGGTAAATATCTGATACCAAATAATGACTTTTATTATTCATTATTGGTCATTCAAAATCTTCCTCTCAAATGCCTTTTCTCTTACCTTTTTTCTTTAAATTCAATTAGCCAACATATAATACATCATTAGTTTCTGATGTAGTGTTCAATGATTTATCAGTAGCATGTAACACCGAATGCTCTTACAGACATTGAATAAGGCACTGGCAATAAATAGTTTGGCTTAGTTTGGTGAGTGTTCCTAAAACTAAACGATTACAATTCACTGAAATGAACAATATAGAGAGATGCACGCAGTAGATATGGAAACTTACAAAAAAGTCACCTCGCTTGTCCTGGTAGGTGGGAGGCTTTGGCTGAGATGACATGTGAAATAACTCATTAAAAATGTTATCATTGAGTAAAAGAAGATAGATTTGTATTTGCATTTTCAGTGTGGGGCAATTATGAATAAAGTTGTTATAAACATTCAGTTATAGGTTTTTGTGTGAACATATATTTTCATTTCTCTTAGGTAAATACATAGAAGTGAGATTTCTAGGTCACATGGTAAGTGTATGTTTATCTTTGTAAGAAACTGCCAAATCATTTACCAAAGAGTCTGGGTCATGTTGGATTGTGACCAGCAGTGAAAGAATTCTAAGTGCTCTATGTTTTTGCCATTACTTTCCATTGTTGGGTTTCTTTTTATTTTAGCCACTCTAATAGGTATATATATATTGGTATCTAATTAGGATTTCAATGTATGTTTCTCTAATGAGTAATGATATTGAGCATCTTTTAACATACTTATTTGCCATTTGTATAACTTCTTTGGGGGAATTATGTGTTCAGATCCTTTGCAAGTTTCTTTCTTTTTTAATTTGGGCAGTTTGTTTTCATATCATTAGCTTTGAAAGTTCTTTAAAGTTTCTGAATAAATATTCTTTATCAGACATATGATATACAAATATTTTCTCCTAGTCTGTGATTTATTTCAAACTTATAACTGTCTTTTGGAGAACAAAGGTTTTCAGAGGTTTTTAAAAGATTACTATTGTGGTTATAAATAATAAATAAATAAATAAATAAATAAATAAATAAATAAATAAATAAATAAAATCTACCCTCTTAAACACATAGCCCACTATTGCTAACTACATGCACACTGCTGTATAATAGATCTCTAGAACATTTTCATCATGTATGACTTAAACTCTACACCCATTGAACAGAAGCTCCCCATTTCACCATCCCTACAGCCCCTGGTCACTCCCATTCCACTTTCTGCTTCTGTGAGTTTGACTACTTTAAATATTTGTTGTAAGTGGAATTATGCAATCTGTGACAAGCTTCATTCACTTAGAAATAATATCTTCAAGTTTCATACATGTTGTAGCATGTGACAGAATTTCTTTCATTTTGAGGGTGAATAACATCCCATTGATGTATATATACTACGTTTTCTTTATTCAACCATTCATGCACATGCAGATGGTTTCTACCTCTTGTCTCTTGTGAATAGTGCTGCAGTGAACAAGGGGGTGCAAATATCTCTTTGAGATCCTGACTTCAGTTATTTTGGATAAATACTCAGAAGTTGTTGGATCATATAGTTCTATTTTTAATTTTGTGAGAACCTCCATGCCATTTTCCATAGCAGCTGCACCATTTTATATTCCCACCAACAGTTCATAGGGCTCCAACTTTTCCACATCCTCACCAACACTTAGTATTTTGTCTGTATGGTGATGGCCACCCTAACAAGTGTGAGGTGATAGTTCATAGTTTTGATTTAAAGTTCCCTTATAGGGGTGCCTGGGTGGCTCAGTTGGCTGAGCATCTGCCTTCACCTCAGGTAATGATCCCAGGGTCCTTGGATCAAGTCTTGCATCAGATTCCCTGTCAGCGGGAAGTCTGCTTCTCCCTCTCCCTCTCCCTATGTGCTCTCTTTCTCAAATAGAGTAAATAAATCTTTTAAAAAATTAAAAATTAAAAATTAAAGTTCCCTGATAATTAGTGATGCTGGGTATTTTTCATATATTGGTTGGCTACCTGCATATCTTCTTTGCAGAAATGTCCCTTCAAGTTTTCTGCTTATTTTTTAATTGGGTTATTTTCTTTTTCTTTCTTTTTTGTTTTTTGCTGTTGTTCTTACTGTTGAGTTGTAGGAATTTCTTATATATTTTGGGTGTTAGCTCTTTATCAGATACATGTTTTGCAGATATTTTCTCCCATTCTATAGGTTGCCTTTTCAGTTCTACTGATTGTCTCCTTTGCTGTGTAGAAACTTTTTAGTTTAATGTAGTCCCACTTACCTATTTTTGCTTTTTTTTATTTTGTTTCAGTGTCATATTTATGAAATCATTGCAAAGACTGATGTTATGAAGTTTTCCCCTCTGTTTTCTTCTAGGAGTTTTATAGATCTTACATATAAATACTGTATATTGTATAAGTATCCATTTTCATTCTTTTGTATATATGTATCCAGTTTTCCCAGCACCATTTATTGAAGAGACTACCCTTTCCCTACTGGGTGTTCTTGGCACATTTATGGAAGATCATCTGACTATATATGTGTGGGTTTATATATAGGACCTCTATTTTGCTTCATTAGTTTATATGTCTATCTATATGCCAGTACCACACTCTTCTGATTGCTGTGGCTTTATAATATAATTGGAAATCAGGAAGTGGGAAACCTCCTACTTTGTTCCTCCTTCCCAAGATTGTTTTGGCAATTTGGGGTCTTGTGTGGTTCCATATGAATTTTAGGATTATTTTTCTATTTCTTCCAAAAATGTCATTATAATTTTGATAAGGATTACATTGAATCTATAGGTCACTTTGGGTATTGTGGCCATTTTAACAATATTAAGCTTTCCAATTTATGAATATGGAGTGTTTTTCTGGTTATCTGTGTCTTGATTTTTTTCAGCAATGTTTTGTAGTTTTCGATATACAATTATTTTGCCTCCTTGGTTAAGTTTACTTCTAAGTATGCTATTCTTTTTGATGCTATGATTATTTTTTAAACTGTTTTTTTTTCAGATTGTTTATTGATAGCATATAGAAATGTAATTGATTTTATGTATGTTGATTTTGTATCCTGCAATTTTACTGAATTCACATTCTAACAGTTTTTTGGTAGGTAATCTTTAAGGTTCCCTATGTACAAGTTCATGCCATCTGTAATATTATAGATATTATTCTGTAAATAATATCTATTCTCTAAAAGATCTATTCTATAAAAGAGATAATATTCTATCTTCTTTTCCAATTTGGATGTATTTTGTGTCTTTTTCTGCCTAATTGCTCTAGCTAGGACTTCCAGTACTATGTTGAATAGAAGTGACAGAATGATGAATCTTAAAGGAAAAGCTTTCAGTTTTTCACTCTTGAGTATGATGTTAGCTGTGGGCTTTTCATCAATGACCTTTATTATATTGGAGTAATTTCCTTGTTAAGTGTTTTTATCATGAAAAAATGTTGGCTTTTGAACAGACATTTCTGCAAAGAAGATATCCAAATGGGCAACAGACACATGAAAAAGTGCTCAACATCACTCCACATCAGGGAACTCCAAATCAAAACCTCAGTGAGATTCCACCTTACACCAGTAACAATGGCTAAAATTAACAAGACAGGAAACAACAGATGTCGGTGGGGATGCAGAGAAAGGGGAACCCTCCTACACTGTTGGTGGGAATGCAAGCTCGTGCAACCACTCTGGAAAACAGTATGGAGGTTCCTCAGAAAGTTGAAAGTAGAGCGACCCTACGACTCAGCAATTGCACTACTTGGTATTTACCCCAAAGATACAAATGTAGGGATCCAGAGGGGTACATACACCCCACGGTTTATAGCAGCAATGTCCACAATAGCCAAACTATGGAAAGAGCCAAGATGTCCATCGACAGATGAATGGACAAAGAAGATGTGGTGTAAACACACACACACACACACACACACACACACACACACACACACACACAATGGAATATTACACAGCCATCAAAAGGAACGAAATCTTGCCATTCACAATGACGTGGATGGAACTGGAGGGTATAATGCTGAGCGAAATAAGTCAATCAGAGAAAGACATGTATCATCTGACCTCACTGATATGAGGAATTCTTAATCTCAGGAAACAAACTGAGGGTTGCTGGAGTGGTGGGGGTTGGGAGGGTGGGATGGCTGGGTGATAGACATTGGGGAGGGTATGTGCTATGGTGAGCACTGTGAATTGTGAGACTGATGAATCACAGACCTGTACCTCTGAAACAAATCATACATTATATGTTAAAAAAAAAAAAGAAGAAGATAGCAGGAAGGGAAAAATGAAGCGGGGAAAATCAGAGGGGGAGAC